>NW_004443957.1:10019618-10055653 GCF_000243295.1 Trichechus manatus latirostris | reverse complement strand
TCAGATTTTACATAAAAGGTGTTAAAGATTTAAAAATGTCCTCTCAGTAAATCTTAAACTCAGCCACGGGGAAAAGCCCTCCCAGTGAACTTGCTTGCCAGACACAGAGCCCCAGGTAACACAGACTGTGAAGTGGTCCTTTCTGGAGCGGCCCCTCATACCTTCCAGGCAAGCTGAGTATCAGCCCTCTTAACATTATTTACCTTCCAATCAACCGGGGTGGCAACCCTCTTTTCTGCTGTCAGCTGGAGAGAGATAACTACTCTGAGAATCTCATCAAAGTTCCTTCCAGTGGTAGCTGGATAGAGGATCGACAGCTTCAGTTTCTTATCAGGACCAAAAATAAACACCTGCAAAGCACAGAAAGGCATACACAGAGTTCCTGGTGTGTTTTTTTTACAGTAAAGCCACTTAGAAAATGCTGCAGTCATGAAAAATGTAAAAATCAAGGATACAGCAAACTTAATCTGAGTGGCTGGAGTATAGTTTTCTTCTCTATTATTATTTTTCTAAATTCAGAAAGGAATTGTATTTGGTTCTGGCTGAGAAAACTGAGATGCAAATTAATCCATAAACAGCCCCAGGAAAGAAAGGTACTAGGTCAAAATCTGCAAACTAGAAAGATTATCATCAAAATAACACTAATGGGAGTTGACAGTGGGCCTTAAATAGTTGTACATTTATGCAGATGAGGGACTGGGTTTGTTCCACAGCTTCGAACCAGTTCCGCCCGGCTCAGTCATGGATTTTTAAAGTTATGGTGAACTGGAAAGATATCCGAAACAGGAAAAATTACGGGTTGAAGCCGTTAGAAACTTAATCTCCCTATTAGAGAACAAGGGCAGCATACGCATTGCATAACAACCAAATCTCTTGCCCTTGGATTTTGAGCACAGTTTGAAGTAGTGCTGCCCTGCTCAAAGATGGCGGCTGACTCTGCTACTTTGAATGTGTGTTGCTCTCCTACAGTCCTGCCAATAATCCAATCTCACACATCAGGCTCCTAAAAGGGCTCACTATGCCTCTTCTGAATCTCCTATTCCAGGGCTTTGACCCATAATTTTTCCCATTCTGGTACCGTGCTGAATCTGCCAAATTATAAAACTTTGGATCTGTTCCTGTCTCGCTTTGTTGGCCATGACTGAACTGGTTTGAACCGGTTGGAAGCCCTATCTGTTCTCTAATGGGTAGAGGACAGAACCTGTAAGAGTTAAAAAACACAACCTAACAGTTAATCTAAAGCACAGATGATAACTTTAAAGGGGCAGAGAGCCTAAATTAATGGTAATGAAACAATCTAGGTAGAGACAATGAGAATGGTGACACAGTGTGAAGTATGTCACCAATGTGACTGAACTGTTGATGAAGAAAATGTGAATGGATATATGTTTGGTTGTGGCTACTGACACCAAAAACAAATATTTTTTTTAAAAAGTTAAAAAACAGATCTGCTTTAGGGAGAAGGAAATGGCCCATCACTTTAAAGAGAGGGCCATCAGGAAAGCTATAGAAAACACTTCTCATTTCTAGATGATCTCTGAGGAAAAACTACTTATTTTTATGTAGATTTCCACTAGCTATGAATTAAGCAGTTTAACAATTTAGTTGAAAGATTCAACCACCTTGCACTGCCATTACAGATAATCGGTGAGATTAGGACCAATACACAGTTATACCATAATGAGATATTTCCACGTTTCCTCTAGTTGGTCCAAGCACTTATATACAGATACATAGCCTGGTCAGTCACGCAGACCATATAGTACATTTCTAAGACTCACCACACGAGCCGTCACAGGCATGCCCTTTTCATCCTTCTCCGCTGGGTCCAGCATGCCCAAGAGGATGGCAAGGTCTCGATTCTTATCATCGATGATGGGAAAAGGTAACTTTTCTGTGGGCTCTTCACCATTGTATGCATTGATATCCTGAAATGCAGGTGAAAGGTGAGAGAGAACTCTAAACCAGATACATCCTCTGAATTTAGCTGGTTAAAAGCCATAAGCCTGCAAGACAGGGATGAGGACGAAAATCATAATAATTTTCTCTAAGCAACTTTAATAATAAAATAAACACTCCTCATCCCAAATATTCACTGTCAGAAATAAAAGGGTATAGGACTTAGGTCGTAACCATGGACACTAAAGCCCTTTTACACCCAATTCTCTTAAAATTTGACATGCTTTTACTGCCTTTAGAAAGCAGCAGTAAACCCTTCAAAGGCTGAATAATGTAGTTAGTCCACAATCCAAGGTTCCTCTGGGTACCCAAATGTTATAAAGACCAGCAGAAACAATGGGTTCATTACATCCATCACACCTGGAAATAATGCCATATGCAAAGAAAATTCTGTATAAAACAGGTATCAGGAAATGAAAAAAAAAAAATCACAAAACATAAAGCAAACACAAGAATGGAGAGTTGAATGTGTATGTTAGGGGTAAGTCAAAGGTAAATCTCTCATGGATGAAATGGCAGAGGTAAACTTATACTAGGGTGAAATCCACACAGAAAAACCAAGCACTTAAAATCTGGACTAAAGGAAAATACTGTGCTCTCCTCCCCTAATAAAACTTCAACTCATTTACTCATTTCTACTTTTCCTATCCCTGGAAGCTTTTTTTGGGGAAAAAAAAATCTAGCTTCATTAATCAAGCATTGATATAGTACTTAAGGTGGGCTAAGTACTGTGTTAAGTACATGTGAAACACAGATGAGTAAGACACAGTTCCTGGCTTCAATGGAACTTCTAATTTGGTTAGATGATTCCTTTATGAAGCAACAGCAAACACAAACCTGTGATAATTCAATGGCAGACTGTAAATGCTGAAGTTTACTGACATCTCCGAATGGAGGGCCGATGAGTTAGGAACGACTGAGAAAGAAGTAGGACTTCTACCTGGCCCCCTGAAGGGTGATGGGTAAGATTTTTCACAGGGGAGAAAGAAAGACATTTCAAGGGCAGAAAATTAATGGCAGCATGTAGGCAAATCAGCATAAACTACTGACAGTGAGGAACCTAGCCAGGTAGAGTTGGCGGAAGTAATGCAAAAGAGGAGTTAAAATTGGAATAAGGGCTACATATTAAGGGGAGTCTTGAAAGTAAAATTGGGGTTGACGGCATATGGATTGCTCAGCAGAGACATGACAGGATTGAAGTGGCAATTATAAGCTTTTTTTAATCCATTATCTTTTTTTCTTAAATTTTATTCATTTTGTTGTTGTTGAGAATATACACAGGACAACACACCGATTCAATAGTTTCCACATGTACAATTCAGTGACATTGATTACATTCTTCAAGTTGTGCAACCATTCTCACCCTCTTTTTCTGAGTTGTTCCTCCCCCATTAACATAAACTCACTGGCCCCTAAGGTTCGTATCTAATCTTTCGAGTTGCTGTTTGTCAATTTGATCCCATATACATAGATAGTTTTTAAAAAAGCATAATGTTCAAGGCAGACTTTTTTACTAGTTAAACTACTGTTTGGTTTTAAGAAGACTTTAGGGGATATTTTTGGCTTAAGGTTTAAAGATTATCTGAGGGCACTAAATTTCAGGGGTTCATTCAGAAAGTCTGGCGTCCATGAGAATTTTAAATTCTGTTCTGCATTTTCCCCCTTTGGAGCAGGATTCTGCTATAGAATCATTCATCAAAATGTTCAGTAATGGTAGCCAGGTACCATTTAGTCCCTCTGGTCTCATGGCAAAGGAGGCAGTTGTTTATGAAGGCAATTAGCCACACCTATTTCTCCCTCATTTATAAACTTTGAAACGGACAGCAACAAATTAATCTCAACTTCCCTTCTGCTGTTACTGGCTGCCTATCAAGGCAACATGACTAAGTAATAATGTGGCTTCATGCTAGAGGCAACTTGAGGTTTCATATATAACCAGCTGTATGTCAGTTTCGGCACTGCTTCTGATGGTTGGAACTTGTTTCCTAATAACGCAATCACAATTTTGAAAACTTCTAAGACGGCTTAAACGAATCTGGTCATGCTCCTATACTTTAAAAAGTATTACATAATGGGCTATAAACTCTTTCTTCAGTGACAACATTGTAATTATTGCTAACCCTGCAACCGATTGTTAGTCAGCCCTGCCAGTTCCATGATAGGCATTATACAATAGCCATAAACAAAAAAGAACCACATGGTTTGGCTGTATTTTATGCTAAAACAAAACAAAACAAAAAAAACCTAGCTGCCACTGAGTTGATTCCAACTCATGGTGACCCCATGCACTGCAGAATAGAACTGCTCTATAGGGTTTTCAAGGCTGTGACCTTTCAGAAGCAGATTGCCAGACCTTTCTTCTGAGGCACCTCTGGGTGGGTCTGAGCTACTAATCTTTCAGTTAGTAGTCGAGCACTTAACCATTCGTGCCACCCAGAGACTCCTGTATTCTATTGTTGTTGTCAGGTGCTGTTGAGTCAACTCTGACTCATAATGACCCCATGTGACAGAGTAAAACTGCCCCATAAGATCTTCTTGATGTAATCTTTGCATAAGCAGATCACCAGGACCCTTTCCTGTGGAACTGCTGGGTGAGTTCAAACTGTCAACCTTTTGGTTAGCAGCTGAGTGTTTAACTGTTAGCACCATTAAAACCTGTTGCCATCGAGTCGATTCCAACTCACAGGCGACGCTACAGGACAGAGCAGAACTGCCCCACAGGGTTTCCAAGGAGCAGCTGGTGGATTCAAACTGTTGACCTTTTGGTTAGCAGCCGTAGCTCTTAACCACTGTACCAGCAGAGCACCATTAGGGCACCTTTCAGTCTATCCTAAATCAGGCTAATTTCTAGTCACTGCCATCTATTACCAAAAAGAACATTAGTTTGAGGTTCAAATCAGATTGCCATCATTTTCTAGCCAGGCAACCTTGAACAAGTCCCCTCCAACTCCGAGCAAAAAAAAACACAGAGGGAAAAACCTATATACCTCCCTTAAGGGGCTGCTGCTAGGCTCTAATGAGAAACTGCCCATTAAATACTGCAGAGATGCCAGTTAACATTCACTGCCAAATATAAGCAATGAAAAAAAAAACTATCCTAAGAGCACTAGAACTGCCCTTCCCTTTTGAACCCAACAGCTGCTCCACGGAAGAAAGATGTGGCAGTCTGCTTCCATAAAGATTTACAGCCTTGGAAACCCCTATGGGGCAGTTCTACTCTGTCGTACAGGAATGCTATGAGTTGGAATCAACTCGAAGGCAGTGGTTTTTTCTCCTATGCATGCTTCTTCCTATACACTTAGGATTAACTGCTATGAAATGGCCATGGGATGTAGCCCCAGGTCACCAACGCACAAGTCAGTAAAATAATATGTTTTATTCAGTTGTGTGTGAAGTGCTTGACATAATGCCTAGTACACAGTAAGCATTTCTCAAAAGTTTGCTACTCTTATTTAGTAGTACATTGCAACAAAGTCCTTAAAATGTTCTCAAGCAAGTTTAGGCAGCCAAATTACAGTCCAAGTAAATTCTTTTGCTGGAAGTAGACAATAACTTCATTCATTCAGCAAATATGGACTGAGTGCCTAGGATGTACTGAGTAACAAGCACTGTTCCAGTAGTGCACAAAACCAGACTCTGCCCTGCTGGACACCCTACACGCTGGTGGGGAGAGACAAACAAATGAAACAAGCAATATGCAGAATAATTTAGATGGTGACAAGTGCTAGGAAGGAAAATTAATCAAAGGGGAATAGGAACTGTGGAGGGGACTTATAATTTAGACAAGGAAGCCAAGGAGGACCTTAATGAGGTGTCATTTGAGTAGAGACCCACAAGAAGTGAGGGCAAGCCACACAGATACCAGGGGTGAGAGGAGCCGTCCAACTATAATTCTGGCTATATTTTGAAGGTGGAGCCAACAAGCTTGCTGATGAATCAGATATATGATGTGAAAAACCAATAGGAGTTAACGACGCCTCCTGAATTTTTAGCCTGAGCAACTTAAAAAAATGCAGTTGCCATTACCTGAGATATGTAAGACCCTGGGATAAAGAATAGGAGCCCAGTTTTGGACATGCAGGGTTTAAGATGACTGGACAGCCCAGAGGTGATACCAAGGAAGCGGTGGTTATACCAGTTTGGAAGCCAGGAAAGTCTGGCCGTGAGATGGAAATTTGGGAATCACAGCATGTAGACAGTTTTTGAAAATGTGAGTGGATGAGCTCACCAAGGGAAATAGTGTAGACAGAAAAGAGAAGATGTCTAGGAAATGACTTTGGGGTAACTCCAGCATGAATTAGGAGTTGGGAGATGAAGAATCAACCCAAGGGCCTGAGAAGGAATAGTAAGAGATGCGATGCCCTGGAAGCTTCAGGATCAACTGAGTGATCATTTGGGTTGAATGCTACTGGTAGGCCAACAAAGATGAGGGTTGAGAACTGATCGTTGGATTTAGCAATGTGGAGGTCACTATGCAGTCTAAGACAGATTTTCAAATAATCAGTGAAGGTTGAACCTGAAGTTTACTTGTACCTTCACCTCATAAACCAAGCTACTCTCTATAACCTATAACCTCAGGCTCAAAGTACATGCAGGGCTTCGAACCTGTTAGTTCTGATTCTAACTCCTGATGAGAATTTGCATTTCTAACAATTTCCCAGGAAGTTATACACAAGAATCACCTGGGGATCTTGTTAAAATGTAGATTCTGATTCAGTATATCTGCAGTGGAAATGCAAACTCTCAGCAAGGAACTTGTTAGAAATGCAAATTCTCAGCAGGGGTTTGAACTAGAAGGAACTGGTTCCCAGCCCTGACCACATGCCACTGGTACTCTACCTTGCTCCAGGCAAGATGGTCTTCAACACTGTCTATTGAAAGGGCAATCATCTTAACATTCCTCTTGGCAAATTCTGGTGCCAGCTTTGCAGCTCTGCCAAGCTCCGTGGTGCACACTGGGGTAAAGTCCCGAGGGTGGGAGAAGAGAATGCCCCATCTGAAATGAAATGACGGAAAAGGTCACAACTGAATGAAGAGGCAACTAACATCCTGCACAGTGAGAAGTCACAATTCCTGGATCAAGATAGGCATTTTCTTTTTTAAATGAATATTCATGAAGACATTTAAACTTTTCTTTTGAGGGATGCTTTTCAACCTTATTACCTCCAGAAAAGCCTATGTTCACAGCCCAATTCAATCAGAGGTATGAAATTCAAGATACAAATATTTAAAAAGATTGTGATTTAGGGGTGTTGCCTCCTTTAATAACTACGGGGCCACCCTGACTCCTTTTCAGCTAATATAACCTGTGCTACTCAAACCAAGTAGCTTATTGAAATACCTTTTTTTCTCCTTCTGACCCTCTTCTGCATTTTTTCCTAAGCACAGAAACTCTGACATTCAGCTCCAATAATGGATGTCCCAACATGCTCTGAATCCAAACAAATGCCTGACTGCAGTAATGAACAGATTATGTAACTGGAAATAAAGAGGTTTCCATGCTCTATTTGTACATAAAATTAAGGTTGACACTTGGCTTCTTTGGAGTGAATGGATACAAATTCTTGTGTAAAACTACTCTACTGATCTAACCTGCCAAACAGGACACCCAATATTTGTCCCTAACAAAAGAACAGCACTTTAACAATTTTACCTCTCTCTTCACCTGCAGTTTCTTTTTCTTCTTGTCTCAGGCCAAGCAGGTAGACAACCGACAGACTACAATATAGATTTCTACAGCTACAGATTCTTAGTAAATACTAATATCTAAGTCATTGTTGTCTAAAGTGAAACTTGTATAGATGACTAGCATGTTTCAAGCTAAAAGTTACCAAAAACCTTTGGACTACCGTTTCTTTTTCTTGGGCAAAAGAAACTATTATATCGACTGAAAAGGAAAACTTAACACCCAGTCTCCACACTTCCATCCACTTACAACACTGAGGTAGGATCCTAAATTTGTAGATCACTAAATCTAGCCAAGATGCCAAGCTGACCTCGCCAAAGCTTGCTGAGTTTCCCTGAGTACACAGAAGGAAGCAGAGATAAGGGCGCATTATTCTCAACTACGTCTGTCACTCAAAACCCAAGGTGTCAGGAAACGAAAAGCCCTTCTTATAACAAGGATGGAGGGGTCTATATGTTAAGACTGGGGAGAAAAAGGTAATATTTTCAGATTGTGGAGGTGTTTGTGGTATGTTTATTTTTTTTAAAAAGGGCAATAAGAGGAACATATACCTTTTGAGAGAAGCCCTGGTGGCACAATGGTTAAGCACTTGGTTGTTAACTGAAAGGTCAGCAGTTTGAAACCAGCTGTGGCTTCGTGTGAGAAGACCTGGTGATCTGCTCCCATAAAGATTACAGCCTTGGAAACCCTACAAGGCAGTTCTACTCTGTCCTATAGGGTCACCTGAGTTGGAATTGACCTGATGGCACACAATTAACAACATACCTTTTGAAATAAAGAATCTAGCTATGAGTAAAATCTAGGCCTGAGATTCTACGGAAAAGGAGCTATTTAAGGGTCAAATGAGACTTAAGAGACAGTCTCCAGATGGAGAGAAGAGATGGAACAGGGTGTTTCTTCCTGTATTGTTAAAAAGGCAATGAATTAGAATAGTTAGTTCTCTTTCTATTGATTTAATAGAGAGTGTCATGGATTGAATTGTGTCTCCCCCAAATATCTGTCAACTTGGCTAGGCCATGATTCCCAGTACTGTGTGATTATCCACCATTTTGTCATCTGATGTGATTTTCCTATGTGTTGTAAATCCTACCTCTATGTTAATGAGGCAGGATTAGAGGCAGTTATGTTAATGAGGCAGGACTCAATCTATAAGATTAGGTTGTGTCTTAAGTCAATCTCTTTTGAGATATAAAAGAGAGAAGAAAGCAGAGACATGGGGACTTCATACCACCAAGAAACAAGAGCCAGGAGAACAGTGCATCCTTTGGACATGGGGTCCCTGCCCTGAGAAGCTCCTAGTCCCGGGGAAGATTGATGACAAGGACCTTCCTCCAGACCTGACAGAGAAAGCCTTCTCCTGGAGCTGGCACCCTGAACTTGGACTTCTAGCCTCCTAGACTGTGAGAGAATAAATTTCTGTTTGTTAATGCCATCCACTTGTGGTATTTCTGTTATAGCAGCACTAGACAACTAAGACAGACGATTCTGTTGAATAATACTAAGGAACTGGCTTTAAGTCACTTCACATCCTCCCTTCCCTCAGAACCCAAACTCTAGTTTACCACATGGTTAAAAATAGGATAAACTCTAAGAAGGTCTTGTCTTGGTCTGCCTTACCCTCTAAGGCTCCCTACTGCTGCTCTTAAGAGTAACTCAGTTACATTATCCCATTGCCTTCCTTCCTCATTTTCAAAAGACTAAAGGTTTCCTCCTTTAAGGGAAGGGTCCCCAACTACTAACTTCCCAGAAAATGCATGCTTTGTTTGGTGAAGGTGTACTATGGAGAAGCTGTTTCTATCACATACAAGCATAGTACAGAAACAGTGATAAGACTCAATAAATTCACCAAAGGCAGCACTCAAACGTCTTTAGTTTTTTTGCAATTGTCAGGGGTAGATAGATACCAGTTATGTTTCAAATTATTTTAAATCCTCCGCCCCAATACATGGATTAAAAATTGACAGTCTGAAAAGAGATCATATAAAGGACAGAGCTGGAAAATTTATTAGATAAAAATCCATGTATCATAATAATGATACACGGGGATGAGTGCAGGTATATTATACCATATCTGACCCTAGGCAGACTAGTATATTATTTGTTTATAGATGCAGATATTTTTCTCATCTTTCTACTGGATCCTTGGGAAGGTACCACTTCTAACCAAACTGAGATAGATTCAGAGGGCAATAAACAACAAGAAATCAAAATAGTATGGTTACCTTAAATAGTGACAATATTTAAATTATTGCGATAGTAAATATGCTTTGTGTTAACATTTATCTTTAATCCATACAAGCCAAGAGTTCTTGTAGGACTTTGTATTTTATGGACTGATCTGTAAAAATTTCTCCCAGGCTCTCTGCACAGCCCTGTCCGATTGTCGATTAACCTCATAAACTTCTCTCTCTCTCTCTTTCCCCGGATACAAAAAACCTGTTGCTGTGGAGTCGATTCCGACTCAGCGGCCCTACAGGTAGAATATAACTGCCCCCATAGGGTTTCCAAGGAGTGGCTGGTGGTTTGAACTGCTGACCTTTTGGTCTGCAGCCAGCTCTTAACCACTGCGCCACTGCTGGGTATAAAAAGCATACAAACTGGAGAGGAAACACCAGGCCTAGGAGCACCACGCAGTGGAGTCACTGGAACTCCTGAACCATAATATAAACTAAGCAACTCAAAGTATGCTGATTCAGGAGCTATAGAACAAGAGTGGCACCAATTTTCTCCTAGTTGTAATGGTATGACTGCCAGGCCAGATCATGGGTCAGCGACTTGGCTATCACCAGCAAGGTCATACGTTGGAAGCAAGGAATAAGGGAGCGGGGGCAATGCGGGACAAACCAGTGGGGGAAACAAAAGGGTCTCAAAGCAAGGAGGTGCCACGTGTCCTGGCGCCTGCAATGGCCTACGGGGGCAAGAAGAGGTCACTGCAGTTCAATCACCGCAGAAAGTCCTTTCCTCAAAGTGTTACAAGTTCTGGAATGAAAGACACACCTGCATACACAGTACTCTCGGTTCCTCCCAAAGCTGTTATATCCTGACCACTGGAGGAGGCTCTGGACAAAAAGTCTTTCAGCCACTTAGTTGGCAGATGGTGGGCTTAAATTTTTACATGTTGTGCCCAGCAGCCTGCAAATAACTACAGCAGCACGCAGAACCCTGAGATAGAAAACATGCTGTGCCCTCTGCCGAACTTATGGCCAGCATTTGTGTCCTCTGGCTCTGGCCTTAGGCACCCATCTTCCCCAGGGAACAAATTCCAGAACGGAGGGAGAGAGGGTGGGTGCTACCCCGGGCACTAGTCCCGGAAAGTGACCGCTGATTCCGCCCCGCCCCTGCCCCCACCGGGCCTTGGCCGGACCACTCTACCAGCAGTTGACCAAAGCGAGTAAAACGGAAAGCAAACCCTCCTCCGCACCAGCCTCCGTTCCCAGGACGTGCTCCCACCCCTCCCCCTCTGTCCCGGCCAGCCCAGCCACGCCGGGAGCCTTGTGGGGACCCAGTGGCCGACGCAGGGAAGGCGGAGGGCCGCCGCCCCCAGCAACGCGGACATTAGTCACACGGCAAGAGGCACGAGCGGGGACCGGTGCGGGGAGGAGGCAGGCGGCGCGGCGCGCAGGGGCTGAGGAGTGGGAGGACGGAACGGAGAAGAAATACAGAAGGCTCCTCCGAGCTCGGGCGTAGCCAGAGGCAGGACAGGGTTACGAGGTGGCCACTTACGAGTCTCCCAGATAGTCATGGAAACGGATACGGCCGACAGTGCTGTTGGCCTCGAAGTTGGGGGCCTTGTCCCCAAGAAGCAGACCTCCAGGCATGGCGGCAGCGGTGACGCGGAGGATGAGGGGGCACAGCTGAGGCAGCAACCAGCCGGCTAGTTCTGGCGAAAAGAAGCGGCGGTCCCCTTTAGCGGCGGAGTAAGCGGGGCGGGGCCTGCGGGGGCAGGAGCGAGGGGCGGGGCAGGAACAGGGTGGGCCCGGGAGCGGTGGGCGGGGCCGCGGCTGGCGTAGGCGGGAGGTGGGACCCGACTGGGTGGAGCTAGGGGCCGAGGGCGCGGAATCTACTGGCGGACTGTGTGCGGTAGCTCGGGTCTGCGTTAGCTTGACGAAGGTTCAGTGACGTTGCGACAGGATGCTTGGGGTGTACAGAGCTTGACATTGCAGGGCTTTTGGGTTTTGGCGGTGAAAGGAAGCGAAACGCCATGGGAAGGGGAGTCCTAAGGCGGAGGATCGCTGGGGCGGGTATATCCGGGCAAGTGGAGCACGTCCCCCGGGGGAGCCACGCGGGTCCGCGTAGACCGTCCTGCACACCTCCTCGCGTCTGATTCCCGACTGAGATCGGGCCACCCGTCCTCCCAGCCCTTCTGTAAGGAACGTCTGGAGTCCTGACCACGCCAGCCAGCCTAGCTTTGATGAGTGTGTTCTCAATCAGCGGATGTGGCAAGACTGAGACATGTGGCAGACCTTATGTCAGAGGAAGTGGCTTATTGCAGCAGAAATTCTCGGACCCACGTCAGGGGGAATAAACTTTCCCCCATCCCAGAGTTCATTATGAACCATAAAATAGTCAACACAGTTTTAATGAAGTCTAGATATAAAGTTTAAAACATATTTCTTGAGACCTACCGTGTGCAAATCAATTCTGCCACCAAGGGAGGTCCAAAAATAAACCCAAACCCGCTGCCAAGTGGAGTGGATTCCGACTCAGAGCAACCCTATAGGACAGAGTAGAACTGCCCCATAGAGTTTCCAAGGAGGGCCTGGTGGATTCGAACTGCCCTCGTTTGGATTAGCAGCCCTAGTTCTTAAACCACTATGCCACTAGGTTTTCCCCCAGGGAGGTAGAGGTTTACATTCATTTATGTGCTTTCTATGTGCCAAGCATAAGGTAGACAAGATGCCTACTCTAATGGAGCTTTCTCGTCCCTCACTAGACAGAGGACAGACAGGAAGTACATAATTAAACAAGAACATTTTAGATAGCAATAAGTCCTATTCAGTTCAGAGAAGTATTTAATTATGCAGAGGATTAAAATAAGGTGATGTGCTAGAAAGTGACTAGGGGACTGCTTTGGATTGGGTGGTCTGGAAAAGCTTCCAGGATAATGTAGTAAAGTACTCTTAGCACATACTGCCTAGCACATAGTAGGCAAAGCAAGAGTTATTGCATGAACCAGTGATTTAGGAAATAATATTGGAGTTATTATTCCCTGTCCCTGAGCATACAGAATGTGACCCAGCTGGAGCTGGGCTCACAAGGACTCACAAGGACGCATCAACTGGGCCCTGAGATAAGACAACAGATGGGACAATCTCAGAAATATCTTAAGAAAGTTTTCATAAAAGGGCAATAAAACCTAACCCAAAGGACTTCTCACCTTTTGTCTTGTTCTATTAACATTTAGTGAATAGGAATTTGTTGGACCGGTGAAGACCCTCCTGACTTTTGTAACTGAAACCCGTACCAATGATTGTTAAGAAAGACGATTCAAAATGTAAGGTTACAATTTCTAGCCAATCAGTGAAAAAGTGACGCTTTCAGTGATTCTACCCATTTTGTGGTGTTGATATACACTGATGGCTCTGTAACTGTTCCTTGGACTCGGGCAGACGTGGCTGTGGCAGCATGCTTGTCCGTTTTCCCATTCTTGCCTATTCCGTAACGTTCTTTGGACTTGGACAGATGTGTCTCTAGCAGCATGCTTGTCTGTTTCTCCACTTTTGTCTGTGCTGTGATATTTCCTTGGACTTGGGTGGGCATCCCTCTGGCAGCATGGTTGTCCGTTTCCCGCTTTTGCCCCTTTGAATATATGCCGAATAAAACTTTCTTTTTGGTTTACTAAACTCTGTGATGTTTTTCCCCTACAGCAATCACCAACCTTTTGGTTAGTAGTCTAACAGTTAACCGTTTGCACCACCCAGGGACTCCAGACAACACATACATACGCTCTATCTATTCAGAAGCTCCCCCACCTCTTGTACTGTAAGTTTCTTGTAGTAGAATTAGGAGTTCTTGTATCCCTAACTCTGTCAAAATTGTGAAAACTAATGATTGACTAAGGGCCATATGTTTCAAGGAAGAAAAAAAAAGAGGGAGCATATTTCTTTGTAAAAGCAATGAATACCCCCATATGCTTAATATGCAAACAAAATCAGAAGAAGATCCTCTGCCCTGCCTGGCCTTTGTAGGTAGTTGAGTTTCTCTGCATTACACAGAAGGTAGGTGCTCTTGGATGGAGCCTCTTTTCAGAGTGAAAAAGTTAGAGCTATTTTCCCCCAATTGCTATGGAGAAGTGTAATGTGAAAAGAGGACAGGTGGGGGCAGAGAGGCAGTCCATGGAAAGACCAGAACGCAGAAAACGGAGAGTTAATGGCTAAGGGAAGGATTTACTTTGATAGAGGGTGGAAGCCCTGATAGCAGAAAAAAATGTTTTCAGGTGTATGTCAGGGTTGGGGAGAACCTCTAGGTCCTTAGAATTATCTTCCAAGTGACAGGAAGGAAATGATTACAGGGATTTTCAGAGGGCTATGACTCTGGTTGCTATGAGTTGGAATTGACTCAATGGCAATGGGTTTGGGTTTTTTTTTTTGGTATGACTCTGGTGGCTAAACGGTTAAGCACTCGGTTGCTAACTGAAAGGTCAGTGGTTCAAACCCACCAGTTACTCCGAAGGAGAAGAGACCTGGCGATATGCTCCCATAAAGATTACAGCTTTGGAAACCCTATGGGGCAGTTCTACTCTGTCATACCTTGCTTACTGGGTCATCCATCCCTGTCAGGAATTGTAAATTTGTAAAGAGGCTTTGATTCTGTAGGAAGGGGCTGTGGGGTTGCAAGAGAGACAGATGCCAGCCATACCTAGAAGCAGAGTCTTTGATGTGGTTAAAAAAAAAAGTGAAATTATTCACTACAGATGATCTGCTAAGCAAGGTCAGCACCATGCTTACCTTGCCTGTGAATAATCTGCCCCTGGTTCTGTCCATACTGTTTGGACAGATTGAAGGTATTGGCAATGGCAATTTGGAAGAACAATGGTATATTATGAAGTTTGTCTCTCTAAGTAGATTGTGAACTCCTAGAGGTTTGACCACGTTTTATTGATAAATATTTGTGACCTATTAGACATAGTGAGCCTGCGGGTTAGGTTGCACAAAGTATTAGGGAAGCATTTGGCTACCTTTCAGCAGCCACAACAGGAAAGTTTTTGCTGTGTCCATTGGGAAGTTAAAGAGCAATGTGTTCCTAGTTGTAATCATAAATAGGTAAAAATTCTTATGCATGTGGGAGGAGATATATAACACTCAAAATTAATGTTAGGATGGTGGGATTATGGATTATGTTTTTTTTTTTTAATTCTTATAAACTTACTAGTTAAATTTGATTGCCTTTTTAGAAAATATAAATGAAAAGGTGGTCTGGGGCACAGGAAACTGTACATACAGATCAAGGCTGTGCTATCAACTGCTATGTTAGTGGGGCAGCACGCAGAACCCTGAGATAGAAAACATGCTGTGCCCTCTGCCGAACTTATGGCCAGCATTTGTGTTTAATGTGGTCACTTGCCTCTGTTATATCTACTACAGGACTTCTACAATCCAGAAAGAAATCAAAGTAGGAAATGTGGGAGTAAAAATGAAACAACAACAGCTTTTACAATGCTAGAATGATGACTAACTGTTAGAAGGGCTTTGGAGTAATAAATTCTGACACTTCTTTTCCCAAATAAAGCACCATAAATGCTATTTACCCTGAAAGAAACTGTTTATATGTTCCTCCAGTGGTTTTAGGGAAAAAAATTATGTAAATAAATGGTTAAGGGATTAGATTTAAAAGCATGATGTAATAGTTGAGTAACAGTCTTAGGCTGGGTTCTCTAGAGAAACAAAACCAGTAAAGCATATAAATATATATAGAGAGAGATTTATACTAAAGAAACACCTCACGCGATTGTAGAGGCTGGAATGTCCCAAGTCTGTGGATCAGGATAGAGGCTTCTCCCAATTCACGCAGCTGCAGGGGCTGGTGAACCCAAGATTGGCAGATCGGAAAGCAGGGCTCTGCTCATAGGCTGTAAAGACTGACAAATTCCAAGATGGGCAGATAAGCTGATAGCTCAAGTCCCAAGAAATGGAGGTCAGATGAACAGGAGGCAGCCAAAGGATCCAGAGCAAGCAAAAAGCCAGAACGTCTGTTTATATTCGGATGGAGGCCCCAACCCCAAGGAAACTCTCTTTCAATTGATTGACTACTCACAGCAGATTCAATCATGGGAGTGATCACACGTAACACTAAGAATCATGGCGCAGCCAAGCTGACACACAATCTTAACCATCACAGTAACCAAGGGCCAAAAGCCAACTTGGAATATCTTGGAAAATGGTGTCTTAGTTGTGCAGTGCTGCTATAACAGAAATACCACAAGTAGGTGGCTTTAAAAACAGAAATTTATTTTCTCATAGTTTAGGAGGCTAGAAGTCCAAATTCAGGGCGACAGTTTTAGGGGAAGGTCCTTCTCTCTTTTCAGCTTTTATTCCAATTCTTTGGCAACCATGTGGCCTATATCTTCCCCTCCTTTTGTGCCTGAGTGCTTAATTTACTCTTTTCTTATCTCAAAAGAGATTGATTTAAGACACACCCTACACTAATACTGCTTTATTAACATAAGGAAGAAAAACCCATTCCCCATTGGGATTAGAACCGCAGGTACAAGAAGCCCTTGTGGCGAAGTGGTTAAGAGCTTGGTTGCTAACTGAACTGTCATTGGTTCGAACACACCAGCCACTCCTTGGGAGAAAGATGTGGCAGTCTGCTTCTGTAAGGATTACAGCCTTGGAATCCCTATGGGGCAGTTCTACTCTGTCCTCTAGGGTCACTATGAGTGAAAATCAACTTGATGGCAATGGGCTTGATTTTTTTTTTTTTTTTTGAGTTTATAGGGTTAGGATTTACCACACATGTTTTTGGGAACACAATTCAACCCATAACAGTGAGTTAAGACGGTTCTCCAGTGTGCTCTCAGTTAAGCATATGAGGCCTCACGCTAGAAAGAAAAGAATTTATTTTTACAAAGTGGACTTTAAACAGAAATTTGTGAAAGCTTCATATCTGTATATACACACATATATATGTATATATATATATACACACAGGTGTGTATGTGTGTGTGTGTGTATGGAGCCCTGGTGGCGCAGTGGTTAAGAGCTTGGCTACTAACAAAAATGTCCACAGTTTGAATCCACCAGCTACTCCTTGGAAACCTTATAGAGAAGTTCTTCTCTGTACTATAGGATCACTATGAGTTGGAATTGACTCCACAGCAATGGATTTTTTTATTTTTATTATATGTGTACATGTTTGCCATTAGCATGCCAGAGAAAAAAACAAGAGGGAGCATATTTCTTTGTAAAAGTAAAGAATGCTCCCATATACTTAATATGCAAACCAAGTCAGAGGAAGACCCTCTCCCTGCTGGCCCTCATAGGTAGTTAAGTTTAATCTCTGCCCTACCCAGAAGATAGGTGCTGAAATGGACTGGTATTGGCCATTTTGAATCAGACAATCATATGGTCTACTATGCTGGGAATGACAAATTAAAGAGGAATGGTGTCACATTCATCTTCAAAAAAAAATTGCAAGATCTATCCTGAAGTATAACGCTGTCAGTGATAGGATAATATCCATACGCTTACAAGGAAGACCAATTACTCCTACTATTATTCAAATTTATGCACCAACCACTAATGCCAAAGATGAGGAAATTGAAGAGTTTTACCAACTTTTGCAGTCTAAAATTAATCAAACATGCAATTAAGGTGAATTGATAACTACTAGTGATTGGAATGTGAAAGCTGGAAACGAAGAAGAAGGATCTGTAGTTGGAAAACATGGCCTTGGTGATAGAAACGACTCCGCAGATAGCATGTTAGAATTTTTCAAGGCCAATGACTTCCTCGCTGCAAATACCTTTTTTCAACAACATAAATGGCGACTATACATGTGGACTTTGCCGGATGGAATACACAGGAATCAAACTGACTACATCTGTGGAAAGAGAGAGATGATGGAAAAGCTCAATATCATCAATCAGAACAAGGCTAGGGGTTGACTTCAGAACAGACCATCAATTGCTCATATGCAAGTTCAAGCTGAAGCTGAAGAAAATCAGAACAAGTCCATAGAGCCGAAGTATGACCTTGAGTATATCCCACCTGAATTTAGAGACTATCTCAAGAATAGATTTGACGTATGGAACATGAATGACCGAAGACCAGACAAGTTGTGGGATGACATCAAGGACATCATACATGAAGAAAGCAAAGGTCATTAAAAAGACAGGAAAGAAAGAAAAGACCAAAATGGATGTCAGAAGAGACTCTGAAAGTTGCTTTTCAATGTCGAGTAGCTAAAGTGAATGGAAGAAATGATAAAGTCAAAGAGCTAAACAGATTTCAAAGGGCAGCTCGAAAAGACAAAGAAAAGTATTATAATGAAATGTGCAAAAAGCTGGAGTTAGAAAACCAAAAGGGAAGAACACACTTGGCATTTCTCAAGCTGAAAGAACCGAAGAAAAACATTCAAGCCTCGAGCTGCAATATTGAAGGATTCTATGGGTAAAAAATTGAATGAGGCAGGAAGCATCAAAAGAAGATGGAAGGAATACACAAAGTCACTATACCAAAAAGGATTGGTCAGCGTTCAGCCATTTCAAGAGGTAGCATATGATAAAGAACTGATGATACTGAAGGAAGAAGTCCAACTGCACTGAAGACATTGGCAAAAAACAAGGCTTCAGGAACTGATGGAATACCAGTTGAGATGTTACAAAAAATGGTTGCAAGGCTGGAAGTGCTCACTCGTTTATGCCAAGAAATTTGGAAGACAGCTACCTGGCCAACCAACTGTAAGAGCTCCATATTTGTGCCCATTCCAAAGAATAGTGATCCAATGGAAAGCAGAAATTATCAAACAAATCATTAATATCACACTCAAGTAAAATTTTACTGAAGATAATTCAAAAATGGTTGTAGCAGTACATCAACAGGGAACTGCCAAACATTCAAGCCAGATTCAGAAGAGGACCTGATGTCAGATGGATCTTGGCTGAAAGCAGAGAATACCAGAGATTATTTATGCCTGATTTGTTCCATATTCAGTATTTGAAACTCCTAAGAGTGAGAATCTGATTAGATCATTTTTTTGTGTCAAGTCATGTCAAACAAACAAACAAAAAAACCTTGTAATTAATTCATTCATGTGGAGCAAATGCTTGACAAAAGAGAGGAATGCCCCTCAATACCCACCTCAAATATCCCTTATTATAATGAGGCCCATGTGTTTGTCTTTGTTAGGTGCCATCAAGTTGGTTCCGACTCATAGCAACCCTATGTACAACAGAACGAAACACTGCTCCATCCTGTGCCATCCTCACGATTGTTGTTATGCTTGAGCCCGTTGTTGCAGCCACTGTGTCAATCTATCTCGTTAAGGGTGATTTTTTTTTTCTGCTCACCTCTTTTTCACTGACCCTTTATTTTACCAAGCATGATGTCCTTCCCCAGGGACTGATCCCTCCTGATAACATGTCCAAACTATGTGAGACATAGTCTCGCCATCCTTGCTTTTAAGGAACATTCTGGCTGTACTTCTGAGACAGATTTGTTCGTTCTTTTGGTCCATGGTATATTCAAATAAGGCCAAATTCCAGCAAGTTGCTTTTGCCTGGGAGTGGCAGCAGGCCTCTTAGTATAAATCTGGAGCTGAATCCAGGTTCACAGATTTTCTTCGTCCTCCAGAGAGTTACTGCCTACTCTTCAGAAGTGAGTATCGGCCAGGTTAACCTAAATGTTATATCCTCACCAAACACCAGGTTCTAGATTCCAAACCGGTGTCTTTGAACAACATAGTTTCATAACTCAATTTGATAAGTAATTTTGAGGCTGATAAATAGGAGCCCTCTTTAAAGAAATATCTTGTTAAATTCTGGACTTCTCAGCATTGCTTTCTTGCATTGTCAGATGCAAAGTAAATAGACTTCTAACTTTTTGACGTTATAATGGAGCGCTGGTGGTGCAGTGGTTAGGAGCTTGGCTGGTAACCAAAAGGTTAGCAGTTCAAATCCACCAGCCGCTCCTTGGAAACCCTATGGGGCAGTTCTACTCTGTCCTATAGGTTCACTTGGAGTTGGAATCAACTCGACAGCAACAGGTTTGGTGTTTTTTATATGGCATATAAATCTTGGGTGGAAGGAATGGGTTATCTGGCGGAGTTGGTCTTTTTCTCTGAGATCTGTTCTCCTAAACTTTATGAGTGCCAAATCATCTTTAGTAAATGTCTAGTTTGAGCCCCGGTGGCACAATGATTAAGAGCTCGGCTTCTAACCAAAAGGTCAGCAGTTGGAATCCACCAGCTGCTCCTTGGAAACCCCATAGGGCAGTTCTACTCTGTCTTATAGGGTTTCTATGAGTTGGAATTGACTCAACGGCAATGAGTTTGGTTTAGTTTTAGGATTTAGCTGTTGAAAGGGAGAATCTTATGTTTTAAGGAGAAGGAATGTGGGCTTGTCACAGTCCTTAGATACTGAGCTAAAGTGTCTGTAAACTAAATCTTTTCTTTCTACAGAGGGCTAGACAATTAAGGTTATATAAACAGAGTATTTACATGTATTATCCAGGCAGCGATACTTTTTCCCAGAAATTCCCATGGGCAGATAGGTGTATTTTGCAATTAGCAATGAAAACTCTGAAAGTTTGATTGGTGGAGTGGAAGCTCAGAATTTAATCTTATACCTCTGGTTTATCTTTTTCTGTACCTACTTAGGCATGTAGTCAGTTCTTGTCAATAAACACGCAGCTCTTGTGTCCCTTGAGAGCTGCTAAATTCCAGTGAAAACCAAACCATGGGTTCAGGCTTAGTGGGCAGCTGTTAACTTTGTTCTGTTCCATAGTGCCATCTCTGGGATCAATACCCTTGTCATAAAGTGAGCTGGGTATGATATGTGGCTGATCCACAGAGAGGCATCTCTAATAGAGGATAGACAATCAAAAGTACACATTTCTACTGATTGGAGGAGCTGGGAAGCAGTGTCATTGGTGTTGCCTTTTTATATAAAGGCAGATTTACTTAATATTTATAGAGACTGTCTGATTTATTTAATATTTCAAATTAGTGACAAAGTTAAACTAATCATATATTTTGTATTTCTCCCCCTTTTTCCTGTTCATTCATTCAACAAGCATTTTGCCTCTCTGTGGGCAAAGCACTATGCAAGGTGTTGGTATAAGACCTCAATGAGCTGAGAGTGTAATGCCTTTTTTTCTCATCTCTTCTACTATTTTCTCTTCCCTTTATTATGTCCTTTTCCACAACAAATTCTTCTTTATCATCTTTTCCCCCCCTTACATTATTCTTTAAGCATAGAATAAAAATAATTTGCTGCCTGTTAAGATAGAGCTTACGTCAAACAAAGAACTGTCTGTCAGTTGGACAATTGGAGGCATAGGGGTTGTACAAGCAGTGTTTAGCTGTCCTACCAAGCTCAACTCCAGAATACTGGACACTTGTTGCCAGTAGCTGTTGAGTCTATTCCAACTCATGGCAACCCCATGTGTGCAGAGTAGAACTGCTCCATAGGATTTTCAAGGCTGTGACCTTTTGGAAGAAAATCTCCAGGCCTGTCTTCTGAGATGCCTCTGGGATCTTGGAGATTCAAACCTCCAAGCTCTCAGCTAGTAGTCAAACACTTGGTCATTTGCGCCACCCAGGAACTCCATGTTGAACACTGTTATGGATTGAAAAATGTCCTCAAAAAATGAGTGTTGTAAATCCTAACCTCTATGCCTGTGATTATAATCCCATTTGGAAATGAGTTGTCTTTTTTATGTTAATGAGGTAGGCTTAGTATAGGACGTGTCTTGAATCAATCTCTTTTGAGCTATAAAAGAGTTTAAACAAGCAAGTAGGGGAGAGATGAGGTAAGATAGATGCTAAGACATATGGAGATCTCCAAGGAACCAGGAAGCAGAAGCTGAAGAGACAAGGGCCTTCCTCCAGAGCTGACAGAGACAAAGCCTTCCCCTAGAACTGGTGCCCTGAATTTGGACTTCTAACCTCCTAAACTGTGAGAAAATAAATTTGTTTGTTAGAGCCATCCACTTGTGGTGTTTCTGTTATAACAGAACTAGATAACTAAGACAGTGTTGGGTACTGGAAGAGTGGGGTGCTGCTCTAACAGATACCTATGTGGAAGAAGTTTTGCAATTGGGTAATGGATAGAGGCTGGAAGAGTTTTAAGGTGCCTAATTGTAAAACTCTAGATTGCTTTGTGGAGACTGTTGGTAGACTTATGGATATCAAAGGCAATTCTGGTGAGGAATTCTGAGAAGGAAGTGAGGAGAAGTATAGAGAAAGTCTCTGTCATCTTAGAGAGTACATATGGCACCAGCAACAGACTGTTGCTAGAAATGTAGATGTTAAATGTGCTTCTGGTAAGACTGTAAAAGAAAATGACGAACATGTGATTGGACAGTGGAGGAAGGGTGAGGCTTTTTCTTCAGTGGCAAAGAATTTTTCTGAATTATGTTCAAATGTTTGGTAGAAGGTAGAACTTGTAAGTGATGAACTTGGATATCTGGCTGATGAGATTTCTAAGCAAGATCTTAAAGGGTCACATAGTTTCTCCTTGCCACTTATAGTAAAATGCAAGAGGAAAGAGATGGACTTAAAAATGAACTGTACAAAATGATAACAGATCTTAAAGATTTGGAAAATTCTGTTGTACAAACTAAGGACACGTGTCCTAGAATGTTTACGAAGGACATGGCTATGCAATCTTTTGTTAAAGAGATTAAGCCTGACGGATGTAACCAACTACCACAACAAAAAACCCATCAGTTTTGACAGAAGGGGATGGAGAAAGAACAAAAGGAAATGTCTTAGGCTGGATTCTCTAGAGAAACAAAACCAGTAAAGCATGTAAGTATATATAGAGAGAGATTTATATCAAGGAAATGGCTCATACAGTTGTAGAGGCTGGAACGTCCCAAGTCTGTTGGTCAGGATAGAGGCTTCTCCTGACTCACATAGCCACAGGGGCTGGTGAACCCAAGATCGGCAGGTCAGAGAGCAGGGCTATTGCTCACAGCCTTCAAAGATTGATGACTCCCAAGATTGGCAGGCAAGACCACAGGTAAACTGCTAGCCCAAGTCCCAAGTACCAGAGGTCAGATGAACAGGAGCTAGCTGCAGGATCCAGAGTGAGCAAAGGCCCTGAGCCTTGCCAGAATGTCTGCTTATATTCAATGCAGGCCACATACCCAAGGAAACTCCTTTTCAACTAATTGGCTACTCACAGCAGATCCCATCATGGTGGTGATCACATTATATCAAATCTCATCATGGAAGTGATCACAACATCATATGACTGCCAAACCACTGAGAATCATGGCCCAGCCAAGTTGACACACAACCTTAACCATCACAGGAAAGAGCGCTGTCTGCCTCTTGGAATTCTACAGGCAGGAAACAGGCCAAATGAGCTACATCTGTTGTCTTCCAGCAAAAGAAAGGGAGCATCCCTGGAGCAGCTTGGAGATCAGCAGAACTGTTCGAAGGAGCACAGGAAGCAGGGCCTTCTCGATTTCAAAGGGTGGGGCCATGGTCTCCTGGATCTCAAAGGGTGGGGCTGCAGCCTCCTAGGTTTCAGAGTCGGATCTTCGCCAGCTTGGTTCCAGAGTGTAGGGCTGCCGGTAAGGTGTGCGAGGGGGATGGGACTGCTACCCAAAGCTGAGGGGGCAGAAGAGTGAAGCCTACCAGTGCCCAAAGGGGTGGGGTCACCACTCAGATGGGCTAGGAGAATGGGGCCACATAGAACCAAGGGAACAGAGTTGCCATCCCTGAGGGCCTGGAAGGCAGAACTGAAGCCCAGGGCTGAGGGTTCTCCAGTCAGAATCCGGAGGGTGTGGCCAACACCCAGAGTCTGGAGGGCAGGGCCATTGCCCAGATGGTCTCAGAGAAAAGAGAATTATTTTCAAGACTTGAGAGGTAATATAATTTGTTTTTCTGGATTTTGGACTTGCTTGGTGCCTGTTATCCTTTATTTCCCTCCAGTTTCTCCCATTTGTAATGGAAATGTCTACCTTGTGCCTGTTCCACCATTGTGCTTTGGAAACAGATGACTTGTATTCTAGATTTCATAGGTTCACACGTGAAGAAGAATTTTGCCCCAGGATGGAATACGCCTAACATCTCACCCATATTTGTTTTAGATGATTCAGAAGATGAGATTTTTGGATCTGGAGTTGATTGAAGACTTTTAGGATGATGTGATGGGGTGAATGTGTTTTACTTATGGCACAGATACGAATTTTGGGGGGCCAAAGGGTGGAATGTTATGGATTGAATTTTGTACCTCAAAAATATGTGTAGTAAATCCTGACCTCTATGCCTGCGGAGCCCTGGTTGCATAGTGGTTAAGAGTTTAGCTGCTAACCAAAAGGCCAGGAGTTCAAATCTACCAGCCGTTCCTTTGGAAACCCTATGGGGCAGTTTTACTCTGTCCTATAGTGTCACTGTGAGTTGGAACCAACTCCACGGCACCTAACACAACAACATGCTGTGGTTATAATCCCATTTGCGAATGAGTTGTCTTTGTTATGTTAATTAGGCAGGATTAGTATAGGGTGTAGCTTGAGTATCTTGAGTCAATCTCTTTTGAGATATAAAAGAGATTAAACAAGTGAGCAGAGGAGATATGGGATAAGATAGATGCCAAGACACATGGAAATCTCCAAGGAACCAGAAAGCAGAAGCTGAAGAGGCAAGGACCTTTCTCCAGAGCCAACAGAGAGAGAAAACCTTACCCTAGAGCTGGTGCTCTGAATTTGGACTACTAGCCTCCCAAAGTGTGAGAAAATAGATTTGTTTTCTGAAAGCCAGCCACTTATGGTATTTCTGTTATGGCAGCACTAGATAACTAAGACAGACACTAGCTTTAATAAAAGCTTTAATAAAAAACCAATCAGTTCTGACTCATGGCAACCCCATGTATGTCAGAGTAGAACAGTACTCCACAGGGTTTTCAAGCACTGATTTTTCAGAAGTAAACCACCAGGTCTTTCTTCCGAGGCACCTCTGGGTGGACTCACATCTCCAAGCTTTCAGTTAACAGCTGATCTTGCTAACCATTTACACCACCCAAGCACTCCCTAAGCACTAACAGACAGAAGGAACTCTTTCAAAGTCTCTCTTCCTCTTCTAGCATAAGTACAACCCATTCTTCCTCTGAAACAATTTTAGTTTTAGGGGATTCTCTCTGCTCAGCTACACTGCCCATATGGAATCTGGAAAATTAAGTCACACAGACATGTGTCACCCAATGAAAAGAGTTGGGAATTGTTCCATTAAGAACAATCTATGAAAACATAAAGGCGTGTGTTTACTATTAATTTAAAATGGTCCCTTGAGGATCGGGTACTCTGCCTTTGTATTTCCTCCTGGTTGCATAGCACTTGATCTATTTCACTTGCCTAGTGAACCTGTTATGGTTACTTACTAAATATTTACTGACAGCAATGAATAAACACTAAGAAGCTAGTCTGCGTATTTCGGTGGTCATGTGGACAAATCCTGTGAGAACAAATGAATAAGGCTGACTTTTCCACCTCTCTTTCCACCCTAGGGTTAGTTTTATACTTTAACACTGAGTCCTAGATTGGAGCCAGAATCTAGGGATCAAAGGAGGAAACAACCACTGAAAATAAACAAGGCCAGAAACGTGAGATGTGTATAGCTAAGACAGTTTCATAACAGGAGTTACTTAATGGTATTTGATGATAATTACACAGGACAAAGTGGGCTCTTCCAAGGAAGACGTGTGTGTGTGTGTGTGTGTGTGTGTGTGTGTGTGTGTCTGTGTGTCTGTGTGTGTGTGCTTACGCTGAGCTGGGCTGTGGAGCATAAACATATTCCTTTAGTGGTTCTTCACTGCTAGTAATTGGTTGGCCTCTTTCTCCGAGATAATGAAGCATTTGGTGGAGGTTGATGCGCTAGTAGGGAAGTAAAATCTCTACACCTAAACTAAACGAGCTCCTCAAATAAACAACTTCTGCTTCTCCCACTTCCTCGGGGTATTTTGCTTGTGTAATCAGTTTTTGCTGAGCTTTCAGCTTCTGAAAAGGCCAGCTACAGATCTTGGAGAGAAGGGAGAAGATTCAATTTAGGGCGATGATGCCAATTTTGTAAAGTTTTCCCACTGTGGATTTTTTTTGTCCTTGAGAGAGGAAAACAACTTTTCCTGCTCCTGGCCCTGCCTACCGCCCCAGCCCTCTCTTTGAACACTCCCCTTTTGCTTTAAGTTCCAGCCGCACGGAAGTACTCGTTCTTCCCTGTAAACACCATGCTTTTCTCAGCCTTCCCTGTAAACACCATGCTTTTCTCAGCCTTCTCTGTAAACACCATGCTTTTCTCAGCTCTGTGCCTTTGTTCTTGCTGGCACCTTCATCTAGAACGCCCTCCTTCTTGCACGCTTCACTTAACAAAACCCCACTGTTTCTCTGAGAACTGGCTCAAGTGTCAGCTCTTCCAGGAAGGTGCCTGCAGTAAAGACTGCAGTGCCTACATGGTGCTTGGCACCTACTAGATGCTTATTAAAGATTTTCTCAGTGAATGAATGAGACCACAGCGTCTCAGGCATGGAAGCTTTCTTACAGGCTATCTTCTCTAAAGTCTAAAATTTGTTGCTGTCAAGTTGATTCTGACTCATAGCGACCCGAAGGACAGAGAACTGCCCTGTAGGATTTCCAGGGAACAGCTGGGGAATTTGCACTGTGGACCTTTTTGTTAGCAGCTGAGCTCTTAACCACTATACCACCAGGGCTCCCTAAAGTCTAAAGTCTACTGATACCTAAATTCCTTCCACGTATCCTAGGTTTCCGCTTCTTTTATGCCATCTGACTTTTCCTTGTTCTCCAATCACTATCAAATGTTTTTCTTTTGAAATTTGTTTGAAAAATAGAATATCTATGAAAAGACACATAAGAAACTGTACTTGCTTCTTGGAAGAAGAATTGAAGATGGTGTTTAGGGTGGAAAGGAGACTTATATTTCACTAAATACCCTTTTGTACAGTTTGAAATATTTTTATGTTTATTGTGGCAGAAACTGCTAGTTGACTCCCACTACCCTTCTTCCCTTTGTCGTAGTTAAAGAACCCCCCTGGATTTTGCCTAGTCATAGACTTTCATTTCTCTAGGGTAAGTATCTAGGTGTGGGATTTCTGGGTTATAAGGAATGGAGACTGCATTTCCTAGGCTCTCGGGCAGGCAGGAGTTACACATGACTACAATGGGCTAGGAGCCCTGATGGCGCAATGGTTAAGAGCAGGGCTGCTAACCAAAAGGTCAGCAGTTTGAATCCACCATCTGCTCCTTGGAAACCCTATGGGGCAGTTCTACTCTGACCTATAGACTCGCTATGAGTTGGAACCAACTTGACGGCATGTAACAACACAATGGGCTAAGTGGACAAGACTGTGGCAGCTCTAGGGAGCCTTCTTTCAAAGAGCAGCATGTGTTTGGCCGTTTCTTTGCCCCTTCCTTCATTCTGCTCCTGAAAAGTGGATGCTGCTACCTTGGACTAAAAGCGGTCAAGGCCATATATAGCAAAGTAAGATAAAAGGTACCTGGGTTCCTAGCACTGGAGAATGCCATACCAGTCCTGGATTACCTACTTGGAATTCTTTCTAGAAGAGTAATACATTTCTTTCATGATTAAGCCACTGTTATTATTTTTTTTAACACTTGCAACTGAACTTGCCCTAGTACATTTTGTTTTTTAACTCATGAACAGAAAAAAATCTGATGAATGCTTCCAGTTATTGGGAATTCACTGTTGCCTTTGATAAGACATTGTAACATTGGATAGCTTTACTTGAGCCCCAAACTGCCCTTGCCAGTGAACTCAGTTTTTATTTCCTGTAAGTCCCAGGCTTTGTTTCTGAACTGTTTGATGAGGCTCCACAAAATCGATTTAATCCTTCTTCCACACACAGCCTTTCAGGTATTTAGAGGCAGCTATCTTAATTCAAAGTGAATCCTGGTGGCACAGTGGGTAAGCACTCAGCTGCTAACTGAAAGATCGGTGGTTTGAACCCACCAGCCCTTCCGAGGGAGAAAAACGTGGCAATCTGCTTTCATAAAGATCACAGCCTTGGGAACCCTATGGGGCAGTTCTGCTCTGTCCTATAGGGGTGGTATGAGTCAGAATGGACTCGCTGACAATGGGTTTTTTTTTTTTTGGTAACTTAATTCAGCAAAGTAAACAACCTCATTGGCTGTTGAATGAACTTTGCATTCCTGGGATGAACCCCACTTGGTTGTGATATATTATCCTTTTTACATATTGTTGGATTCAATTTGTAAGGATTTTTGTATATATGTTCATGAGGGATTTTGCTTTGAAAATTTCTTTCCTTGTAATGTCTTTGTCTGGTTTTATTGGATAATGCTAACCTCATAAAACGAGTTGAGAAATGTCGCTTTTTCTTTGTCTCTCCTTTATATGATAACCAGTGTATCTGGTCCAGCTGCCTCTGTTTTATTAGAGTTAAAGGGAGGCAATAAAAAAAAGTACCTTCTTTCTTCTTAGCAGGTTTTTTTTCCTCCCTCCCAGAACAGAAAGAGACAAATGTTTCAGGAACCAGAGATTTTTCTTTAAATGAGTGTAACTGATTGGCTAAGAAAACAGGGAGGCAATGAAAGCAGCGGTGGTGACTACCGGGTGACAAAGAGGGGTGAAGAGGGGGAGTATACACCCCATTTAAGGGGAGCAGACCTCCTTAGCTCTAGCTGATTGTTTCCATGTAGGGCAACTGACCTAGTGTTGCCTTGCCAGGTCTCTGAAAAGCTCATTTGCAACATTTCATCTAGTCCCTGATTTCATAAGGCCCAAAAGGGGGTCATTGGATTTTTCAAGGTCGTTCTCCACATCTCCAGTTCCGCTGTTTTGGTTTAATCCCCCAGTCGCTTTCTTTTTCCCACTTATAAAGATTAACATACAGTAAAATTCACTCTTTTTGGTGTACAGTTCTATGAGCTTAGATAAAAATGCATACAGTCATTTAGCCACCATCATAATCAAGATACAGAACAGTTCCATCAACCCCCAAAATTGCCTCGCGCTGCCTCGTTGTAATTGGTCCCTCACCCAGCCCTCAGCCCTTGACAACCATTGATCTGTTTCCTTTTCCAGAATGTCGTATAAATGGAATCATACAGCATTTGCCTTTTGAGTGTGGATTCTGTCACTTAGCATGATGCATTGAGATTCAGCCATGTGGTTGCCATAGTGTATATCCACCACTACCACCAATTGCTGTTGCCTCTGACTCATGGCGACCCCATGCATTTCAGAACAGAACTGTGCTACATAGAGTTTTCAGTGGTTGGTTTTTCCGAAGTAGATCTCCAGGCCTTTCTTCCGAGGTGCCTCTGGGTGGACTTGAACTTCCAACTTTTTGGTTTGCATACCTCTGTTTATCCATTCACCAACTGAAGAACACTTGGCTTGTTTTCAGTTTTTGGTGATTAGGAATAAAGTCCCTATAGAGTTTATAGTATACATATTCAGATACAGTTTTTGTGTGAACTTAAGCTTTAATTTCTCTGGGTAAATACGTGGGAGTGGGATTGCTAAATCATTCGGTAAATGTCAGCTTAACTCTATAAGAAACTGTCAAACTGTTTTCCAAAGTGTCTGTATCATTTTACAGACCCACCAGCGCTGTATGAGCTTTCCAGTTACTCCACATCCTTACCAGCACTTGGTATTGCCAGTGCTATTGTATATGATATATATTTTTAAAATTTTAAATTTCAATTTTTCATTGCTGGCTTATAGGAATATGATTGACTTTTGTATATTGACTTAAATTCTGCCACTTTGTTAACTCTAGGAGCTTTTTGAGATTCTTTGAGATTTTCTGTGTAGACATCATGTTATCTGTGAATAAACATTTTTGTTTCTTCCTTTCTAATCTATATATATGTCCTTTACTTTTTTCTATTGCCTTATTGCATTGGCTAGGACTTTTAGTATAATGTTGAATAAGAGTGTGAAGAGAGGCGTCCTTCCCTTTCCCAATTTTAGGGGGAAGGCATTTAGTCTGTCATCCATTATGACGTTAGGCCGTAGGTTTTTCATACATACCTTTTATTAGGTTAAGGTAGTTTTCTTCTATTCCTAGTTTGCTGAGAGTTTGTATCATGAATGGATGTTGAATTTTGTCTAATGCTTTTTCTGCAGCTAGTGAGATGATCATGTGGCTATTCTTCTTTAGATTATTGGTATGGTAGACTACATTGTCTGATTTTCAAATGTTGAATGAACCTTGCATTCCTGGGATGTACCCTACTTGGTTGTGATATGTTATCTTTTTTATATATTGTTGGATTTCATCTGCTAATATTTTGTAAGGATTTTTGTGTCTACGTTCATGAGGGATTTTGTTTTGAAAATTTCTTTTCTTGTAATGTCTTCGTCTAGTTTTATTGGGTAATGCTAACCTCATAGAATGAATGGAGAAGTGTTTTCTCCTCTTCTTTTTCTGGAAGAGATTGAGTAGAAGTGCTATTCCTTCCATAAATGTTTGGTAGACTTCACTTTCTTTTGCATTCCTTGTTCACTTCCATCTCAATTACCCCTCCCACAATACAAGGACCAATACCTCACTACCTACCCTACCTTTTTATTCCATATGAGTTAGAATCGACTTGATGGCAACGAGTTTGGTTTTTTTTTTTTTGGTTTATCCTTTTAAAACTACACCTTTCACTTTAGGTATTTTACTTGTGGTTTTCACATGCTGGCTTGCTAGGAAGCTTGTTTAGGAGTAGTACAATTCAAGAACTTCACTTTGAAGCTGACCACTAGAATGCAAGTATGCAACTGTCTTAGTTATCTAGGGCTGCTATAACAAGAATACCACAAGTGGATGGCTTTAACAAAGAGAAATTTATTTTCTCACAGTCTGGTGGGCTAGAAGTCCAAATTCAGGGTGTCAGCTCCAGAGGAAGGCTTTGTCTCTCTGAAGGCTCTGCAGGAAGCTCCTTCTGGTCAATCTTCCCCTGGACTAGAAGCTTCTCCATGCGGGAACCCCAGGTCCAAAGGATGCGCTCTGCTCCTGGTGCTTCTTTGTCGATGGTATGAGGTCCCCACTCTCTGCTTGCTTCCCTTTCCTTTTCTGTCTTGTAAGATAAAAGGTGGTGCAGGCCACACTCCAGGGAAACTCCCTTTACATTGGATCAGGGATGTGACCTTAGTAAGTGTTACAATCCCAACCTATTCCTGTTTAACATAAAATTACAATCACAAAATGGAGGACAACCACACAATACTGGGAATCATGGCCTAACCAAGCTGACACATAGTTGGGGGGACACCATTCAATCCATGACAGCAACTATACTTATCATCTGTCTTTTTATAGGTTCTTCATTAGTAATCTTCCTCTTCCTTCCCAATCCATTTCCCAAGCCTTTAGTTGATTGTTATTCTTCCTCTCTTTCATACCCCACCTACCTTTCTCCAACCTGTTAAATACTAACCCTATCTTTGGCTCTCATCTTTATCCTTTTTATATTTTTTAATACACTTTATTTTTTAGCCTAGTTTTAGGTTTACAGGAAAAATGTGCAGAAAGTACAGAGTTCTCATATACTCCCTCTTCCCCCTACACAGTTTCTCCTATTACTAACATTTTGCCTTCAAGTGGTAACCTTTGTTATAGATGATGACCCAGGATTAATATATTATTATTAACTAAAGCCCATAGTTTACATTAGGATTTACTCTTTGTGTTGTTCAGTTTGGGTTTTGACAAATGCATAATGCCATGTAGCCAATATTACTGTATCATGCAGAATAGTTGCACTGCATCTTTTATGCCCATGCATTCCCCTCAGAAGGTGTTTAGTAAGTGTTCAAAACCATGACAGAAGAAGGTAGAGCTAGGTGCTGATGAAAAGTTGATAGAAGTGCTAGAAGTGATGGCTCCTTTTCTTCAGGAACTAAAAATCTAGTTGGGAAGAAAATATATACTGATTATCCCCGTTATCACACACTTCAGGCAGTAAGAGGCCGGGCAGCTGATGTGATATAAAAAAGAAAGCAGTTGTGATCAGCAATGGCAGAATCTTATGTTGAGATATTAGGGGATTCTAGAGAAGAAAAGTTTTGGGTGCTTCTGAGTCATTAGGAATTGAATATTGTAGGTAGAAAATGGCAGAGCCGAAGAAAGAAACGAGAGGATGCAAGACAGATCTTGGAGTAAATGGGGTGAGAAACTGTTCTGCCGGCTGTAACAATGGAAGATATTTGCATGTACAGCATGTTGTTGATTATAAAAGAGGCTCTTGGTTCGGAAATGTCTTCATCAGTAAAAGTCAAGGTGATGAGCTTGTCTGGGACACAGTGAACTCAGTCTACTCCTCTGCATTGAAGGGGACTGAGGACTGGATCTGCAGAACTCAAGTTCACTTTGTGTAGTGGCCTCTCCTAACTGTGGGCCTACACAGTTCTCTTCTCCTCTGTCTCTGGGTTCCCACCGGTCAACTCAGCATGTATTGATGGTGCGTGGCACTCTCAAATTGTTTTATAGGTGCAAGTTTTTAACTCTCTTAGGTCAAGGATTGTGCTTTATATTTCCCTTGAATCCCCATTTATTTGTCACATTACCAGTTGCCATGAAGTCAACTCTGACTCATGGTGACACCATGCGTGTCAGAGTAGAACTGTGCTCCAAAGGGTTTTTAATGGCTGATTTTGTCGGAAGTAGATTGCCAGGCCTTTCTTCTGAGGTGCCTCTGAATGTACACAAACCTCTAACCTGTCAGTTAGCAGCCGAGTGTGTCAACTGTTTATACCACTCAGAGACTCCATTTATCATACAACCAAACCAACCAGTTGCCATCGAGTTGCAGAGTAGGTACATAAAAACACATGCTAAATGGAAATAGTGCAAAGAGCTCTGAACCGGGAGGTAGATGATCTGGATTTTAATTCAACTTTATATTTTCTAGCCATGCAAATTTGGGCAAGATGCTGACCTTTTAGCTTCCTCACCTCCACATAGAGAATAGTGATTTCTGCTCTGACTACTTCATTGGGTTAGTGTGAAAATTCATGAAAAACATGTATCTCCCTTTGTGAGTTGTGGCTACTATAGTAAGACACGCACCTATAGCAGGTCTTTATTCAGCTGTTGCCTTCTCGGTGAGAACTCCCCTGGGCACCATTTTTAAAATAGAATCTTCCCAACTCCTGGCACTCTCCACCCCTCTTTTCTGCTTCATTTTTCTCCTATCACCTCTAACACACTATGTGTATATATATATATTTAAATACATATCATATTTATTGTCTTTCTCCTCCCACTAGATTATAAACTCCATGAAGGCAAGACTTTCTGCCTATTTTTCTTCTGCTGTATCCCTAATATATGGCACATAGGGGGAATATTTGTTGAATTGATGATTAAATGAGCCATCATCCCAGGTGTAGTCTCTGGTCTGAATATGGGTTACAACTATGATTAAGTGGGTCCATCAAGGATCCTGGGGATGGTGTTGATGTCTGCAGAGGTTTGATATTGTTAACTTTAGCCATTATACCAGAGCTGTTACTGTCCCAGTGTTTAGGTTTTTCTGGGCCTAAAAGGGACCACTCACTCACTGCTCGAAGGACAGAATTCATAGAGTCACTTGAGGAGAGAAGGCAGGGGAGATAGGTATGGGCAATTGTAGATTCCAGCTTTGGGGGAAGATGCTACTTGCCAGATGGGCTTGCCTGGCAGTGGCCCCTGTTATGCACACAAACTAGTGACATAGTCTCCACTGTATTCCTAAATACAGGTTTTTATTAAGAAGGTTTAGATGTCTCTGCTGCAGAGGTGGTGCAATTTTGGTCTGTTTTCTATAGGCTGGGGCAGGCTACTTCTCTTGTGCTAGATGCTGGGGAAGCAGAAATGAATAAAAAGACATGGCTGTTATCCTTCTTAGACTTATAATCCAGTAAGGGAGGCAGAGCACACATAGATAAATAAGTATATGATTATAAGTTGTGATAAGTGCTAGGAAGGAAACAAACAGGTGCTGTAATGGAGGATAAGGTTGGAGGGAGACTAGTTTCAATGAGTCCAGTTAAATATGTCATTTATTAGCAGGGACCTGAAGGAAAAATATAAGCCAGCCATGCAGAGAGCTGTAATAAGAACATTCTGGGCCTAAGGAATAGGATGTGGGAAGACCCTGAGGCTAAATGAGTCTTCTAGAGAAGAACTTAGAGGTGGCAGATGGGGCTGAAGTCTAGTGCTAGGAGAAAGAGAATGGCCCAGGGTCAGATTGGAAGGATGGATTAGATCAAATCACAAATGACAAAGCTGTGGAGTGTGTAGTTTTTAAATCACCTCATTGTCTGTGTCTAGGATGTTCCCTGTCTCAAAGTCAAACTGAAAACATTGCCTTTGGTGCTCACCCTTACATACCCATCAAAACCAGGGAGACACCTCTCCCCTCTCGCTAACCATCCCATTCTATATTCATTTTGTCAGCAAATCTTGCTAATTTCATCTTCAAATATCTTTTTAATCCATCCTGCAATGTTTGAGGAAGAATAGTCCACAAGACTACCCTCATTTCTGACACCAACTGCAAGTCCAAGGGAATCTCAAAACCACTCTCAGGTTTGATAATTCACTAGGAGGACTCAGAACTCACTGAAAGCTGTTATGCTCATGGTTACAGTTTACTACAGGGAAGGATACAGAGTAAAATCAGCCAAGGGAAGAAGCACATAGGGCTAAGTCCAAGAGAAGCACTAAACATAGGGTTTCTGTTGTTCTCTCCCCATGGAGCTGTGTATAGCATTGCTTTTCTGGTATCTCTGTGTGACAGTGCACTCAGAGTATTGCCAAGCAGGGAAGCTCACTCTACCCCTGGTGTCAAAGTTTTTACCAGGGCTCTATCATCTAAGTGAGATTGACTGCTTACATACTGAGCTCAGTCTCCAACCCCTCAGAAGTTGGAGCTGATACCAGGTGACATGAAGCTCCCACCCTAAATCAAATTGTTACTATCTGGCTGGCCCAAAAGGAGTCCTGGTGGCACAGTGGTTAAGCACTTGGCTGCTAACTGAAAGGTTGGTGGTTCAAACCCACCAACCGCTCTGTGGAAGAAAGATGTGGCAATCTGCTTCCATAAAGATTACAGCCTTGGAAACCCTATGGGACAATTCTACTTTGTGAGTCGACAGCAACAGGTTTTTTGGTTTGCTGGCCCAAGGCCCCCAGGCAAATGAAGACACTCCTAACATTCCCAGGGTTTAGAGATTACCTCCTAGAAGCTGAGGGTAGAGGCCAGACTTTTTTGAAGGCAAGGTTAAATTCTTTACTACATGATCCTCTTCACCACCTCCACTAATATCACTCTAGATCAAGCCACTGTGCCTCTTACCTGGTCTACTGTAGTAGCCTCCTTCTAGGCAACTGTTGTTGTTAGATGCCCATGTGACAGAGTAGAACTTCTTCATAAGATTTTCTAGGCTGTAATCCTTACAGAAGCAGATCACCAGGTCTTTCTCCTGAGGAGTGGCTGGATGGATTTGAACCGCCAACCTTTCTGTTAGCAGCTGAGCACTTAACCAATGCACCACCTGGGCTTCTTTTCTAGGTAGTGAGATACTGGTAAATTGGCTCTTTGGATAAAAGCAAAAACATGAAAAACTGATTTGTAGCTATTGAAAATTTCCTTGTTATAAAAACTCCCATCATGGCCAATTTCAAGCTACCAACACGATGCTACTGAACGTACCTTTTAAAGCAAAAATCTAATCATGACCCTCTCCTCCTCATTGCCTTCGCACTGTGTTTTGACATCATGACCGGTGTAGAGTTGTCTTGAAAGTATAGTGCAGCCCTGGTCCCAAGTTCTCAAGAATTTTGAACGAAAACCTAAATCTACAGCTAAGTTCCAGTCCTGAGACAGGTTGAGTGACCTCAGCAACCACTGAGATGGTACACTGGCTCCCTTAGGTTGACAAATGACTTTGCAACCCTGGAAAGAGGCATAAGTAAGTAGAGTGATGGGAAATTAAAGCAAACTCCTGGTATTAATACTTTGGTAATAAATTAGAAATACATTGGTAATCTCGGTGGTAATGTACATTCTGTTTATTAAGTTGCTTGAAAAGTTTTTATTATAATCTGACATATTAGGGAAACTGACATATTGATTTGGTCTTTTTTTTAAAAAATATTTTATTGTACTTCAGGTGAAGGCTTACAGAACAGATAGTTTCTCATGTAACAGTAACACACATGCTGTTTTATGACATTGGTTAACAA
>NW_004443957.1:9978678-10019466 GCF_000243295.1 Trichechus manatus latirostris | reverse complement strand
CTGTACCTCGTTACTCTCATGGTTTTACTGGGCTGTCCACTCCCAGGCTGAACAGTGAACCTCGAAGGTAACTTCGCCACTGAGCTAAAAGGGTTTCTGGGGGCCATACTCTTGGGGTTTCTCCAGTCTCCTTTAGGCCAGTAAATCTGGTCTTTTTTTTTTTTTTGTGAGTTAGAATTATGCTCTACATCCTTCTCCAGCTGATTTGGTCTTTTAATTTAAAATATTTCGAAGTATTTTGTATTAGACTTACTGATTTTACTTTTGAGAAATAGAGTTTTACTTCTCTTGGAATCTAGATTTCTGGGTTTCATGGAGGCTGGGGTGACCCACCCAGGCCATTGCCCCAAAGTGATCTTTTTTTTTAGAAAGCAGAAGTTAACATATTTATTTTAGAGTTTCATTAGTTTGTTTTGTTAACTGTCACTGCCTTGAGCTATACATATATATATATACATATATATATACAATGTATTTGTGCTTTAGGGGACAGTTTACAGCTTAAGTTAATTTCTCATTCAAAAATTTATACACATATTGTTTTGTGACATTAGTTGGAATCCCCACAATGTGACAGCACACTCTCCCTTTCCACCCCAGGTTCCCTTTGTCCATTTGACCAGTTCCCGTCCCTGCCTTTTCATCCTGCTTTTGGACAGGAGCTGCCCATTTGGTCTTATGTGTATGATTGAACTAATAAGCACATTCCTCACGTGTATTATTTTTTGTTTTATAGTTCTGTCTAATTTTTGTCTGAAGAGTGGGCTTTGGGAATGGTTTCAGTTGTGGGTTAACAGTGTGTCTGGGAGCCATAGTTTCCGGGGTTCCTCCAGTCTCTGTCAGACCATTAGCTCTGGTCTTTTTACGTGAATTTGAGTTCTGTTGTACATTTTTCTCCTGCTCTGTCCAGGACTCTGTTGTATTCCCTGTAAAGGCGGTCATTGGTGGTAGCTGAACACCATCTAGTTCTTCTGGTCTCAGGCTGGTGGAGTCTCTGGTTCATTTAGTCCTTTGGGCTAGTATTTTCCTTGCGTCTTTGGTTTTCTTCATTCTCCTTTGCTCCAAGTGGGATGGGAAAAATTGATGTATCTTAGATGGCTCCTCTCAAGCTTTAAAACCCCAGATGCCACACACAAAAGTGAAATGATCTTTTGAACCTTGAGCCTTGCGCAGACTGGTCTGCTAAAAAGTCACTTTTAAGTCAAAGAATAGCTTTGCTAATTAGTAATGACCATTTTGCCTTGGGCATTGTGATCTTTTGGAGAATTACCTATGTGCAATCAGTTTTGAGAAAGTCCAGGGTCGGACTAGAAGCTGTGTTTTAAGTTAAATTGTTATTACCCAAACACTGTTCTGGCCCTGTTTCCATGCCAGTGTTGATGGGGTATAAGGATCTTTGGACATTCTCTCGTCTTTGAAATACTTTGACTCTCTAGTCAAAAGTGTTGTCTGATGTGCCAATCATACATTAAATAAACTTCAAAAATCAATTTGTATTATTGGCTTAATATTTTTGTTTTAACAATGTGAAATATGTAAAAAATGTTAAATTTGCAAGGAATGATTGCAGGTTTAAGATAACCGGATTGGTCACTTTTATGTTTGAATTTTTGGATTTGCAGGAATTACACAAGTGCTTAAATAGTTTTCTGATTGTTAGATTATAAGGCTACCCCGAAGGGGTTGAGATGATCAGGTACATTAAGTTATATATAATTTTAAATGTTTAAAAAATGAAGAACAAGTAAAAATAATTCTTATTTTTATACTAACACTATCAAATTTATAAATAGACTAACAATTTTAGTTTTAACCTAAAGGCTTTTTAAATGCGGATTTAAGGTTTTAAAACTAAATTTAACTTAAAGGCTTTGTAAAATGGGTTTTTAAATTTACAGTTTTAATAAACTAAATATCATCTCAAAGAGAGGCACCTGTCAGTTTTCCTTTCAACGTACAAGAGCCTCCCTCTGATGTTAAAACCTCAATTGCTGCTCCTACAAATGCATGGGAAATTTCTGGAAGGAAAGAAAGGAGAGTGGTTGCTCTTGGGTGGAAGGAAAACTTACATTTTGTTGTGCAATCTTTTGTACCGTTTGAATTTTCTAGACCATATGTCTCATTACTTTTTCAATAAAAAACAAAACCAGTTAAAAACAACCTGCGGAGAAGTTGGGATCTAAAGGCTAGAAGGAGAAAACCTCCTGATAAAAGGGAGGGAGATACAGTGAAAATAGGGCCCTTGAGGAGAATGAAAAGAAGGCGTTAAGTTATTTTGTACAAAGAGTGCTAAAGTCTTACAGATTGCATAAGCACATCTTTGAGCTATACATTTTAATCGTTTTACAAGTATTCCGTTGTCTCCACCCAATTTGTGTGTAATATTCTCTCCCTCTCCCAGTCCTAAAGCAGCCAAAGGTGGAAACATAGTTGATGTTTCCAAATGTCCTGCTGACTGTGCTGTCTTGTATCATTACAGACCTTATGATCCTTGTACAAGCTGAAAATTCAAACAAAACAATCCTTGCACATATCTATTTTGCTGGCATCATTTCGCAGTGCACGACACATGAGAGGTGCTCCATAAATGTCACTCCTCATCTTCCTCCCTAGACACAGTGTCTAATTTCTTGAAAGCTCCAGGCTTAAGCTAATGTACCTGTCTGCCCTGGGACACACTGCAGGCAGGAAGCCTTGCGTCTCAGAAGTGGGGAATGACTGCAGGGGAGGCAGAGAGTGTTCAGATAGTGCTTCCCCAGGACAGGCTGAAGGTCAAGGACAGCAAGTGCCACCTTTTCCTCCTCAGCAAGAGCAGTAGAATGAGTTATATTACAGGCTAATTAGTAACTACCAATATTTGAACAGTGCTTTACAGCTTACACAAGGAGCCTTGGTGGTGATATGGTTAAAGCACTTGGCTGCGAACCAGGAGGTAAGTGCTTTGAACCTACCAGCTACTCTGAGGGAGAAAGATGTGGCAGTCTGCTTCTGTAAAGATTTACAGCTTTGGAAAGCCTATGGGGCAGTTCTCTTTGTCCTTTATGGTTGCTATGAGGGGTTGGGTTGGTTTTTTACAGCATACACAGTACATTCATGTAGGTTATACTTCAACAATCCCATGAGGTCACCTATTTTATAGGAGAGGAAGCTGAAGCTCATTAAGTGATTTACCCAAGATGAAACTGTTAGTAATGGGGCAAGGACTCAAATCTAGGTCTTCAATACCAAATTCCATGTTCTCTGTACTGTACCATACCTGATCCTGGGACAAGTTTTTCCTGCTCCTTGTGGTAGCCAAAACAGCCAGGAGCTGCTTAGCCATTATTAGACAAAGCCTTAAGCGATAGCACTGGGTGTGGCTCAGATGGAAGTTCCCAGACCAAGTGGAACAGGCTCCCTCCTCTCCGTTGTCCTCAAAGTGCTGGGTGTGGCTCACGCCAGTTAAACTGAGTTTATTAGCCTACATAACAAAGAAAAAAATGCAATTTGTCTTACTGCTTCCACTTGCCTCGACAACGTAGGTTGTCCATAATGTTTGTGTGAACTTCCTTGTAGGAGACAGTATAAAACATTCTGCCTCCCCTTGTTCAGACAGCTTGATTTGAGGTGTACACCTCCTTGCTTCTTGCCTGTGCGCCTCCAATAAACTCTTCCTCCCTCCTCACCTCGGTGTGTCTTCATTGACGAGAAGCTACACTGAGCAGGGCCTGCTTTGGGTAACACTTAGTTGTGCTGTGTAGAGAGCATGTTGCTAGAAACCTTGAATCTGGTTTGGCAAACACCCTGGATTTCTCTGAGAGCCATATTTCCCTTTGGTTGAGCAGCTTACTTGTGACAATGCCACACTTGTCACTGAAAATGAGTTCTGTGCACATGTTGTGGGGGAAAAACATCACAAAGTTTAGTAAAGCAAAAAGAAAGTTTTATTCAGCATATATTCAAAAAGGCAAAAGTAAGAAATGGACAACCATGCTGCTAGAGCCATGTCTGCCCAAGTCCAAGGAAATATCACAGAACAGACAAAAGTGGGGCAGACAAGCATGCTGCTAGAGCTATGTCTGCCCGAGTCCAAAGGATGTTACAGAATAGGCAAGAATGGGAAGACAGGCATGCTGCCGCAGTCATGTCTGCCCCAGTCCAAAGACCATTACAGAATCATCAATATATATTAACATTATAAATGGGCAAAACCATCAAAAGCTTAGCCTTTTCAGATTGGCTGGAAACTGTGATCCTACATTTTGAATTGTCCTTCTTAACAATCATTGGTACAGTTTTCAGTAACAACAGTCAGGAGGGTCTTCATTGGTCCAACAAATTTCTATTCACTAAATGCTAATTTAAAAAAAGGTAGAAAGACTTTTGTGTTCTGTTTGATTGGCTTTATGTGAAAGTTTCCCTAAAAGATATTTTCCAAGATTATCTTAGCTATTGTCTTCATACCTCAGAGCCCAGTTGATGTGTCCTTGTGAGTCTTTGTGAGCCCAGCTCCAGCTGGGTCACATTCTCTATGCTTAAGGGGAGGCAATAATAACTCCAATATTATTTCCTAAATCACACCCTTGGTAGATTGATCCTTGATGTGAATTGTAGCAACCTATTCTTAACAGACAGTGCTGAAAGTTAACCTGTTTAACTCTTTGCAGCTTTACAGAGAGGGTGAGACCAGCTAGGGACAGACAAGGCCTTAAGCAACAAGTTATATGTCAGTTAAAATTTTTTCTAGAAGAAGAATGGTGTCAACTACAAAACATTGTTTACCTCACTCATGGTTAAAGTTTAAGCTGCTTCCTCCTAATCTTTCTGCTTTCAGCTGTCTTTCAGATCATCCGATTAAAACTAGAACCCTGGGCATGCACGGTAAGAGACCAAGTTGACCACCAGATGGCCCCATCTCATAATAAGTATTGCCTAAGACCCAAAAGACCCATGCAAAGGAGCCAAAATCACTGGACATATGTCATCGAGCGGTGACCGAGCCCATTTCAGAAGCGAGAAGTCCATCAGCCACTTGCATGCCAAATCCTAGCCCAACTTCTTTTTAAATATGTATAAAATTAATGAGTATGTATGATTTCCCCTTTCCTGCGTAGTACAAAACTTCCTCCAGCCCTTTATTCGATGAGACAGTGCTTTGGGAGCAATCCCTCTGTCTCCTTACTCTCTACGAGTAATAAACTATGCCTTGCTTTAAAGCCACTTGACTCTTAAGGAGAGTATAAGCAGTGAATCCATTGCATTCAGTCACAAGGGGAGGACCCACGAAAGCCCCACAAGGGACAGCAACTGGCTCAGGTTTTCAACATTCTTCATAATCTAAAATGTACCTTGTCAGTATACTAGTAAGAGGACTTTTTGGCTGTAATTGTTTAAATTCCTTTCATCACAAGAACATTTTATCACTCCACTGAAGAGTCTGTGCCAAGAAATCCTGCCCTTAAAAGCTACTAAATAAACCAAATGGCTTTGGCATAGAATAACTCCCACAAAGAAAATGGCCGAGTTCCAATTTACAGAACTCAAAACACAAACTACTTTTAAGATAAGGAAAAGGGCAAAACTTTTCCATCTCCTGTGTCTTGGGTAAGATGTAACAAATAATTGAGTGCAATTTTCCCTCCACCCTCAACTTTCACCTTTAACATTTTTTGTCAGAAGTAGATTAACTTATTATGTTAAATACAACTGTCATTAAGAAATTCTTAAATTTATTTATGCATTACATTACACATGGCATGTTTTTATACCCACACCTGTTTTGTGACCCTAAAAGCTCCCAAACATTAATTATAGCTTTTAGAAAACTTCAAAGTAGTGTGGATAACACACACCCTGACTCTCTTACCCTGTTTCAGCTTTTACCCCATCTTTTACTCTCACTTCCTTGCTGAGACACACTGGCATCTTCGCTTGCTTCAGTACTTGGTAGTAAAAAAAAAGTGAAAGGTGAGTGGTTGTGTGAATATATCAAATCCTACTTCTCACACCAGATGGTAAAGATCAATCAAATCAATGCAATCTACCATCAATTATGTTCCCTTCTGTTCTGACACTAGCTGCCCATGTAGCACTTCTTCCTTTGAGCCTAACCACCTGGTGCTGTCAGATCTCACAAGTTAAAGGACACAGTCCTCCAGATTGCCAAGTATGCCTAAGATCTCAGATGCCAGCAATAAATTTACAGGGTTTCCACGACAGAGAGTCACTTCTGACCTGCTTGTCTACAAATTCAGTTTTCCCACGACTCCTTCAGGATGCCAAATGTAAGCTCAGGGGTCCCCAGTCGCCTTCACTTCTGATCTGTTGGATCCCCCTACTCCCTTGGGTTTGATAATTCACTAGTATGACTCACAGAACTCTTGGAAAGCGCTACACTTACAATTACTGTTTTATTACCTCAAAAAGGATATGAATGAAGAGACACATGGGGCGAGGTCTGAGAGGTTTCCCAACATGGAACTTCCATGTCCCGACAAGTTAAGTGCTACACTCCTACATGCATCAATGTCTTTCACCAACCAGGAAGCCTATGGAGCCTTGGGAGTACAGAGCATATATTGAGGCCTCATTACATAGGCATGCTTGATTGAACCAGCCTGCCTCCCCGAGGTCAGCTGATATCACAAGGTGGTCTTTCTGACCTGGCCAGCCCCCACCTGAGTCACCTCATCAGCATAAACTCCCCTTCTGGAGGCCTATAGATCACAAAGGCACCTCAGTTATTAAGGAAATTCCAAGGTTAGAGTTGTCTCTCAGAAACCAAAGACAAGGACCAAATTACTTTAGGTAATGTTAATGTAAACCTTACAATGATCAAATTGACTGCACCAAAATATCCTGTTTTGTCACAGTACACTTCACACCTAGGGTTGCTCACCAGTTTTTCTAACAGGTCTCTTAAGTGGCCCTTTGTATTAAAATAAGAGAAAACTCTATGACCTGAATTATATGAGGTTCAACCGGGATGAAAAAGCATCTAGATTATAATAATAACAGTTATTATATCTTAATTACGCATGGAATAGCGTAATTAGATACAAGGCAAAAAAATATAAGGGAAGGTGAAGTCTTTTTAAAAAAAAAAAGACTTAGAAGTCTTTGTGGTAGATCAATAGTTGAATAAGGATCACTTTCTTATTTGTTTATTCCTTGTTTAGGGGTAGAATTGTAAGACCCAGCCACCACCCTTAAGATCATAATGCAAGGCTGTATATGAGAAACTTATACTAAGAGAACTATGTTTGGGGCACTTGAGGCAAAACTTATTATGGCTGCCTTAAAATCCATTGTCCTTGAGTTGAATTCTGATTCAGAGTGACCCTAAAAGAGTAGAAGTGCCCCATAGGGTTTCCAAGGCTGTAATCTTTACAGAAGCAGACTGCCACATCTTTTTCCTGTGGAGGGGCTGTGGGTTCAGTTAGTGGCTGAGCACTTAACCACTGCACCACCAGGACTTCTTATGACTGCCTTAGATGTGCTGAAGATGCAGTAGATACCTAAAAGTGTGAATACTAGGAATCACCAGTGATTAAGTGCTTGGCTGGGATCAAAACCTGACCTAAAGTTCATGTGGCATCCAAATCAGGTTACAGTCTAAATACTCTTTTTATTCTGTGTATCCTGAGACCGTGAAATATTGTCAGTGCAGGACAGCATGCAAGGTAATGCATATGAAAGCAATCTGTCAACTGTAAAATGCTGTACTTTATTCAGAAACTAGTTTTATTAGCAAAAAGAATCTTTTTAGCAGCCAACTTTCCCCTTGGGGAGAAAGCTCAGTGGAGTCAGTTCCCTAAAAGCAGATGAATTGGTGCTTCACAGCTGAGGGCCAATGAAGGCACACAGAGGCAACGCTTTCCCTCTGCTGCTAGAAAGCCCCACCAGGGCCCAAAATTCAGTGTTCAGGGTAGAGCTCCCTCTTCTGTTGAACTTCTAACAAATCCAGCCCCAAATTACTGAGAGCGCCCTCTGCTGCCCAGCACCATCCTAAGCATGGAGGAGAAAAGACCTTTAAGAACATTAACCTGGAAGGAACCACAGTATTTTGGAATCTCAAGGCCAGCTTGAAGGTTACTACTTAAGAAAACTGATATATTTTCTAAAAAATTGATTGTATTGGAATATACTCAAAACATAAAAGTATTCTCCAAGGAAAGCCGAACACTTAACTACAGTAGTCCTTTCAGTTTATATTTGTAAATAAGAAATATCAACTTAACAATCTAAATAACATGCTCTTTACGTCTTTGGATGATGACAATGGGGAAAATTGAAAAATAATGATCTGACAATTACTAGCAGAGCCACATTTTAAGAAATCTTATTAAGGTGAGAGGTGAAAATTCAAAATTTACACCTAAGTACTCCTTTTGTGGCTGGTTATTCACATTGCAAATGGATTTTTTGTTTTTCAAAAGTCCTTAGCACAGGCCTAGGCTTGACTACCAATTATCCTAACCCCAGCTGACCTTTGAGAACAAGAGAATGGAAGGGTTTTGTGGGATCTTTGGACACTGGGGGAAGGGTGTCTTGCCTTGAGATCTTCTACGATTAAGTACATAACCTCCAAGTTATACTCAAGCTAAGTAACAAATGATATAAATTTTCGTATTGCATATGTCACCTAACATAATTATTTGTTCATGCAGAGTATGAAATGAGTTCTTGAAGTGAACACCTCCATAGTTTCTTCATTATAATATACTACCTTTTACATGGAACCCCACTTGGCTCTGCCCTCACTTTTAAAAAAAGAATCTGTTAGACGATGTGAATATAAAATTAATTACTCTTATAGCAAGCAAGATAAGGAACACAATGGAACCCCTCTTGCATCCCTCCCCTATAACACTTTTCCCTTTCTTTGCTAAAAGTGTTTCCTCTGGCATTCCTTCTCCCACCTGTAAGCCCAACCTTTTCCCTATTGAATGCTTTCTCAACTGTGCTCACGGTTTCATAACATCTTCTGGTGACACAGAGGAAGTGGAAGACTTTATGTTCCCCAATAATGTTGTTATTAACAGTAAATGTGCACGTGTAAAAAAAGATGGATGACCAGCAGGAGTGTGCTAGGAAAACAGGGTTGATTCTGTGCACTCATTATGAAACAAAATGTGTTTATATCGATAGATACTGTCTGATGTTAAAAAATAATCAAAACTCATCAAAGTTCAAATATAAGGTTTATTCTGAGCAGTTATTCTATATGCATCTAGGGAGACCATTCTGATTCCAGAAAAAGTAAATGGCTCGAAGAAGCTAGGTACAATGAGGCTTATAAAGAGAAGTTGTTGTTGTTGGGTGCCCTTGAGTTGGTTCAGACTCATAGCTACCCTATGTACAACAGAACAAAACACTGCCCAGTCCTGCACCATCCTGACAATCTTTGTGCTTGAGCCCATTATTGCACCCACTGTGTCAATCCATCTCTTTTTCGCTGACCCTCTACCTTACCTAGCATGATGTCCTCAGGAACTGGTCCCTCCTGCTAACATGTCCAAAGCATGTGAGGCTTAGTCTCACCATCCTTGCTTCTAAGGAGCATTCTGGCTGTACTTCTTCAAAGACAGATTTGTTTGCTCTTCTGACAGCCCATGGTATATTCAATATTCTTTGCCAACGCCATAGTTCAAAGGTGTCAATTCTTCGTCTTTCTTTTTCACTGTCCAGCTTTCACATGCACATGAGGCAACTGAAAACATCATGGCTTGGGTCAGGCGCACCTTAGTCTGCAAGGTGACATCTTTGCTTTTTAACACTTTAAAGAGGTCTTTTGCAGCCGATTTGACCAATGAAATGTGTGTTTTGATTTCTCGATTGCTGCTTCCATGAGTGTTGATTGTGGATCCAACTAAAATGACATCTTTGACAACTTCAATCTTTTCTCCATTTATCATGATGTTGCTTATTGGTCCAGTTGTGAAGATTTCTGTTTTCTTTATGTTGAGGTGTAACCCATACTGAAGGCTGTAGGCTTTGATCTTCATCAGTGCTTCAAGTCCTCCTCACTTTCAGCAAGCAAGGTTGTGTCATCTGTATACATGCAGGTTGTTAATGAGTCTTCCACCTATCCTGATGCCCTATTCTTCTTCATATAGTCCAGCTTCTTGGATTATTGGCTCAGCATACGGATTGAATAAGTATGGTGAAAGGATACAACCCTGACGCACACCTTTCTTGACTTTAAACCGTGCAGTATCCCTTTGTTCTGTTCAGACCACTGCCTCTTGATCTTTGTACAGGTTCCTCATGAGCACAATTAAGTGTTCTGGAATCTACATTCTTTGAAATGTTATCCATAATTTGTTATGATCCACACAGTCGAATGCCTTTGCATAGTCAATAAAACACAGGTAAACATCTTTCTGGTATTCTCTGCTTTCAGCCAGGATCCATCTGACATCAACAGTGATATCCCTCATTTCACTTCCTCTTCTGAATCCAGCTTGAATTTCTGGCAGTTCCCTGACAATGTACTGCTGCAGCCACTTTTGAATGATCTTCAGCATTTTTTACTTGCATGCGATGTTCATGATATTGCTCGGTAATTTCCGCATTTGGTTGGATCACTTTTCTTTGGGATAGGCATAAATATGGATCTCTTCCAGTTGGTTGGCCAGGTAGCTCTCTTTCATATTTCTTGGCATAGATGAGTGAACACTTCCAGCGCTGCATCCGTTTGTTGAAACTGATGAAGAAGAGGAGTGAGAAATATAGAAGATCAGCCATTGGCTAATCTTAACATGATTGATTGACGCCTGCCCTCAAGAATTGACACCTTTGAATTATGGTGTTGGTGAAGAATGCTGAATATACCATGGACTGCCAAAAGAATGAGCAACTTTGTCTTGGAAGAAGTACAGCCAGAATGCTCCTTGGAAGCAAGGATGGCAAGACTGCCTCACATACTTTGTACATGTTGTCAGGAAGAATCAATCCTTGGAGGGGGACATTATGCTTGGTAAAGTAGAGGGTCAGTGAAAAAGAGGAAGACACTCAATGAGATGGATTGATACAATGGCTGCAACCATGGGCTCAAGCATAACAACAATTTTGAGGATGGTACTGGACCAGGTAGTATTTTGTTCTGTTGTACAGAGGGTCCCTATGAGTTGGAACTGACTCAATGGCACCTCACAACAACAACATCTCCCACTTTACTGAGATCAACCAATATCAGGTTACTTCTGGGCTGGCTGCTAGTAATTTGGCCCTCCACCCACCTGCAGCTGTGGACTTATTAGAGATAATAGTTTGTTGACTATCTTTTTCTAGCTGGATAAGACAAATATATATTGCCATAGAGCAGCTTCTGGCAGGCTTTTGCAGTTTGGGTCAGGCTTTTCATGGTTAATATTTGGTTTTGTGGACAAGAAAAACCTTAAAATCAAAGTAAGATGTCTGTTATTAATTTTTCTCTTCAACACTGGTAAGTAAAGACCGTTCAAACCAGGCAGGGCTGTTCTTTCGCATTGCTGTGTGGGTGAGTGTTAGATTACCTGGCAACTGTCTGTGTTCTCTGACCCCTCATTCCTTTGAATCAGGGCTTTGAACCAGTTTGTTCCAGTTCAAACCTCTGCTGAGAATTTGCATTTCTAGCAAATTCCCAGGGGATCCTAATACTGCTTGTTAGGGACCAGTTCTGAGAACCACTAGTATAGCAGTAGTTCTCAAAATTTATTATACATAAGAATCCCCTGGGGATCTTGTTAAAATGTAGATTATGATTTAATATATCCGGGATGGAAATGCAAATTCTTCAGCAGGGGTTCGAAGCCCTGCTTTGAATATCGAGTTCAACAACCTCTTTAAAATGGAAAGCCTCCTGGGAGCGGGAAAGGCAGAGCCATCTTGGGTTTAGCTGTGAGTGAGGCCTTCAACTCTCTGTGTGACAAAGATTAAACCCACTTGAGTGGGTTTCATGAAGGGTTGCTATTTAATTATATGATTTATTTCACAACACAGCACTGACAGCTTCAGCCCAGCACCTAGTGGAAAGTTATTGCTAAGACAGGGAGGGAAACCTTATATTTGCCATGGTAACTGATGTTCTTTATGGACTTGCGGCAGTTAACCCTGTTACTCAGGGGGAGGTTTTCTTTCTGCAACAAGAATATTTAAGGAGGATTGGCAGACATTGCTAAAGCTTCATAAAACATTGTATGTGTCATAGAGTAACAATCCATACTCTAATTAATGTAAAATTGAGAGATTTATTGAAAGAAAAGAGACAGCTCGAGCTGGAAATAGACTGAACTCCATGTGGTGGAATCCAGTAATTCAAAATGGCAACTCAGCAGTAATGTTTTATAGGAGGAGAAACAATAGATATGAAACACATTACTTGATTGGTATTTACAAACTTAGATCACCAAAAGACATTACTCGATTGGCAGATCATTTTAGAGGCGGGCTTTCGGTGGCAGGAACTCATGAAGCATGGATTCTTGTTGTCCAAACTTGTAAGGAGGACTTCCTGTGCCAAGCTCTGTAAGGCAATTGGCTTAAAAGGGTATGCATCTCTTTCTTAGATTGGTTACAGTGTGACAATTACATGGGTATGTGACAGGGAGGGGTTGCAGTGCAGATACATCATCATTACTGGACATTCCTCCTTTAGCAACAGTACAGAAGACGGCTGCTGCTAGGGTAAAAATGGAACCAGCAAACGAGGAATTGCACCCAATCCTCAAACTGGCCGTTTGAGATCTTGTACCTCAAAAAAAAAAAAAAAATTTTTTTTTTTTAAATTCCCCTACACATATGCATGACCATCGCAAACTAAACTCACTAAATCAACTCACTCTTCCTCCCCTTCTTTCCTCCCTCCCTTCCTTCCTGTCTCCCTCCCTTCTTTCCTTCCTTCCTTTCTCTGCAAACATTTATAGCATGCCCACCATATGCCAGGCACAGTGCTAGGTGCTCAGATTCAAAGGTGAATGAACCACATGGTCTTTTTCCTGAGGAAGCTCACAGCTGGTGGTGGTTGTGGCTGAGCCTGTGCCCAGTACTGGGCTGCAGCCTTTGGAAACTTCATTCCTCTCATGGCTCTGTTTCCAAGGGAGCAACAGAAAGCAGAGGAGTCTAACAAAGGAGAGGGCCCTTCCCACCTTCTCTTTCTTCACAAGTGAATGCCATACACTTTAAGTGGGAAGTCTTTTCTATTTATTTAGGACTTAACAAATAACAATAGAATTCTGTTTTGTTTGGGGCACATTTCTAAGCATGCCAATTGTGAGTGGATTATTTAGAGAGAAGAGGCAATATAGGAAAGGAGGAAAGTCATTTTTCTCTGTTTCTTAAAAACAGACATTTTTCATAGAAATATTATTTTCATAATACTCTTTTAAAAAACATTTCAACATGGAAACGTTTAAACATACAGAAAAGCATACCGAATAGTGTTGAATAGGAAAATTAATAATAGACATCTTACTTTCGTTTGAAGATTTTTCTTCCCCACAAAACCAAATATTAGCCATAAAAAGCCTGTAGCTATGAGTCAGAGTCAACTCCATAGCAATGGGTTTGGTTTTTTTGGTTTAAACTGCAAAAGCCTGCTAGAAACTGCTCTACAGCAATGTAAATTTGTCTTATCTGACTAGAAAAGGATAAGCTGTCAAACCATTACCTCCTAATTTAAACCTCAAAAAGCCTCATGGCTGCGGGTGGGTGGAGGGCCAAATTATTAGCAGCCAGGCCAGAAGTAACTTGATATCAGTTGATCTCAGTAAAGGGGGAAGGCAGGGCTCAATCAGTCATGTTAAGACTAGTCAGTGGTTCACCTTCTGTGTTTCTCCCTCCTCTTCTCTTTATAGAGCCCTGGTGGCGCAGTGGTTAAGAGCTTGGCTGCTAACCAAAAGGTCAGCAGTTTGAATCCACCAGTTGCTCCTTGGGGACCCTATGGGGCAGTTCTACTCTGTCCTGTATGGTCACTATGAGTCGGAATTGACCAGACAGCAACGGGTTTGCAACAATTATCAATTCATGGCCTAATCTTGTTTCACAGTATCCCCTTTCCTGTATGATTTTGAAGCAAGTCTGATATATTATCTCATCTGTAAATATTCTTATCTATTAGAACACATATTAAAATATTTACAGATAAAATAATATATGGACTTGCTTCAAAATCAGGACTCCTTTAAAAAAAGTGACCACAAAATAATTATTTCTCCTAACATTAGCAATAATTCCTTAATAATGACTTAGGAGTGAAAATTGGAACCGTTATTCCCTGTCCTTGAGTATAAAGAATGTGATGTAGCTGGAGTGACAAGGACTCACAAGGACACATCAACTGGACCCCGAGGTATAAAAACAATAGCTAGGACAATCTTGGAAAACATCTTTTAGGAAACCTTTCACATAAACAAATACTTAGAGCACAAAGACCCATATATTTTGCATTCTTATCTTTTTCTATTGGCATTTAGTAAATAGTAAGATTTAGAGAACCAGTGAAGACCATCCTGACTGTCCTTACTGAAACTTGTACCAGTGATTATTAAGATAGACAATTCAAAATGCAGAATCATGGTGATTTAGGAGTTTTTAGCCAATCTATGAAAAGGTGAAGCTTTTAATGATTTTACCCATTTGTAATGTCTATATATACTGATAATTCTGTAACATTCCTTGCACTTGGACAATCATAGCTCTGGCTTCATGCTTGTCTGTTTCCCACTTTTGTCTCATTTTCACCTCTTGGAACACATGCTGAATAAAATCTTTCTTCTTGCTTTACTATAACTTTGTGGTGATTTTACCCTAGGATAATATTGTAAACTATCTAATCAGCATTTACATTTCTAATTGTCTCATAAACATATATGTGCATTTTTTTTTTAGTTTGTTTGAATTAGAATCCGTATAAACTCTACATATTGTAATTGGTTATTTTGTTTATTAAGTCTCTTTTAATCCATAGATTCTCCCTTCCAATTCCCTCTTCGTTTTATCATCCTTTGCAGTCAGAAGAAAAACCCAGTACTTTTGTCCTGTAGATTTTGCTGATTGAATCCCCATGGTGATATTTAACACATACCTTCATTCTGGTTTCTGTAATTGAAAGTTCAATCTAGAGACTTAGTTAGATTCCTTTGTCAAAATGACAAAGGAATTTTGACATTTCTTTGTCAAAATGATTTCATAGGTAGTGGAATGTTCTCTCTCTCTCTCTTATTTTATTGTGGTAAAAATATATATCATGTCCTAGGGTAAAATCAAACCCACTGCTGTCAAGCTGATTCTGACTCATAGTGACAAAGTAGAACTTCCCCACAGGGTTTCCAAGGAGCAGCTGGTAGATTCAGACTGCTGACCTTTTGGTTAGCAGCCTAAACTCTTAACCACCGTGCCACCAGAACTCCAGGGTAAAATTACCACAAAGTTATAGAAAAGCAAGAAGAAAGATTTTATTCAGCATATGTTCCAAGAGGTAAAAATGGGAAACGGACAAGCACGCTGCCAGAGCCATGTCTGTCTAAGTCCAAGCAATGTTATAGAATCATCAGTATATATTAACATTACAAATGGGTAAAATCATTAAAAGCTTCACCCTTTCACAGATTGGCTAAAAGCTGCTAAATCACTGTAGTTCTACATTTTGAATTGTCTTTCTTAATAATCATTGGTACAAGTTTCAGTAAGGACAGTCAGGAGGGTCTTTATTGATCCAAAAAATCTTACTATTTACTAAATGCTAATAGAAAAAGATAAGAGTAGAAAATATGTGGGTCTTTTGTGCTCTGTGTAAGTATTTGTTTATGTGAAAGGTTTCCTAAAAGATGTTTTCCAAGATTGTCCTAGCTATTGTTTTTATACCTCAGGGCCCAGTTGATGTGTCCTTGTGAGACCTTGTGAGTCCAGCTCCAGCTGGATCACATTCTTTATACTCAAGGACAGGGAATAATAGTTCCAATTTGAACTCCTAAGTTACTAAAAATTGCTAATTCAACAATTTTTTACATACACAATTCGAAGTGTCATAGAGTAACCATCTGTACTCTGATTAATGTAAAACTGAGAGCTTTATTGAAAGAAAAGAGACAGCTCTAGCTGGGAATAGGCTGAACTCCATGCGGTGGAATCCAGTAATTAAAAATGGCAACTCATCAGTGATGTTTTATAGGAGGGGAACAATGAATATGAAACACGTTACTTGATTGGTATTTACAAACTTAGACCATTGAAAGACATTACTTGATTGGTAATTATGGGTTTAGATCATTGAAAGACATTACTTGATTGGTAGTAGATCATTTTAAGGCAGGACTTTTGGTGGCGGGAACTTGTGAAGACAAAGCTTTCTGTGGCGCAAACTCGTGAAGTATGGATTTCTGTAGTGGAACTTGTGAGGAGGACTTCCTGTGCCAAGCTCTGTAAGGCGATTGGCTTAAAGGGCATAGGTGTCTTTCTTAGATTGGTTACGTGCGGCAATTACACAAGTATGTGCTGGGGGTGGGGATCGCAGTGTAATTATGTCATCATTACTGGACATTCGTCTCTTAGAAACAGTACGGAAGATGGCTGCCACTAGGGTGAAAATGGAACTAGCAAAGAATCACACCCAGTCCTCAAACTGGCCATTTCAGATCATATTAGGTACCTCAGTTTTTCTTTAATTCCCTTACACAAAAGACATGGATTGTGTTCATCATGTTGTCCAACCACCATCATTATCCTTTTCCAAACTATTCCACCACCATTAACAGAAACTCAGTGCCCCCTAAGCAATGATTTCCCCTTTCCCCCTTCTACCCGCCCTGGTAACCATTAGTAAACTTTAGTCTCTATACATTTGCCTATCTCATATGAGTGGGATCATACAATATTTATACTTTTGTGACTGGCTTATTTCATTCAGCATAATATTTTCAAAGTTCATCCTGCTTATTGTTTCTCTTTATGGCTGAGTAATATTTCATTGTATGTATATACCACATTTTGTTTATATCCATTCATCTGTTGATGGACATTTATGTTGTGTCAAAAATCTAAATTGCTTACAGAAACACCAAAAATTAGTGTGACAGAATATATTTTTGCGAGTAGATATGATTTGAATTGGGTAGTATCATCCGAACATGTCCGGAAGACGCTCCAAAGAAAGGACAGTGAAAGTGGGTTATACAGGTCATTGTTACGTGTCTTAGTTATTTAGTACTGCTATAACAGAAATACCACAAGTGGACGACTTTAACAAAGAGAAATTTATTCTCTCACAATTTAGGAGGCTAAAAATCTAAATTCAGGGTGCCAACTCCAGCGGAAGGCTTTCTCTCCTTGTCAGCTCTGGGGGAAGGTCCTTGTCATCAATCTTCCCCTGGTCTAGGAGCTTCTCAGCACAGGAACCCTGGGTCCAAAGGGCACGCTCTGCTCCTGGTGCTGCTTTCTTGGTGGTATGAGGTCCCCCTATCTCTGCTGGCTTCTCTCTTTTATGTCTCAAAAGAGATTGACTCAAGATACAACCTAATCTTGTAGATTGAGTCCTGCCTCGTTAACATTATAGAGGTAGGAGTTACAACACATAGGAAAATCATATCAGATGACAAAATGGTGGACAATCACACAATCCATGACAGTTGAGAAGTGCCGCTGTAGACCAATCATCAGTTCTCTTAAAGGTTGTCTGTCACACAATTGTGGTGCTAATCAGTTAACCATAAGACCTAGGTCATTCACTACATCTGTTTTACTAATTTCCTATTGTTGCTATAACAAATTACCCTAAACATAATGTCTTAAAATAATACAAATTTATTATCTTACAATTCTGGAGTCAGAAGTCCGAATTAGGTTTCACTGGGCTAAAATCAAGGGCTGCATTCCTTCTGGAGGCTCTAGGGAGAATCTATTATCTTTTCCAGCTTCTAGAAGCTACCAGCATTCCTTGACTTGGGTTCCCTTCCTCCATCTTCAAAGCCAGCGGCATAGGATTTTACAATCTCTCTCTCTGATGCTCCTGCTTCCCTCTTATAATAATCCGTGGGATTACATTGGGCACATCAGGATAATACAGGATAACATCTTCCCATCTCAAGATCTTTAACTTAATCATATCTGCAAAATCCTTTTGTCATGTAATATTCATAGGTTCTGTTAAAAATAATCAAAACTAAAAGAAATGGAAACATAAGGTTTATTCTGAGCAGGTATTCTGTATGCATATAGGGTGACAATTTTGATTCCAGAAAAAGCAAATGGCTTGAAGTAAACTAGGTGCAATGAGGTTTATAAAGAGAAGAAGAGGGAGAAATACAGAAGATCAACCACTGGCTAATCTTAACATGGTGGATTGAATCCTACCTTCCCCCTTTTACTGAAATCAACTGATATCAGGTCACAGGGTAGTCTCTGCCCCTCCCTGCCCCCGTGATACCTTTTTAAATTAAAATTTAGCTAACCCACTGAAAATGAATAAAAACAAGCACAGACTGAGATCTCAGAACTCTGGACAACAGCTGGGGTGTTTAAGAGTCGAGGTGAGTCCAGAAACAGGGGAGAGGAGGAGTGGGGATGTCACAGGAGCTGGGAGATACTAGCCACTGGCACTTGGAGAACTTGGCTCATTGCAGCCATTTTGGGATGGAGATGGGCAACTCTCCAAACAAAGAACACAGGATGGGAGTTAAATTGAGGCAGCCGTAGCCCAGTTTTTAAGGTGGCGCAGATTGGCTGTGGGAGTTCACGGGCTGCTCAACTGAGTGAGGGTAAAGGGAGACTGAGGCACTGAGAGTGAACGTTGTTGAATCTCACCAAGTCCTAACGTGGACAGGCTATAGGACCTAGAATAGGGGGTATGCACAACCCAGCCTTCAGCCAGGGTGAGAAAAATACATCAGACAGGCAACACAGGGAAACAACTGACTCTCTGCCCACAGCAGGACACCGTGGGAGAGCCTGTACAGGGACACCTGTGAGGGAAAGATGTAAAGTGGTCCCCACCTTTGCCTCAGGAAAGCCAAGCTCTACTGCTTATGTCAGTATCTGCAGCCGCTGGAAAACCTTCCATGCATGTGCATCCCAAACTCAGGCTGAAAAGAAAACCAACTCTGGGGATACACCCAGGACCACAGCTAAAATCTCAGAAGACACAGAAAGCTATCACACCAGAAAAGTCAGTCACCTCAGTGAGAACAAGCCAGAATAAACACTTAGGGACTTAAACACACACATAAAACTCACCCAGAACTCCTTACTCAGTGCTGGAAAAGCATAAGGAAAAGAGTTCCCTCTAGCGGCTCTTAGGAAATCCAGGAAATGTAAAATTTAAAATATTAAAAAGAAAAGATACCAAAATGGCCCAAGACCAACAAAAAATAGTAAAACACAAAAATCACAAGAGAAGAAGGGCCAATCAAAACAAAAACACAAAGAGGAAATATCTCCTATGGAGATAAGGATAATGGAAAAAATAGAAAACGTTCAGACAATGGTGCTAAACATGTTTAAAGAAAGCAAAAAGCACACAGAAAACAAACTAATGGATCAGGAAACAAACTGAGGAGCAAAATGAGAAACTCAATAAGGAAATTAAAAATATCAAAAAATAAACCAAAGAGAATTAATGGAGGTGAAGAATGAAATAACTGAATTAGAAAATACAAGAGAAACGCTCAACAACAGAATCAAACAGACAGAAGACAGAATAAGTGAACTAGAAGACAAAGTAACTGAACTTATCAAGTTTCAAGAGACAAGAGAAAAGAACAAAGAAAAACGAACAGAGCCAAATGGAAATACGGGATTCAATTAAGAAATCTAACATTATAATTATTGCAATTCCAGAGTACCATAACAATAATAAAGACATAGAAAGAATTTTCCAAGAGATAATCAGAGAGAATTTCCCAGACCTGCACGCAGAGCCAAGCCTGCAAATACAGGAAGCTATGCAACCCCAATTAGAAGAAACAGAAAAAGATCAACCTTGTGCCACATCATGATAAAATTCCTCAAAACCAAAGATAAGGAGAGAATTTTGAAAGCAGCAACAGAAAGACACAATATAACATACTAAGGGTCCTTCATAAGAATCAGTGTGGATTTCTTCTCAGAAACTCTAGAGACTAGAAGAAAATGGAGCGACCATATATAAAATATTGAGCAAAAACAATTGCCAACCAAGACTCCTTTACATAGTGAAGCTGTCATTCAGAAATGAGGGGGAAATCAAGACATTCCCAAGTAAACAGAAGCTCTGGGAATTTGCCACTACCAGTTCAGCTCTGCAAGTATTACTCAAAGGAGTTCTCCAAACAGAAAGATAAGAACAATAAATGAATACTCAAATCCGTATGGGGGGAGAAAAAGAGAGAGAGAGATTGCCAAACAAAACAAAAAGCAATACGAAACAACATGGACAATCCTAAGTATACGATATTTTCAGGTAATAAACTCAATAATTTAATCCCAAAAGCAATACAACATCAAGTTAGCAAGAAATAAGTACAAAGCAAACTTATCAGATACATGATATACAATGAAGTTAATGGAGACTCATTAACAAAAATGGAGGAGGGCGGAGCAAATTAGGAATAGACTTAATATGTTAATGTTGTATCTCATCTGTTGTTCATACGTTAAATGTCATCATAACTGCAAGTTGTGTAATGTAATACGTGTAGTAACCACTAAGAAATTACCTAGAAAAAAAACACTGAAGAAAAGAAGGAAGAAAACAAAAAGGCTCGTCACAAGAAGGCAGCCAAACATAAATATTAATAGATTAGTGAGAATAAAACGATGAAGAAGAGATGAAACACCCAAAGAACAAATAGCAAAATGAATGAGGTAGATACTTCATTTTCAGTAATAGCCTTAAATGTACATGGTCTAAATTTCCCATATAAAAGGCAGAGAGTAGCAGAATGAATTAAAAAAAAACAAAAAACAAAAAAACATGATCAACCCTTTTGCTATCTATAAGAAACACACCTTAGACATAAGGACACAAACAGACTGAAAATAAAAGAATGGAAAAAAATATTCCTTGCAACCATTAAACCAAATAGAGCAGGGGTAGCTATACTGATATCAGATAAAATAGATTTTTAATCAAAATCTGTTACAAGAGATAAAGAACATCATTACCTAATAATAAAAGGGTCAATCTAGCAAAAAAACATATCAATTATAAATATATATGCACCTAACAGCAACCCCCTCCAAAATACATGAAACAAATACTGTATTTTTACGCAAATAATGCATGCCCTCTGCGTTTGTTTGCCAGCTGTGCCCTCCCCCTGTGAGGTACACTCACAAGTACCAGCATGCCAATCCTCTTCTACATGTTGCTGTAAAAAAAAAAAAAAAAACTTAGCATAGCGCAGGGAGGAGGAAGTGGCCAGCAAACAAATGCGTAAAAATACAGTACTGACTAGTAAGAAGGGAGAAATAGTCAACTTCACAATAATAGTTGGGAACTTTAACACACTACTTTCAATTCTAGACAAACAACTAAAAAGATCACTAAGGACACTGAGATCTTAAATAAAATTACAAACCAATTTGACCAAACAGACATATATAAAACACTCCACCTATTACAAGAGAAATACACATTTGTCTCCAGTATACATGGATCATTTTCCAGAATAGACCATAGGCTAGGACACAAAACAAGTCTTAACGAATTTAAAAAGATCGAACTCATACAAAGCATCTTCTCAGACCATAATGATATGAAGCTAGAAATCAACAACCTGTTACATCGATCAGGTCTTTTAAATGCCAAAAAGAGGAAAACCCTCAATGAGACGAATTGACACAGTGGCTGTAACAATGGGCTCAAGCATAACAATGATTGTGAGATTGGTGCAGGACGGAGCAGTGCTCTGTTCTGTTGTACATAGGGTTGCTATGAGTCAGAACCAACTTGATGGCACCTAACAACAACAACAATGATCCATCAAGCTCACTCCTGAGTGTATATCCTAGAGACCTAAAAGTAGTGACATGAGCAGACATATGTACACCTAAGTATATTGCAGCTTTACTCACAATAGCAAGAAAAAAATAAACAACTGAAGTGCCCATCAGTGGATGAATGGATAAGCAAAATGTGGTACGCACATCAATTGAATACTATGTAACCATAAAGAACAATGATGAGTCCGCAAAACATAACACGGATGGACCTGGAGGGCATAATACTAAGGGAAATAAGTCAAGCATATAAGGACAAATATTGTATGATCCCTCTTTTATAAGACGATATGAATAGACATATATAAAGAGATCAACGTTCATTGGTGGTTACCAGGAGGAGGAGGGAAGGGAGAGGGAAGCAAGCTCCAGATTGTAGATACTTGTTATTTTTGGTGATGGGAAAAGTGGCACCGAATGTAGGTGTAGTGAGTACAGCATAACCAAAGTAAATGATGTTACTGAGATGTACTAATGACAGAAGGATACCTACATTAAAGAATTTGACATATGTAAGAGGACATCAATCTCAACAAAGACCAAAAATAAACAAACAAGAAAAATGAATCTAGGATCACAAATGAATGGGTATAGGCATATACATATACAGATAGGTGTAAGTGTATACATATGTGAGTACAGATAGAAATATCTATATACATGTGTAAATACAGATATGTGTGGATAGACACATATATTCACTGAAGACAAAACTACAGATACTCCTCAGGCATAACCAAACATGTCTTTTGATATAGGTTTTCTGCACCCTAGTGAAGTGAGTAGTGCCTGGGGTCTCAAAAGCTTGCAAGTGGCCATCGAAGATACAACTATTGGTCTCTACGTGTCAGGAGAGAAGGAATAAGAAGGTAACCAAAATCTACAAGGCTGATAGCCTACATGAGCCACAATCTCAACTATCCTGAGACCAGAAGAACTAGGTGGTGCCCCGCTACCACCACTGACCAATCTGACCGGGGTCAGAAACTAGAGTTCTGGAAATAGAATAACCAGAACACAATTAAAGACAAAGTTGACACAGTGAAAAATGTAACTAATAGATGATCCCAGTTAGAATGGGAGAAAAATGCAGAACAAAACTTAAATTCCTAAAAAAGTCCAGACCTCCTGGACCAGCTAGACCAGAGAAGTCCGTGGGATTATCACCCTGAGACACTCTTTAAACCTCGAACCAAAACTATTCCCTGAGATCACCTTTTAGCTTAAAAGCAGAGTGACACAAAAAATAAAGGATATTACCCATTAGATCAGTGCTCTACTAAACAAATCTGTATGAGTCCAAAAGGTCAACATTTAATCCATAGCAAAGATGAGAAGATAAGGAGGTAGGGAAACTAGAGTACTGGAAATGGAACAATTAGAACACAGTTAAAGAGAATGTTAACACAAAGTGAAAAATGTAACCAATAACATCGATCAATTTGTGTAGAAATTGTCAAACAGGAACATAACTTGCTGTGTAAACTTTCACCAAAAACACAATAAAATATTTTTTAAAAAAAGAATTACATAGAAGCAATTGAGGGGGAAATGGTAAGCTAATTATATACTTATTTGTTTGCTTGGGAGGTTTTCTTTAAAAGTTTGTTCCTTAGGATATCAGCTTTAAATCATAGTTAGATTATGCTATTCAGGTTGATCAGCTTGGAGTTTCAAGTGTTTATTTTCTTTGTTTTATTTTTAAACAGAGGGAAAGCATATTTAGGTTTATTTTAAGGACACCATTAAATCTGATACTATTAGGGGCCCTGTGAGTCAGAGTCTACTGTAAGGCAGTAGGTTTGGCAAAGAAAGAGGCTTTTACTGACACCTGGTGGTAATGTACTTTAACTGCAGTGTGACCAAGAGCAGCCCTGGTGGAAAATCTGTTTGAGCTCCACCAAAGGCTGCATCTTGATAGTGAGAGCCATGAACAGCTGAATCCTCCTTCAAACTAGTCTCTCCTCAGGCTTGAGGTTTGACAGCTGCTGGTTAAGTGATATGGAGAGGGCAGTGGTGATTCAGTGGTAGAATTCTCACCTTCTGTGCAGAGATCTAGGTTTGATTCCTGGTCCATTCACCTCATGCACAGCCACCACCCATCTGTCAGTGGAGGCTTGAGTGTTGCTATGATGCTGAACAGATTCCAGAGGAGCTTCCCGACCAAGACGGACTAGGAAGAAAGGCCTGGTGATCTATTTCTGAAAATCAGCCAATGAAAACCATATGGATTAGTCCTATCTGCAACCCATCATGGGGATGGCACAGGACCAGGTAGTGTTTAGTTCCTTTGTGCATGGGGTCACCATGAGTAGAGGGCTGAACTGATGGCAACTAAGAGCAGCAAAAAAAAAAAAAAAAGTGAGGTGAGCAGGGAAAACAGTGAAGTCCTCTCCCACCCCCTCAGTACCATAGGTTTCCAAGCCTGAAGTAAACTTGCCGGAAGGAAGCTGGGAGAAGCTTTACAGCTTTATGCTGAGTGGAGTACTGATTGTTTCATTGATCAGGTCTTTTAAATGCCAAGACAGAGGGTTTCTGTTTAATGGCTAAGGGTGGTCGTTAAAAATAGCCATGGTATCTGCTCAGTTTTCATCGGAAGGGCCAGGAAAGGGCAAATCCAAATAGTGGGGTTGAAGGGACAGTAAGAGGGGAAAAAAATATGCTTTATATTTCTATGCTGTCGCATTCGGCTCATTTAGCAAACACGTTTCAAATGCATAAATGTATCATGCGGTAAAAATCGGGGAAAGAAAGCACAGTGATCCAAAAGAGAATGAACGGGCAACCAGATTTGTGTTTGGATCCCTTTCATCTGATAAATGAAGAAACCGAGGTCAAAATCAGGGAAGGGAAAAGTCCAGGCTAAAGTTGTCAGTTGAACCAGCTCCAGAACGGGATTCATAGTAAATTTTTTTTTTAAATCTTAAAAAATTCTTAAATCCATCACATCAGCAAAATTTCAGACCCCGATCTAAGAGAAGCCTAATCCTGGCCTCCAGCCCCTGACTCCACCCACGGCGAGAAGAAGAGCTGTCTCCATTTCTTCTCTCTTCCTCTCCCCACGGGTCTTTCCCAGCCCTGCAGGGAGGATTTGAAGCTGGTTCAATCAGTGCCTCTTCCAGCCTCCAGCCTCCAGCCTCCTGTCTGTTTTATGAACTCTTCCTCTACCTCCTCCGCATCCCAGATAATGCCCAGCCTTTGAATACCTCCTGGCAGTCTGCCCAGGCTTTCGAACCCATTGACTCAGTGAGTCTTCCCCTCTGCTCTCTATTTGCATACAAGAAACCTGAGGCTCAGAGCTGGGGGTGACTTGCCTGAGGTTGTCACACACCTATAAGTGACAGGCCCCGAGAGGGAGCTTGGGTCTTTGGACTTCGAGTCCAATGCTCTCTCCATTATAGTTGCTGCCCTAGCATATTCGCCTTCATTTTCTGGCTTCCCTTTTTGGACTATAATGATTTTCTTGACTTTTTTTAGTGTGAAAGTTTTCAAGACGCCCACAAGTGGAAAATGTAACCCCCACCTCCAGCCAAATCGAACCTTGCAGCCCTGCTCTTTGCAACCTGCCAGATTCCCTACAGCTGTGTGCATTGAAATGACTAATGAAAGAGCCCTCTGCCGTCGGTGGAACTTTCACACGGGGCGCTGGTGCTGCCGCTCACCAGGACCCGACCCTGCGTATTTACATACCGGCGGTCACCCCAAAAGCCCCCGACCAGGGGATTTCCAGGATGTAATAAGAATGCCGCCCTGGGCCTTTGGAAGGTTGGCTGTCTGAGCGTCCATCCTGCAGGGCAGAGGTGCAGCATTTCAGACCTCCACGCCTCCCTTCCCCAGGGCTGCTCTTCTGGGAAGATACCTGAATTCAGCCATACAGCCATTGTTGCTGGGGGAGACTCAGCAAAGATAGCTGTAGTGTGAGCCAGTTATTGATGGAGGTGCTGGGAATCTCTAAATGAGGATGCCAGGGTCCCTGCACTCCTGGAGCTTGGACCCAGGTTAAGGCAAGGGACACAAATGTGTAGGTAATTTCAGTCCATCTCTATGAGTTGTGTAGGAACGGGGGTGTTCTGGGCCGGGGGGGGGGTGCTCAGGAGAGGGGCGCCTAACCTAGGGGTGGCCAGGGAAAGCTTCCTGGGGATCGTAATGATAAAATGAAATATTCAATATTAAAACATTTTTAAAAGTTTTTATTTTTCTATTTACACAGGTCATAACATCTCGTTGCAAATAATTTAAATTTCATAGAAGTATGTTCCTTTAGAGAAAGTTCAGGGAGTGAAGAGGAAGAAAGAAAACTTTTATTAGTAGGGTTTCTAATCATTTGGAGTTTGTGGCTATCTTCCTGAAAAGGGAGTCCTGTGTGTGTGTGAGTGTGTGCCTGTGTGTGTAAGGGAGTGGAATAATGCTGAAAGGAGGGTGGTGAAGATTCTTAGGGAAGACCATGTCCCTGTGACCAGAACCTCTTTGTGATTATGTCAGGCAGAGTGAGAAATCAGTCAGCCAAGTACTGGGCACTCACCATCTACGTATGGGACCTTGGTTTTTCTAATTTGGTTTTCTAGGTTTTGGTCTTGGTTATTGATGGCCTATAACTTCTGGGTCTCATCACAGCCCACTCCTTCAAGTGGTTTATTAAGGTATTTTCCTGGGCAAAACTGCTCTCTTCCTAAAAAGAATTATAGGGCCAACTTTAAGATGTTAACAATATTTGACCTCCTACGATGCCAGTGATTCCATTTATTGAGTACCTGTTTTGTGTCATGTATGTGCTAAGAGCTTTACATGATTAACTCATAGCATTAATCCTCACAACAGCTTATGAAGTAGGTATTTCATTATTCCTATTTTACAATGAGGGATCTAAGAACATTATTTACTCAAACCACATGGCTAACAGCTGGCAGAGCCTGGCCTCAGATTCAGATCTATCTGATCTCTCTGATTCCTAAGTCTGTGCTCATGAACATGGACTTATTTGTCAGACATATGTGGCTACAGAAGTGTTTTTTAACAGAGTGCCCCTTATTGCTCTATCTTAGCATTCTATGGAGCACGATTTAGGAAATGCTGCCCCAGGAAAATACTTTGCCCATTCAGACTATCACTGTAAAAGAGATAATAACACAATCTCAATTTTGCCATGTGTCTTAGTTACCTAGTGCTGCTGTAATACAAATACCACAAGTGAGTGTCTTTAAAGAACAGGAATTTATTGTCTCACAGTTCTGGAGGCTAAACATCCAAATCAGGGTCTCAGCCATATCAGTTTCTTCCTTGTAGGTAGCCCTGGGTGTTCCTTGGTTCCTTGGCCTGCAGACAATCCTCACGTGGCGTCTGTCTTCCTCCATGTGTGTGTCTGTGTCCATTCTGCTCTTTTTATAACTCAGAACCCACCCTACTGGGTATGACCTAATTAAGACAACAAAGAAACCTTATTTCCAAACGGGATCATATTTACACGTACAGGGGCCAGGATTTCAATACATATTTTGGGGGGACATAATTCAATTCGTAACACCATGATTAAATGATGTTTTAAACAAAGGAGTACTGAGGATACTTATCTTCCACCAGAAGTGTGTGTGTGTTTTAAAAACAGCACTCATAACGTTTTAGTACAAGATTCTTTTCCCTTATATTACCTTGTTGCACCTGTGAGGGAGCCATCACTACTCTCATTTCACCCAAGGGGAGACTGAGAATCAGAGAGCTTAGCTGATTTGTCCAAGGGTAGAAAAACCAGGGCCAAAACAATCATCCACTATTTGTCCCTCTGTCAAACGCTGCCTCTGGACCTGGGGCTCTCAGGCCCAGCCCAGGCCCTCAGGACCATCAAAGTGCAGGCCTTTTGCTCCTGGAGTGGCCCAAAGGGCAGTTCCAATTGGTTTTGACATGTGTGCTAGGCTCTCTCTGTTTTCTGCCTCTCTGTTCTCCCTCTCTGTTCTCTTCCATCTTTCTGTTCCTAAAGCTGTGCCCTCCTGCCACTCTCCATAGGCCTCAAGGCAAATATTGGCTTTTCTCTGTACCTAGTGCATTGGGATCCTGGCTATCCTTCACTCACCCACCGACTCATTCGCCACTTCACTGAGTACCAGTTGAGCCCCATGCTAAGTGTTGTGGAGATATGTAAGAGAAATGTGAGATGTGAGTCTTGCCCCTAATGTACTCTTATGGTAGCGAGAGACTCAGGACCCAAACACAGAAACCAGTGCAACAAGAGGCAGTGGTAGGGAGCATGCCAGCCGTGGACACAACTGGAGCTCAGAGAGGAGCTGGTGAGTGTAGGTCCTGATGTGTGGAGCCAGTCTGGGCTTTTCTGGCTGCTGACCCCAGGACAGGACTTAGGACAGCCACACTAGCTTCATCTCTTGTTTGTTCATTTCCTTCTACTCTGTGACTCCCACATAGTTATCTTGTAGTGCTTTGCAAACTTGAGTGTTTAGGATTTGATATGTTCTACCACAAGTGAGACTGGAAAGTACAAAGGTTTAATTTAGACATTGCACAAGAGTTTTAACCTCATGTTTCTCTTTTACAATACTGGGACACTACCTATCTCATGGGTTTATTATGAAGATTAAACATTGTAAGTCGAGTACCTAACAGCTATCCACACGTTATTTAGCTTATCCCCCTTTCCTCCTGTGGTGTTATTTGTGAGATGGTAAAGGGCCTGTTTGCCACCAGACATCTTCCTGTGGCCACGTGATGGCATGGGAAATTCACGCAGTAGAATCGCTTCTTTGGATTCAGGCTTGGTTTCTCCATGTTGCAAGTAACAAAGACTTCACAAACTAGTACAAACTAAAAAGAAGGCTTTCTGGAAGTATGCTATTATCAGTTAGGATTACTGGTTTCAAGAAACAGAAACAAACTCTGACTAATTCAGACTGACAGAGAACAACTGAAAGGAGATTGGATGGGGCACAGGATTATCAGGAAGTCTGGAGAACCAGGTTTGTGGCCTCGCCCCGGGCAAAGGGCCAAATACCACACTGTAGAACGAGAACCCCAGGGCCGTGCTGCTGAGCACTGGCCACTGCCGCTCGATCTTCTGACACTGTGAGCACTGGACAGCACCAGCACTTCTGCAGTGCTGCTCCTCCAGAATCATTGTGCCATGTTCCCTGCAGTTCTGGTTGGTGCTGTCTCCTTGGCAGAGCCTAGATCATGTATCTGCATCCTGGTTGCAAGCAAGACTGGGAAAGTGAGCATTTGGCATTTTCAGTATTGAGAGTGGGAGATGGCTCTACCTCTCACTAAGATTCATACGGTGACAAAGTCCTCCCCCCAAAAAAAACCTGTTGCCATCAAATCAATCCCAGCTCATAGCGAGCCTTATATAAAAGGAGGTTCAAAATGCCAGATGATCAAAAAGAATGACAAGTTCCCCCAAAGATATAGGGGAATCTTATAGACACCCCAAAATAGGTAATGTAGGCTTCGCTCATAGGCCTGGGAACTGGGAATTGGAAAGCCAGGAACTGGGTTACTCTCTGGGTCTCTCTGTACTGTTTCTCTCAGACGGAGTTTCTCTTGTCCACTTGCTCAGGGTCCAGAAAGGGTAACCTCTGTCTTGCCTATTGTGGAAGTTAGTTATTGCCTCCCTGAGAACATCCATTTCCTAATCTTCCAGAAACACTTCCCACTTTCTCTTTGAGGGCCCCTCCTCCTCCCATCCTTAGTGTGGGCAGGCTCCATCCATAGCCCTAGGGATGGACCATGTGACTCAGGCCCAAGGCAATCAGTACATTATAGTCCCTTGGCCACAATGATTGATTCAGGGGTGGGCATGTAATGTAAGACAGTCAGGATTTTTTTTTTTTAATGAATTAAAACTTACATATTGTAAAGTACACAAATCTTAAGCGTTCAACTCAATGAATTTTACCTAGGTATGCACCCATGGAACCATTACTGACAACACGAGATGTAGAAAATTTCCAGCAGTCCAGCACTCTCCCTTGCAGTCTCTCTTAGTCAAAGCTCCACCTAAAGATAACCAGTATTCTGACTTCTGTCACCACAGATGGAAGTTCTACTCCTTTTTGAACTCCACGTAAGTGTAATTATACAGTATGTAATCTTTGCTGCCTTTTTTTCACTCAATATTATGTCTGTGAGAGTCATCCATGCTGTTTTACATAGCCTGGGTTCATTCTATTTTATACCTGTGTGGCATTTCATTATATGAAGGATACCACAATTTATTTATCCATTCTACCGTTGAGACGTTTGGATTGTTTCTGGCTTGAGGCTATTAGATAATTCTGCTATACACCTTATTATATGTGTCTTTTGGTGGATATAAGCAATCATTTTTTTTGGGTATATACCATGAATGGAATCGCTGGGTCATAGAAAACAAACAAACAAATATAGTTTTAGTAGATATTGGTAAACAGTTTTCCCAAGTGATGGTGCCAATTTACATGTCTACCAGCAATATATGAGACTTATGGTTGCTTTACATCCTTGCTGATACTTGTCATTGCCAGCCTTTTAATTTTTGTTGTTTTTATGGGATATTGCAATATCTCACTGTGGTTTTAATTTGTATTTCCCTGATGAATAATGGCGTTGAACACTTTTTTATATGCTTATTGGCCACTTACGTATCCTATTTCGTGAAGTGGCTGTTCAAGTCTTTTGTACATTTCTAAAAACTTCAGGTTGAGGATCTTTTTCTTATTGATTTGCAGCAATTCTTCATATATTCTGGATATGCTTTGCGAGATATGTATATTACAAATATATCCTTCTAGGCTATGGGTTGCATTTTCACTCTCTTAATTAAATGAACTAGTTAGTGATTTTTGAGGGAGGCAGAGGTAAAGGGCTGCTTATTTGTGTTGGATGTGGGGTTATGAGGAGGTGAGGCTGGTCAGAAAGACTCACAGGGCTGGCCTTGAGGTGGGGCACTCTTCTAGCAAGATGAGTGTGAACTCACAGCAACTGTCCACTGCAGCTGTGGCTGATATCAGACGCGGCCAATCAGATGTGACATGGAACAATTGATTTCTGAAAATATTCATTTAGCTATTTATTAATTAAGTGTTTACTAAGTGCTCATTATGCAATGTGGCACCCTCATGGAGTTTATACTCTAGATGATTCTAGAAATTATCTGAAAACAATCTCTTATATTCCAGATTAGGAAACCAAGGTGCGGACATGATAAACGATTTACTTGTCATCCCATAGCGCACACTGAAACCCAGGTCTCCTGGACTGACGCCCTCCCCCCTTCCCCAGGCCCTGCCAGAATGGCCTGAGGGGTGGTGATGAGTGATGATCCTCTTTGCCTCGGACTAAAGGGTTCTAGACTAAGTCTACCTCAGGTGGGGGGAGGTTTTCCTGGGTTTCCTTGACCCTGGGCAAATAGAAAGTGAGTTGCCTGTCTGGTCTGCAGCAGCAGAGACTTCAGGAAGCCCACACAAGTAAAGGGGTCAAAGTGGACCAGTGTCAGCAGGGGGAAATCAGAGGGACTTCCCCCGTGTCCTTCCTGTTAAAGAAAAGAAACGTTAGAGACTTTTGTGAAGGAAAAAAACAACATGTCAATGACTGTTCCTGACTGTCTCCCTAGTGGGTCTGCTACTCCTTGGATTTTACCCCCAGAGGCATGGGTTCCATCCTGCTGTGGTCCGTTCCAGGAGCTGAGACTTAAAGCTGTATACAGCTTCGTGTAAGTTCTAGGTCCAGGCTTAATTCCAAGCTGCACCAGGGTCTTCTCATTGGCAGTGGTGGGAAGTGATGAGCACTTGGGTGCCTTGCTATTCATGGGTGAACTGGAGGCCTAGTGACATGGTGAGACAGTGACTCTATGAGGCCTCTTCTGGCCTCCTCTTCCTCCACCTCTAATTTTCACCACACCAGACAGTAAGAACCAGCACCACGTGGGTTTGTTTAGACACAGTCATAACTGTTAAAAGCATCAATAGAGTCTTCATACTGCCCAAGCCCTTTTATAATAAACATCTTTACAGGGTTTAACGTAGGCAGTGATTTCTAAATCAAATAGGTGAACTGGTGCTCGGCTGTATAAGAATCACCCTTGTAAGTCTTGGTTTGGGCCTGAAAACCTGTGAGTTGAACAAGCCCTCCAGGTGATTATGATAAACAGATGATTCTGAAACTCATTTTGCCATTTAGAGCTTGGACTCTGACAGACCTGGGTTTCACTTCTGCATCTGCCTTACCACTAACCAATTTTATTTTCATGCATACAAATAGCCTCCTGAGTCCTCAGTTTTCTTGTCTTTAAAACGGGGGATAATAGTAATACCTACCTCATAGTGTAGATATGCAGAGTGTGTGAGAATATATGTAAAGCTGAAGCACGGTGCTTGTCACTCTGTCATAATAAGTATTAGCAACTATTATTGTTGACGGAGCCCTGGTGGCACAGTGGTTAAGTGCTTGGCTGTTAACCAAAAGGTCAATGGTTCAAACCCACCAGCCACTCCATGGAAGAAAGATGTGGCAGTCTTCTTCTGTAGAGATTACAGCCTTGGAAATCCTATGGGGGCAGTTATACTCTGTCCTGTAGGGTTGCTATGAGTCAGAATTGACTCGATGGCAACGGGTTTTTTTTTTTTTTTTTTTTTTTTACTATTAGTCTTATTATGCCTGCCTATCTCTTTCACCACCTTTCTCCATTGTTCTGGTTTCTTTATATGCCTTGCCTACCTATTAACATTGCTTAATTAAATAAAACTCCCTAGACTAAGTATTACTTAGTCCAAAGAGAACGAAGTAGGTATTATTTCCGTTATATGGGTGAGGAAAGCGGTACAGGGAAGTGAAGTAATTTGCCCCAAATCACTTAACTTGTAAGTGCAGGAGCCAAAGTCTAAGTGCCAAGAAGGGCAAAGGTCAGAGAACTCTTATTGCATACCAGTGGGAGGGGGACACAATCTGTTCATGCCCTTGCCCCAGGCTTCATTATTTTATGTTTTGCGTGTTTGCATAATTGTGAAGAAGCTCAATGAATTCATGGTCTGCTGAAATTTTACCAGCTCAACCCTTCCCCACAGAGGTGAAGCAAATTAATGAAATGGGGCTGGTCTCTAAAGCTCAGCTACACAGAGCGAGGCCCAGGGATCAGCAGCACTGGCATTACCATGTTAGAGATGCAGAATCTTGCACCAACCCCCATCAGAACCCACTTTTTTAACACGGTTTCCAGGTGATTTGTAAGCACCTTCAAGCCTGGGAAGCGGTGTGTGTAGTGGAAGAGTACCGACCTAGGAGTTGGGGTGTGTGTTTGCATGGTCCAGGCACTTGCTTGATTGAGGGAGTTGGAATTTCTAGGTGGAAATTACTCACTCTTGGTGAGGAGGAAAGTGGCTGACTACACTTCGACTAGTGTTTGTCTACAAAATACATCCCTGCTACATCCATCATACTGGAATATGTTGTGTTCCTTCTACACCTTTGGGGAGTCCTTGGTGGTACAAATGGTTAATGTGCTTGGCTGCTAACCAAAAGGTTGGAAGTTCAAGTCCGCCCAGAGGCACCTCAAAAGAAAGGTCTGGCAATCTACTTCTGAAAGATCAGCCATTGAAAATCCTGGGGAGCACAGTTCTACTCTAACACACATGAGGTTGCTATGAATCAGAATCGATTCAGCAGCAACTGGTTTTAACTGGTTACTCCTTTAGAGTACTGGCAACCAGCCTTGTTTTGATACCAGCACTATGTGGGTTCGTTAAGACTTGTTCATAACTGTTAAAGCATTATGGAGTCTTTATACTGACCATGTTCCTTTACAATAAATATCTTTTGAATGTCCCTTCATATTATTATTTTTGACTATTTTGGTCCCCAGTGACCTTCTCCCTTGAATTCCTATTGAACCACAAATTGTAGGTGAAAAGGTCACCTTAATGGCTCACTGTTGATTGATTTGTGGGTGTGAGATATGCAGATTCAACAAAATTATCATCACCTTGTGTTTATGGTGGACTGTGGACATTTTGGAGCCCTGGTGGTTAAGCACTTGGATGCTAACTGAAAGGTCAGTGGTTTGAACCCACCCCCGGCTCCTCGGGATAAAGACGTGGCAGTCTGCTTCCATAAAGATTACAGCCTTGGAAACCCTATGGGGCAGTTCTACTCTGTCCTATAGGGTCACTATGGGATGGAATCAACTCTACAGCAGTGGGTGAGTGGAACTTTTAAGATCAGAACTATATCTTTCTCCATGTAAATTTTATTGAAGTATAACATATGTACAGAAAAGAGCACAAATCCCAAATGTACAGCTCAAGGGAATACATAAAGGAAATACACCCATGTGCCCAGCACCTAGATCAGGAACTGCAAGAGCTCCTCAGGCCCTCTTCTAGTCATTACCACCCCCCACACCCCGTCCCCAAGGTAACCGTTGTTCTCACTTTGCGTACAATAGATTAGTTTTGCACGTGGTAGCCATATTTTTATGTCAGAAAGAAATAAATACTTGGTTTAAAAATATTATAAATTACTGGAAGCCAGTGTCTTTCGGAGAATGCACAATAGTTCAGTTACAAATTCTGTAGTCCTTGGCTTTACCTGCAGAAGCTTGAAAATTTTCAATTTAATTTTTTCTTCTTGTTTTGAAATAATTTCAAACTTAAAGAAAACTTGCAAGAATAGTATAATAACTTTTTTTCCCCTTAACCGTGTGAGAGTAGGAAACCCTGGTGGCGTAGCGGTTAAGCGATATGGCTGCTAACTAAAGGTTCAGCGGTTTGAATCCACCAGGTGCTTCTGGGAAACTCTATGGAGCAGTTCTACTTTGTCCTATAGGGTCGCTATGAGTCGGAATCTACTCAATGGCAACGGGTTTCAGGTTTTTATGGTTATGCTAACAGCAGTCGACTCGACAGCAACTGGTATTTTATTATTGTTATATAGAAGAATATCCTTGTTTGCCAGAATTTTACACTAAAATATTGATGGGGCGGGGGGATGATAAGGCATCATATTGGCAACTTCCTCTCAAATAAACCAAACCCATCGCCGTTGAGTCGATTCCGACTCATAGCGACCCTATAGGACATAGTAGAACTATCCCATAGGGTTTCCAAGGAGCGGCTGGTGGATTTGAACTGTGGGAACTTTTGGTTAGCAGCCAAGCTCTTAATCACTGCGCCACCAGGGCTCTCTAACAATAATACAACTACCCAAATCAGGAAATTAACACTGATACATTATTACCATCTAATCTGCATTCTAAGTAAAGGGATAATGGTAGCTTCTTATAGGGTTGCTTTTGGATTAACCGAGTTAATACATTTAAAGCACTTAGAATAGTAAATGCTTTACCATTGCCTGCCACAAGGTAAACTGTCAAAAAAAAAAAAAAAAGTTCTGTATTTAGTACTAGCTGGCTGCATGTGCTACCTTCTCTCTGCAGTGGGCTGCTGTTCTGAGTTACTGTCTGTGAGCAGTCACTACAGCAGGGAGAGGCTCTCCCAAGTACAAAACCCATTGCCTTTGGAGTCAGTTCTGACTTGTGGCAACCCCATGTGTATCATAGTAGATTTGTGCTCTATTGAGTTTTCAGTGGCTGATTTTTTAGAAGTAGATCACCAGGCCTTTCTTCTGAGGTGCCTCTGGGGAGATTCAAACCACCAACCTTCCAGTTAGCAGCTGAGCAAGTTAACCGTTTGCACCACCTGAGGACACGGGGGCCTGATAGCTTCATCTGTCCAAGGAATAGCTCTCTTCCCCTGGGCTTGGCTCTCAGGGACAGAGCTGTCCCTAGAGAATACAGTTCTGGGAGTATCCTATCTGTGGTATGGGTAGTTACAAGAACATAGAGTTAGTCAATGCGCACAAGGCAAAGGAGCTTGCTTCACAGTCACATAATAAGTCAGCAGTGGAACTTCGATAGACATGACATCTCTTGCTTCCAAGAATAACCTGGGAATGCAGCTTTGACCTAGGGTAAAAGAGATTGACAAATTTCCCCACATGCCAATATAGAACTTCTGAGCACAGGAAATGAAATTTAGTATTTGGGACAAATGGCTTGACAATATGCTTGTAAGGAAGCCATGTATTTTGAAGACAATACTAATAGTGTACGTGCAAGCAAACCATGAGAAAATGACAGAGAGCTTTAGTTGGCACAAGCTTTAAATTAGCCACAATGCAAGACAAAAATAAGGATGATTTAATCAGGTCTGAAAATGTGACATTATCAACATTTAAGCAAAATGGATTTGTTATTAATGATAGGCTTTGCCCTGGCAGCACAGTGGTTAAGCACTCGGCTGCTAACTGAAAGGTCGGCAGTTCATATGCACCAGCTGCTCCTTGGGAAACCTATGGGCAGTTCAACTCTGTCCTATAGGGTCAGTACGAGTCAGAGTCGACTTGACAGCAACAGATTTTGCCCAAGTATATAGTGTACCTTGAAATATAAACTAATAATAGCATGAGGCCAGCCGATTAGCAAGACATTTGAAAACAAGCATCCAGAACATGAAACACCTGTTACAGTAATATTTAAGTTAGAATTAATATTAAAGTCACGCAGTCCTCAAGTCAGCATTTTACAGCATCTCATCAAACTCACTGATATGTTTTTAGAAGTCAGTTTGAAGTTTTTTGCTTGTAATCTTACAGAACAAATAGTTTCTCATGAAACAGTAGTACACATATTGTTTTATGACAAAAAATCACAGACTATGGGGGAAAAAAGTCCCTGGGTGGTACAAGTGGTTTGCAATCGGGCTGTTAGCCTAAAGGTTGGTGGTTTGAACCCACGCAGTCGCTCTGTGGAAGGAAGGCCTGGCAACCTGCACCCATAAAGATTATAGCCAAGAAAACCTGATGGAGCAATTCTACTCTGTAACACATGGGGTTGCCAGAAGTCTGAACTGACTTGACAGCAACTAATTTAGTTTTTGATTTATGGTGAAAAAACATATTCTTCTGCTAAAATAATACAAATATAAATGGATGAAATAATTCAAAGGAAAATGGCATGAAGTTAGATTTCATTTTTTGTCAGGAAATATTATTGGAAACATACGGAGAATATTCCTAAATACCATATGAAGAAATAAGTATTGTGACAAAATTATGCAGTGTGGGATGTTTGTTGTACAAGTTGGATGAAAGTATGGATGTTTCTCACGTGTCTCAGCTAATAGTATTGTGCTAGATTTTGTTTCAATGGTGTAATACGGAAGAGCTACATTTGAAAATGGACTACTAAGAAAGATACACAAATACACTCAATAGTAAATGACTTATTTAGTAAAAACACTGTTCTATGGGAAAACTGTGTAGTAGATAGCATTTCCCTACTTTTTGACTATCTTCTTTGAGAACATTCTCAGAAATGCCACTGTCTCCATATCATTGATTGCACTATGGAACTTATTTTCCCCTTGGTGCAGGAGAATCTCGGGGTATCAGCTGTGCCCATGCAGGACCAGAGAGTTGGGCTTGTGTGCCCTGCTAAGGAGACTGGACTTTATCTTGGTGGATACAAGGATCTGTTTGCAAGGTCTTGCTTTTTGTTTTTATTTTTACCTTGATTTTGTAATAATAGTCACTCAAAACCTCTTGATATTGTCTCTGAGACACTATGGTCTATAGGCCAGAGTTAGAAATCTCTGAGGGTCAGGCCACTGATTACTACTCGTATTTCATGGTACTTTCCAGTTATTCTCAGCTCCAATTAGGGGTTGGTTTACACTGCCCACCTGGGTTGCTGGGTGGCATTGGTGAGACCGGAGTGCACTAAGGAGGAGGAGTTTTCAGGAATGTAGGGAGAAGGAGACAAAATGGTGGTTTTCTGGTGTGGTGGTGGGAGGAGAGGGAGAGAAGCTATCAAGTAACAACCAAGTATGAACAGGGTCATAGCAGATTCAGTCTTGGCCTAAAATTCCCTAAAGGATTTGAAGGGCTGGGGAACTGTTCTGGGAATATAGGACTGTATTAGTCTCCTAGGGCTGACATAACAAAATACCACAAATTAGGTGACTTAAAAGAACAGCAATTCATTGTTTCACAGTTCTGGCAACAAGTAGTCTGAATTTACAGTGTCAACGAGACTATGATTTCTCTGGAGATCCTAGGAGAAGATCCTTTCTAATCTCTCCAGGCTTCTGATACCAAAACCAGCTAAACCAAATCTGTTGCCGTCAAGTTGATTCCGACTCACAGTGGCCCTGTAGGACAGAGTAAAACTGCCCCATAGGGTTCCAAGGAGCAGCTACTGGATTCGAACTGCCGACCTTTTGGTTAATAGCTTAGCTTTTAACCGCTGTGCCACCAAGGGAAATGGACTATGCTGGTAGGAAGGTTTTAGATCTGTTGAATATCTTGATTGATTTTTACAAGTTCACTTGGAAAAGGAGGCAGAGAGAGACCCAATCTGGTGGCACTGTAGAGTAAGAGAGATTTGATGCTAAGGATGACTGAGGTTACATAATCAGGAAAGAAGAAAGAGGAGCCTGCATGGGGGAAGGGACTGAAGAAGGAACTCCTGATGGCAAGATTGCCTGGAAGATGTTCTGAAAATGGAAACAAATATAGATTTTTAACATGATTGCTGTTGTGCATTCTTTAGTAGCCAAAACAAGAGTAAAGCATGGCTAGTTTTATAATTTATAGTTCTTCATAAAAGAAGAATGTTGGAAAAATTGACAAGGGATTCTGCCTTTCCACTTTCTTAGAGAATTGGAAAATACAACGATATAGATTTGAGAGAGTAAATAATTTTTTTTATTGTACTTTTAGATGAAGGTTTACAGAACAAATAGCTTCTCATTAAACAGTCAGTACACATATTGTTTTATGACATTGGTTAACAACCCCACGACATGTCAACACTCTCCCTTCTCGACCTTGGAGGACTTTTTTTTGGTGAAAATATACATAGCCAAAGTTACACCATTTTGAAAGTCTCTACATGTACAATTCAGTGACATTGATTACATTCTTCCAGTTGTGCTGCTGTTCTCACTATCCTTTTCCAAATTATTCCATCACCATTATCTTCCACTCACTGCCTCTAGGCTTCCCATCAAATCTTTTGAGTCACTGTTGTCAATTTGATCTCACATAGATAATTCTTTTTTTTTTGTACCTTAGATGAAGGTTTGCAGAACAAATAGTATCTCATTAAACGGTTAGTACACATACTGCCCTATGACAATGGTTAACAAACCCACAACAAGTCAACACTGTCCCTTCTCAAACTTGGGTTCCTATCACCAGCTTTCCTGTCCCTTTCTGCCTTCTAGTCCTTGTCCCTGGACTGCTGTGCCTCATTAGTCCCGTTTTGTTTTATGAGGCTGTCCAATCCCCTGCTGAAAGGTGAACTTCGGGAGTAACTTCACCACTGAGCTAAAAAGGTGTCCGAGGGCCATACTCTCGGGGTTTCTCCAGTCTGTCAGGCCAGTAAATCTGGTCTTTTTATTTGTGAGTTAGAATTTTGTTCTACATCCTTTTCCAGATCTGTCCAGAATCCTCTATTGTGATCCTGGTCAAAGCAGTCAGCGGTGATAGCCAGGCACCATCTAGCTGTACTGGACTCAGTCTGGTGGAGGCCATGGTAGCAGTGGTCCATTAGTCCTTTGGACTAATCTTTCCCTTGTATCTTGTTCTCTCCATTCTCCCTTGATCCTGAAGGGGTGAGACCAATGGAGTATCTCAGATGGCTTCTCACAGGCTTTTAAGACCCCAGACGCTACTCACCAAGGTGGAATGTAGAACATTGTCTTTATAAACTGTGTTATGCCAGCTGAGCTAGGTGTTCCCCGAGACCATGGCCCCCACAGCCCTCTGCCCAGCAATTCAGTCCCTCAGGGAGTTTGGAAGTGTCTATGGAGCTTCCATGACCTTTCCTTGTACAAGATGTGCTGGCTTCCCCAGTATTGTGTACTGTCTTACCCTTCACGAAAGTTACCACTTATCTATTGTCTATTTAGTTCCCCCCCACCACTCCAATCCCTCATAACCAACAAACATTGTTTCTTTTTTTTTTAAATTTAATTTTTTTTATTGTACTTCAAGTGAAGGCTTACAGAACAAATAGTTTCTCATGAAACAGTAGTACACATATTGTTTTATGACATCGGTTAACAACCCACAACACGTCAACCTTCTCCCTTCTCGACCTTTTTTTTGGTGAAAATATACATAGCCAAAGATACACCATTTCAAAAATTTCTACACGCACAGTTCAGTGACATCGACTGTGCTCTTCCAATTGTGCTGCTATTCTCACTTTAGATGAAGGCTTACAGAACAAAACAGTTTCTCATTTAACGGTTAGTACACATGTTGCCCTATGACAATGGTTCACAACCTCCCAACACATCAACACTATCCTTACTCAACCTTGGTTTCCCTATCACCAGCCTTCCTGTCCCCTTTTGCCTTCTGGCCCTTGTCCCTGGACTGCTGTGCCTCATTAGTCCCATTTAGTTTTATGGGGCTGTCGACTCCGCGGCTGAATGGTGAACCTCGGAAATGACTTCACCACTGAGCTAAAAGGGTGTCTGGGGGCCATACTCTCGGGGTTTCTCCAGTCTCCTTTAGGTCAGTAAATCTGGTCTTTTTTCTTTTGTGAGTTAGAATTTCGTTCTACATCCTTCTCCAGCTCTGTCCAGAACCCTCTGTTGTGATCCCAGTCAGAGCAGTCAGTGGTGGTAGCCAGGCACTATCTAGCTGTACTGGACTCAGTCCAGTGGAGGCCTTGGTAGCTGTGGACAATTAGTCCTTCAGACTAATCTTTTCCTTGTATCCTGTTCTTTTCATTCTCCCTTGCTCCCGAAGGGTTGAGACCAGTGGAGTATCTTAGATGGCTGCTCACAGGCTTTTAAGACCCCAGATGCTACT
>NW_004443957.1:9967011-9974777 GCF_000243295.1 Trichechus manatus latirostris | reverse complement strand
TCCCAAGCCAAGAAAAGAAAAAGAAAACAAACAAACAAATCAAAACAGAACAAATCAGAGCAAACAAACAAACAAACAAAAAAGCCCTGCGGGTTCCACCAGTGTGGCAGCACGGGCCCGGAAGCAGTTTCACAGTCGAGCAGTGTTTCTCAGCCTTTCAGGAAGAAGCAAAGATGGTACACGGAGCCAGGTATTTAAGACAAAGGAGGGGGAGGTGGTGAGAGGTAAGGAAGAAGTCTAAAGAAGGGGAAAAAAGCAACACCAGCAGCCAACAAAAGGCACTCAGGGAGCCAGCAAGCGTGGGCAGGTGGAATCCAAGTGACAATGGAGTGAAGCTGGTGCTTCCTGGCCAAGAGACTGTGGCTGCAGGAAGCAGAGGAGGCTAAGTGGGGGTGAAGAAGGTTGAGGGATGGGAAAACCTATATCGCTGGTTACTGGTTGTTCTGTCTCCTGCTGGAAGCTCCATGAAGCTGCTTTGTCATACCCCCTGTTCGCTGATCTCCGAGAAGAGTCCAAGGTGGTGGATCCATGCAGTGGTAGCTGATAGAGGTCCTCTGCATATATCTCTCCTCACTCTCTGTTCTTGGTCAGTTTCTTATTCCATTTGGTGCTTGGCTGAGTTCTTTATCTCTTCATTTGATGCTTAGGGTTTCAGGATTGACGTGTGACTCTGTTTAACTTAGTTTTTCTGATCTTTGCTGCACAGGGACGGCGTGGTGCTTCTGACTATAGCACCATGTTGCCCAGAAGTTAAGAATAAATAATTTTGAGGACAAATTTCATTTTGTCATTAGGTGAACTAAAACTTGAACAAAATAAATAAATAATGAAGAATTCTGTTTCTGGCAATATGGTGGACTAGATTATCTGTTACCTTTTCCAGTGCAAAATTTGTGGACATGATCAACAAAATATAACAAACATCTTTCTCAATGCATAGTTAAGTGTACAAGAAAGAAGGGGAAATTCCCAGGGCCAAGACTTGAGAAGAAAATGAAAACCTGGAAGGGTTTGCAGGAGTCAGTAACCGATGTGCTTGGGTTTTCGTGGCCTCATAAGAAAAGGAGACAAGGCCTTAAGTCAACTAGAGATGAAATTGAGATCCCCCTGCATAAAACAAGTACCTAGAAAGGCAACAACAACTGGGAACAACAACTGGGAACAGGGTGGACTAGAAAATAACTACTCTTGGCTGGGCATTGACTGAAAACAAAAACTCTTCCAGATGAGTGGTAATTACAGGGCAATTCTCAAGTGGTTTTGGGATTCAGGTTTATAGTACCACATGGTCTAGGAACAACCAAACCATGAAATTCAGTGAATTCTTTATGGGGAACCCAAGGTCGAGAAGGGGAGAGTGTTGACACGTTGCAGCGTTGGCAACCAATGTCACAAAATAATATGTGTATTAATTGTTTAATGAGAAACTAATTTGCTCTGTAAACCTTCAAACAAACAAAAAAGTGGATTCTTGGACATCTGGTAGAAGCAAATGTAAAATCTCTTTAGAAGAACATATCCTCAACCGAAGAATTAATCTCTAAGGACTTAAAATATGGGAATTATTCAAGTCTGTAAAATAAATATGTTCAAAATGAATAAAGAAGTAAATTAAGGAATAAAAAAACAGAGAGAAACAAGATAAGTAGAAGAGACTAGGTTGATTTGGAAAAGGATGAAATAGCACCTCTAGAACAATATATAGTAATTGACATTAGAAATTCAATGGAAGGGTTAAATAAAAGATTAGATGCAACTAAAGAGAGAATCAGTAAATTAGAAATGCAGAAATCATCAAGAACACACCAGAGACAGTTAACCAAAAACAAAAAAAACCACACCCATTGACGAGGTGTCCATTCCGACTCATAGTGACCTTACAGGACAGAGTAGAACTGCCGCTTAGGGTTTCCAAGGAGCAGCTGGTGGATTTGAACTACTGACCTCTGGGTTAGTAGCCAAGCTCTTATCCATTGTGCCACCAGGGCTCCAGAGATAGTTAAAGAGGGATTCTTTCTTTGGCTAGATTACTACATCTCTTCAGATTGCATTCTAGTTATGTTGGCCTAGGAGCTGTTTATTTTCTAAGGGAACTTTACATATTTCTGTTTTGATCCATGCTATGTTGTAAAGTCAGCTTTGTTTGCATGTTTTTGTGTATGTGTATGGGGGAAGGGTCTTCACTGAAACCACCATATATAGACAACAAAGGAAAGCATGGTTATTTGTTGGGGAGCTGAGAAGAGTAAGACAAAAAAATGAGAGAGAGAGGATGGCTTTCAGACTACAGCCTCAAAGTGAAGAAAATGAATTAACCATCAAGTATATTTAGAACTATCTTATTAGCCTAAAGATTAGGTGATATTAAAAAACTAAAAACAGAAATTTTTTACAGATACAGAAGTGATATAGATTTCTCTTACCCTGTCATTGGCAGCTGAGCATGCAAAGAAAAGTGGGTGCTCCTGAATGCCTCAGTAGTATCTGGAAGAGAATGGGTATGTAGAAGGAAGAGCTGGAAAGTGTGATGAAATGACAATAACTTCACTTTTTCTTATTTCAAAATTCTCAGTGTGCATCACATATTATCATCTGTAAAAAGGAAAAATATGTGATGCATATCCTTACATATGCATGTAAAACACAGAAAATTGGTAACAGTGGTTGCCTCTGGTGAGGGTAACTGGGTCGCTAGGGGATAGATAGGCATGAAAGAGAGATTTATCTTTGTATATCAAGAGTTTCTAAACTCTTAATAATCTTAAAAATTATTGAGGATCATAAAGACCTTTTGTTTATGTAATATGTTTATCAATATTTACTATATTAGAATTAAAAACAAAAAGTCTTGAAAATACTTGTGAATTTATTTTAAAATAACAATAGTAAACCAATTATAAGCTAACACGTTGTTGTTGTTGTTATTTTTCGGTGCCATGGAGTTTGTTCTGACTCATAGTGACCCTGTATGCAGCAGAATGAAACATTGCCTGGTCCTGAGCCATCCTCACAATCCTTGCTATGCTTGAGCTCATCCTTGCAGCTGCTGTGTCACTCCATTTCGTTGAGGGTCTTCTTTTCTTTCACTGACCCTCTGTGGAGCATGATGTCCTTCTCTATGGACTGGTCCTTCCTGATAACATGTCCAAAGTATGTGAGATGAAGTCTCGCCATCCCCACTTCTAAGGAGTATTCTGGCTGTACTTCTTCCAAGACAGATTTATTAGTTCTTCTGGCAGTCCATGGTGTATTCAATATTATTCAGCAACACCATAATTCTTCAATCTTCCTTATTCATTGTCCAGCTTTTGCATGCATATGAGGTGACTGAAAATACCATGGCTTGGGTTAGGCGCTCCTTAGTCCTTAAGGTGATATCTTTGCTTTTTAGTACTTTAAAGAGGTCTTTTGCAGCAGATTTGCTCAATACAATGCATCGTTTGATTTCTTGACTGCTGCTTCCATGGATATTGATAGTGGCTCCAAGTAAAATGAAATCCTTGACAACTTCAATATTTTTTCTGTTTATCATGATGTTGCTTATTGGTCCAGTGTGAGGATTTTTTGTTTTCTTTCTGTTAACGTGTAATCCGTACTGAAGGTTGTAGTCTCTGATCTTCATCAGTAAGTGTTGCAAGTCCTCTTCACTTTCAGCAAGCAAGGTTGTGTCACCTGCATATCCAAAGTTGTTAATGAGTCTTCCTCCAATCCTAATGCCACGTTCTTTGTATTGTCCAGCTTCTTGGATTATTCTCTCAGCATACAGATTGAATAACTATGGTGAAAGAATACAACTGTGATACACAACTTTTCTGATTTCACACCACACAGTATCCTCTTGCTCTGTTCAAATGACTGCCTCTTGGTCTATGTACAGGTTCTTCATGAGCACAATTAAGTGTTTTAGAATTCCTGTTGTTTGCAATGTTATCCATAATTTGTTATGAACCACACAGTTGAATACCTTTGCATAGTAAATAAAACACAGGTAAACATTTTTCTAGTATTCTCTGCTTTCAGCCAAGATCCATCTGACATCAGCAATGACATCCCTCGTTCCATGTCCTTTTCTGAGTCCAGCTTGAATTCTGGAAGTTCCCTGTTTACATGCTGCAACTGTTTTTGAACTATCTTCAGCATAATTTTACCTGCATGTGATAATGATAATGTTTGATAATTTCCGCAGTCTGTTGGATCACCTGTCTTTGGATGGGCATATATATGGATCTCTTCCAGTTGTTTGGCCAAGTAGCTGTCTTCCAAATTTCTTGGTATAGACGAGTGAGTGCTTTCAGTGTTCTAACCATTTGTTGAAACATCTCAGTTGGTATTCCGTCAATTCCTGGAGTCTTGTTTTTCACCAGTGCCTTCAGTGTGGCTTGGACTTCTTCCTTCAGTACCATTGGTTCTTGATCATAAGCTACCTCCTGAAATGGTTGAACATTGATCAATTCTTTTTGATACAGTGGCTCTGTTTATTCCTTCCATTATCTTTTGATGCTTCCTGCTTTGTTCAATTTTTTGCCCATAGAATCCTTCAGTATTGCAACTTGAAGCTTGAATTTGTTCTTCAATTCTTTCAGCTTGAGAAATGCTCAATGTGTTCTTCACTTTTGGTTTTCTAACTCCAGGTCTTTGCACATATCATTATAATACTTTACTTTGTCTTCTCGAGACACCCTCTGAAATTTTGTTGAGCTCTTTCACTTCATCATTTTTTCCATTGGCTTTGGCTACTCTCTGTTCAAAAGCAAGTTTTAGAATCTCTTCTAACATCCATTTTGGTCTTTTTTTTTTTCCCCCTGTCTTTTTAATTACCTACTGCTTTCTTTATGTATGTCATCCTACAACTCCTCTGGTCTTCAGTCATTAGCGTTCAATGTATCAAATCTACTTTTGAGATGGTCTCTAAATTCATGTGGGATGTACTCAAAGTTGTACTTTGGCTCTCTTGGACTCATTTTAATTTCCTTCAGCTTCAGCTTGAACTCGTTTATGAGCAATTGGTGATGTTCTGCAGTCGGCCCCAGGCCTTGCTCTGACTGATGATATTGAGTTTCTCTAGCGTCTCTTTCCACAGGTGTCATCAATTTGATTCCTTTGTAGTCCATCTGGTGAGGTCCGCATGTATAGTTGCTGTTTATGTTGTCAAAGGTATTTGCAATGAAGTTGTTGGTCTTCCAAAATTCTATCATGCGATCTCCAACGTTGTTTCTATCACCAAGGCCATATTTTCCAACTACTGATCCTTCTTCTTTGTTTCCATCTTTAGAATTCCAATCACTAGTAATTATCAATGTATCTTGATTCCATGTTTGATCAATTTCAGACTACAGAAGTTTGGTAAAAATCTTCAATTTCTTCATCTTTAACATTAGTGGTTGGTGCAGAAATTTGAATAATAGTTGTATTAACTAGTTTTCCTTGTAGGCATATGGACATTATTCTATCACTGACAGCGTTGTACTTTAGTACAGATCTTTTATTTTTTGGCCTTTATTTTAATTTTTTCCCATACAAAAATTTATACATACATTGTTATGCGACTCTAATTGCTCTCCCCATACTGTGACAGCACACTCTTCCTTTCCATCCCCGATTCCCCATGCATTCAACCAGCTCCTAACCCTCTCTGCCTACTCATCTCACCTCTGGACAGAAGCTGCCCATTTAGTCTCTTGTATCTACTTGAGCTAAGAGGCACACTCCTCACAAGTATCACTTTATGTCCCACAGTCCAGTCCAATCCCTGTCTGAAGAGTTGGGCTTGGAAATAGTTTTAGTTCTGGGCTGATAGAGAATCCAGGGACCATGCTTTCCAGGGTTCCTCTAGTCTCAGTCAGACCATTAAGTCTGGTCTTCTTACTAGAATTTGAGTTCTGCACACCACCTTTCTCCTGCTCCACTGGGGACTCTCTGTTATGTTCCCTGTTGGAGTGGTTATTGGTGGTAGCCAGGTACCATCTCGTTCTTCTGGTCTCAGGCTGATGAAGTGTCTGGTTTATGTGGCCCTTTCTGTCTCTTGGGCTACTACTTCCCTTGTGTCTTTGGTGTTCTTCATTCTCCTTTACTCCAGGTGGCTGGGACCAATTGATGCATCTTAGATGGCTGCTTGCAAGCTTTTAAGATCCCAGACACCACTCACCAAAGTAGGATGCAGAACATTTTCTTAATAAGCTTTGTTATGCCAATTGACCTAGATGTCCCCTGAAAGCATGGTCCCCAGACCCCTACCCCTGCTACTCTGTCCCTCAAAGTGTTTGATTGTATTCAGGAAACTTCTTCACTTTGATTTAGTCCAGTTGTGCTGACTTCCTCTGTAGTGTGTGCTGTCCTTCCCTTCACCTAAGATAATTCTTATCTATTATCAGTTAGTAAATAACCTTCCCCCTCCCTCCCCACCCTCGTAACTATCAAAGAACATTTTCTTCTGTGTTTAAACCTTTTCTTGAGTTCTTATAATAGTGATCTTATACAATATTTGTCCTTCTGTGACTGACTAAATTCACTCAACATAATGCTCTACAGTTTCATCCATGTTATGAGATAGTTCACAGATTCATCATTGTTCTTTATCATTGCATAATACTCCATTTTTTTATGTACCATAGTTTATCCATTCATTTGTTGATGGGCACCTAGGTTGTTTGTATCTTTTTGCTATTGTGAACAGTGCTGCAATGAACATGGGTGTGCATATATCTATTCGTGTGACAGCTCTTATTTCTCTAGGGTGTATTCCAAGGAGCGGGATAGCAGGATCATATGGTACTTCTATTTGTAGCTTTTTAAGGAAGTGCTAACTCGATTTCCAAAGTAATTGTACCATTTTACATTCCCACCAACAGTGTATAAGTGTTCCAGTCTCTCCACAACCTCCTCAGCATTTATTATTTTGTGTTTTTTGGATTGATGCTAGCCTTGTTGGGGTGAGAAGATATCTCATTGTAGTTTTGATCTGTATTTCTCTAATGGCTAATGATCATGGGCATTTCTTCATGTGTCTGTTAGCTGCCTGAATATCTTCTTTGGCAAAGTGCCTGTTCGTATCCTTTGCCCATCTTTTAATTCGGTTATTTGTCTTTCTGTTGTTGAGGTTTTGCAGTATCTTGTAGATTTTAGAGATTAGATGCTGACTGGATTTGTCGTAGCCAAAATTTTTTTTCCCAGTCTGTAGGTTGTCTTTTTACTCTTTTGGTTAAGTCTTTTGATGAGCGTGTTTGATTTTTAGGAGCTCCCATTCATCTAGTCTCTCTTCCGGTGCTTGTGCATTGTTACTTATGGTTCATATTGTGTTTATGCCATGTATTAGGGCTCCTAGCGTTGTCCCTAATTTTTCTTCCATGATCTTTATCGTTTTTGATTCTATATTTAAGTCTTTGACCCATTTTGAGTTAGTTTTTGTGCATGGTGTGATGTATAGGTCTTGTTTCAGTTTTTTGCAGATGAATATCCAGTTATGACAGCACCATTTGTTTAAGCGACTGTTTTTTCCCCAATTAACGGACTTTGGGCCTTTGTCAAATATCAGCTGCTCATAGATGGATGAATTTATGTGTGGATTCTCAATTCTGTTCCATTGGTCTATGCATCTGTTGTTGTACCAGTACCAGGCTGTTTTGACTACCGTGGCGGTATAATAGGTTCTAAAGTCAGGTAGTGTGAGGCCTCCCACTTTGTTCTTCTTGAGTAATGCTTTACTTATTCGGGCCCTCTTCCCTTTCCATATGAAGTTGGTGATTTGTTTCTCCATCTCATTAAAAATT
>NW_004443957.1:9964163-9966166 GCF_000243295.1 Trichechus manatus latirostris | reverse complement strand
ATGTTCATGAGGGATATTGGTCTGTAATTTTCTTTTTTTGTGGTGTCTTTACCTGGTTTTGGTATCAGGGTTATGCTGGCTTCATAGAAACTTTAATATAGATCTTGAAACGTTCTTTTTGACAATGAATGTGACACCCTTCCTTTTTAGTTTGTCATTCCTGGCATAGTAGACCATATGATTGTCTCATTCAAAATGGCCAGTAAAGTCCATTTCAGCTCACTAATGCCTAGGATATCAATCTTCAAGCATTCCATTTCATTTTTGACAGCTTCCAATTTTCCTAGATTCATACTTTGTACATCCTATGTTCTGATTACTAATGGATGTTTGAAGCGGTTTCTTCTCATTTTGAGTCCTGCCACCTCAGCAAATGAAGGTCCCGAAAGCTTTACTCCATCTACATCATTAAGGTCGACTCTATTTTGAGGAGGCAGCTCTTCCTCAATTGCATTTTGAGTGACTTCCGACCTGAGGAGCTCATTTTCCGGCACTATATCAGACAGTATTCTGCTGTTATTCATAAGGTTTTCATTGGCCAATTTTTTCAGAAGCCGATTGCCAAGTTCTTCTCCCAGTTTGAGTCTGGAAGCTCCATTGAAAACTATCCACTATGGGTGACCCTGCTGGTATTTGAAATACTGGTGACATAGCTTCCAGCATCACAGCAACATGCAAGCCACCACAGTATGACAAACTGACAGACTAGTGGTGGATAAGTTAACACAAATAACATTTTTAAATGAAAAATTACTATATTTTCTAAAACAAAAACAACGAGTGAGAAGAGTGGTATTTGACATCTTTGCAAAGCTCTTTAATATCAGGCTTAATAGAGAGATCTGGATTTTCGAATTTGCAGCTGCATCTAGTCTGTTGCAATCTCACACATCCTGGAGCCTCTGGAGAGCTCCAGTGTACACTCATGAGAAAACCAGGGGGAAAAAAGGCAAACAATATATTAGTATTGTTATGAAAATAGTTTTGAACACATGACCTCCTAAAAGGACCTTGAGGATCCCAAGAGGTCCCTGGACTACATTTTCAGAATTGCTATTGTAAATTCTTATTCTGTTTCAATTTTATATTATGCGTGTGTATCACCAAGTCAAAATACATGCATACTTACACACATATAAAATTCATACACGCATATGTAAACGAACACATTTAAAGATATGCTCTTCTTGTTTGTTTTGAAGGCAAAAAGAAAGGTAATTGGGGACTGCTGTCAGGGGTGGATTATGTAATAGGCAGGACAAGCATGGCCGTTACTTTGTTTGCCAGATCATCTGTAGTGAAAAATTTCACATCTTGTGAGGAAACCCATGTGAAATTGTTCTCTACAGATTAGTAAGTAAGCACAAGTAAGCCTGTGCTTACCTTGCTTACCGAGTCATCTGCCCCTGTAAGGAATTTTAAGTTTGAAAAGAAGCTTTTATTCTGGGGGTGCTGTGGGGTTGGGAGAGAGACAGATGACAGCTATACCTAAAAGCAGAGTCTTTGATGTGGTAAAAAAAAATGTGAAATTATTCACTACAGATGATCTAGTAAGCAAGGTAAGCACCACGCTTACCTTGCCTATTGGATAATCTGCTCCTGGGTGCTATGGAGCAACTGCACTTCAGGTTTGATGTCACAGGTAGAAAGCAAAAGCTAATATCTAACTATTTATAATATCTAAATTTATTGAGTGCTTATTATGTGCTATACAGAGTGCCAAAAATTTTGTATGTTTTATCTCATTTAATCCTTTTCTGAACCATATGAGGAAGGTACTATTATTTTTTCACTTTACAAATTGTTTTTATTTATTATTAATTAATTAATTATTATTATGATTATTATTTTCACTTTACAGAAGAAGAAATCGAGGCTTAGAGAAATTCAGTCGTGTGCCCAAAATCATGCAACCAGTAGATGGTGGAGGCAGGACTTGAATCCCGGTATGTCCAGTTCCAGATCATGTCACTACCAAAAGCTGGTGGCTGAATGGTTTTTTT
>NW_004443957.1:9910788-9961366 GCF_000243295.1 Trichechus manatus latirostris | reverse complement strand
TGGTGTATAGGAATCCAACTGATTTTTGAATGTGAATGGTTTTTTAATCCATTTTTTTAGTTTCATTCAGCTCTGTCTGAAAAGGGTTTTTTAAAAATATTTCTTTTTACCGTTAGGATATGGTTTTAAAACATGACCAATAATATGTCATACATTTATCTTCATGCGTAAATATGGTTAATGGTTAATGAGTCATTTTTGGCATAATTCAATTAAAAAAGTTTTTATATCTTTTCTTCAACTCTAAAAACCGTGATATTTTGGTCCAGAAAGATAAGTTCAGGCTAGGTAAGATTCTGAACTATATATAACTGACCATGACACTTGAAAACAGAAATGGTCTTTACTAACATTATCAGTGTCAGGAAGGAAGCTTTTATGTCATCCTTTCTTTCACAAACAAATGAACACTTCCTCCCTGAGCATAGTTCAGCATGGGAAATAGAGTTTTATTGCCCACGTTGTGTAATACACTGAAAAAATGAACACTCATTGGCACTGATTTTATTTGAGGGTGTTCACATTTCCCTCCACTATTTTTTTCAATAATGATCAAGATCGGGGCAGAGAGTTGACTCCAGCTGTTCTCTGGGCTACAGTTGTGTGTGGACCGGGATTCAAGTGAAACCTCTTTCAGTCAAGAGCAACATCTGCCCTCACCTTATCCACAGCAGGGACCCTTTAGTCCTGATTATGGTGTGCCTCTTAAAGACTACTTCACAGCTCAGAAATTCATCATGAACTACATAAAAATTCCCCTTCCCTGTAGCATGGGCTTTCAGTATTCAAACAGCAAGATGTTGTTGAACACTTCTGCATATATGTGTAGCACACATGCCAGGAGCAGATTCATACCTTGTACATAAGAGGTACAGAGTCCCTGGGCGATTCAAACGGCTAATGCGCTTGGCTGCCGTCATAGTCATCTAGTGCTGCTCCAACAGAAATACCACAAGTGGATGGCTTTAACAAAGAGAAGTTTATTCTCTCACAGTCAAGTAGGCTACAAGTCCAAATTCAGGGCATCAGCTCCAGGAGAAGGCTCTGTCTCTCTCTGTCAGTTCTGGAGAAAGGTCCTTGTGATGCATCAGTCTTTCCTTGGTCTGGGAGCTTCTCTGAGCAGAAACCTCAGGTCCAAAGGACACCCTCTGCTCCCGGCACTGCTTTCTAGGTGGTATGAGGTTCCCATGTGTCTCTGTTCACTTCTCTCTTTTATATCTCAAACAAGATTGGATTAAGACACAATCCAATCTTATATACCTCATTCGTATAACCTCATCATAGTGACAGAGTTTACAACACATAAGGAGATCACATCAGATTACACAATCATACGATACTGGGAGTCATGACCTAGCCAAGTTGACAGATATTTTGGGGGGACACAATTCAATCCATGACAGCTGCTAACCGAAAGGTTGGAGGTTCAAGTCCACGCATGAGTCGGAATTGACTCAGGACAACTATCTCTTCATCTCGACAAAAGAGATTTTGCCCATCTTTAAAGTAAATCTCGATTAGCTTTTTCACATAATAGCAGTTGCTACTGGGTGCCACTAACATTATGGAAATTGTGTCAATAGCTTATTTTGCTTTCTTTCTGAGCAGAACATCATCATTAATTTTGTGGCTGGTTTTGTAAACCTTTCAGCAGTAGTATGACCTGTACTTGTTTTTGCTAAGAGGATTGCAATTTTGAATAACAGCCCTTGTAAATTTTTTTCTTTGCCTTTAGGGTTCAAATCAACAATTTCTTCCTGGAAGGCATTATTTGCTCTTGATCTGAAACATTTCATTGTTCTTTCAGAGATTATTGGAAAAGATTGGATGATTTCATGCCACAATTTGATTTCATAACAATCAGTATCCTTTGGACTGAGGATGATTGCAACAATAGTCTAATAAAATCAAATGTTCAGATAGAGTATTCACTGTAATACTTCCTGTTAGAACTTTTCTTTTTTAGTTGCCTGGGGAAAATCATTGAACCTGCCCAACCACTTGTTCTAGCATATGCATATTTATTTTTCTTCATACTAGAGTCTGTTTGCTATTTATACTTCTAGTGATCCTGATTTATACTATTTACAATGCTAATTAATCACTATGATTACACTAAAACCAAATTGGAGCTATTATCAATATTTTGTGAATTGGGATATAAGGCAACACAATAGAAACAATAAAAACCTACATTTAACATAGATAAATAACCAGTTGCTGTTGAGTCAATTCTGACTCATGGAGACCCCATGTGTGTCAGAGTAGAACTGTGCTCCATAGGCTTTTCAGTGGCTAATTTTTTGGAAGTAGTCAACCAGGCTTTTCTTCCAAGGTGCCACTGGGTAGATTTGAACCTCCAACCTTTTGGTTAGCAGCTGAGCACGTTAACTGTTTTTACTACCCAGGGATTCCACATAGGAACATAATAACACATAAATACGTTGATGAGAATACATTCACAGCAATAAATGGCCCCAGTTAATTATAAGTAGTGACGACATGACAAGTGTAAGAACATAGCAAAATTTCTGTGGATTTATATTAAAAAATTGTTTCATCACTATTTTTTTTTCTTCTGAAATCACTTGCAGACTCCTTAATAGACTGCCAAGAACCACCAATGGTTTGTACACAATAGAAGGCAGACCACTGCCTATGGGCTCTTGCTGGTAGAGGGGATCGGGGTGAAGGGAGTCATACAGTGAAGAGGCAAGGGTGTGTTATAGAAATAATAACTTTTCATAACATAAAATTTTTTATAATAAGAGCCAATAGAATAGCTCTAAAGAATAGATGAGAGCAATATTTTTACTGCTTTTGGTAATAATTTTAAAGACCTTCTCACCCTCTCTGCAACACACAAATGTTCTCAGTGAAGCCTAACTTAATCCCTTTATTTAAGATTGCAATGCCCTTTTCCTGATCCCATTTACTCTGCTATACTTTTTTTCTTTCCATGGTACTTATCATCTTCTAATATTCTATGTGATTTACTTATTTATTATGCTGATTGTCTATCTCCTCTTGCTAAAATGTAAGTGCCACAAGAATAGGAATATTGGCTTGTCTTTTCACTGATGGAACAGAGCCTTGTACCTTCTAAACCCGCTGCCATTGAGTAGATTCTGACTCATAGTGACCCTACAGGACAGAGTAGAACTGCCTCATAGGATTACCAAGGCTGTAATCTTTATAGGAGCAGACTGCCACATCTTTCCCCTTCGGAGGGGCTGGTGGGTTCGAACCACTAACCTTTCAGTTAGCAGCTGAGTGCTTAACCACTGTGCAACCAGGGCTCCTTTTTATACCCCCTAGAGCTCAACAAATATTTATTCAATGAATTATTTGAAAGCCTGTTATGTGTAAGCAATGTCAAATGCATGTCTCGTATTATTTTCGGTCCAACTTATGTGAAGTAGTTACTTTCACCACTCATCTCAGAAAATAAAGAGTAAAGAGATTTGTCAAATAAAAAACAAATCTGGATTTAGATGGAAAGAAACGTTATTCAGGAAGAAAGACTACTGCAAGGGGGAAAAGTTATTATCACAATAGGGAGAAGGGTTTATTGCAATAGGGAGAACACTCTGACCATAAGACCAGCAAGTGTTTCAAAATGTGGTTTTCTCTCTCTCTTTTTTTAAAATTAATTAATTTTCTTGTTGTTGAGAATATACACAGCAAAACATACATCAGTTCAACAGTTTCTACATGTACAATTCAGTGACTTGATTATATTCTTCAAGTTGTGCAACCCTTCTCACCCTCCTTTTCTGAGTTGTTCCTCCCCCATTAATATAAACTCATTGCCCCCTAAGGTTCCTGTTTAATCTTTTAAGTTGTTGTTGTCACATTGATCCCATATAGATAGTTCTTAAAAGAGCATAATGTTCAAGACAGACAATTTTAACTAGTTGAGCTAGACTATTGTTTGGTTTTAAGAAGGCTTCAGGGGATATTTTTGGCTTAAGGTTTAAAAATTATCTCAAAGCAGTAGTTTCAGGGCTTTATCCAGCCTCCATGGCTCCAGAAAGTCTGGAGTCCATGAGAATTTAAATTCTGTTCTGCATTTACCCCCCTTTTGATCAAGATCCTTCCATAGAATCTTTGATCAGAACATTCCATAACGGTAGTGTCATGGATTGAATTGTGTCCCCCCAAAATTGCTGTCAGGTTGGCTAAGTCATGATTCCCAGTATTGTACGATTGTCTACCATTTTATCATCTGACATGATTTCCCTATGTGTTGTAAATTCTATCCCTATGATGTAATAAGATGGATTAGTGGCAGTTGTATTGATGAGATCTACAAGATTAGCTAGTGTGTTAAGCCAGTCTCTTTTGAGATATAAAAGAGAGAAGCGAGCTGGGAGACATGGGAACCTTATACAATTAAGAGGGTGGTGCCAGGAGTAGAGCGCATCCTTTGGACCTGAGGTTCCTGCGTTGAGATGCTCCCAGACCAAGTGAAGACTGATGACAAGGACCTTCCTCCAGAGCTGACAGAGAGAGAAAGCCTTCCCCTGGAGCCGGTGTCCTGAATTCGGACTTCTAGCCTACTGGACTATGAGAGAATAAACTTCTCTTTGTTGAAGCCATCCACTTGTGATATTTCTGTTATAGCAGCGCTAGATAACTAAGACAGGTAGCCAGGCACCATCTAGTTCTGGTCTCCTGGCAAAGGAGGCAGTTGTTCATGGAGGCAATTAGCCACACATTTCATATCCTCCTCCTATTCCTGATTCTCCTTTCTCTGTTGCTCCAGGCAAATAGCGATCAATTGTTGTGTGTTGGATGGTGCTTGTAAGCTGTTAAGACCACAGGCACTAAACAACAAACTAGGAGGTAGAACAGAAGCACTAAACATGTTATTAGGCCAATTAGCTGTGATGTCCCAAGAAACCACGACCCTAGGCCTCCAAACCAAGGAAACAAATCCCCTTGAGGTTTTTGGTTCTACGTAAGCAGCCTCAGCTGCTACTTTTTTTTTTTTTTGTCGTTGTTGTAATAAGTCTATCACACAACTTTTGCCAATTCTGTTTTTTGCAGGCATACAACTTATTGACAGCAATGATGTTAATCAGCTGTGCAACCCTACCCTTATTCAATGCGATTTTTCCATCCCCGTAACACCTCCCCTTTCTCCCTCCCTTCCACCCCTGGTAACCACTAATAAACTTTGGTCTCTATATATTTGCCTTTTCTTGTCTTTTTTATATGTCAGGTCATAAAATATTTGTCCTTTTGTGATTGACTTATTTCACTCAGCATAGGCGCAGTGGTTAAGTGTTTGGCTGCTAACCAAAAGGTTGGCAGTTCGAATACAGCAGCTGCTCCTTAGAAACCCTCTAGTGGCAGTTCTACTCTGTCCTATAAGGTCACTATGAGTCGGGATCAACTCGACGGCAGCAGGTTTTTTTTGGTTTTAATGTCTTTAACCTCATCCATACTGTAGCAGGTATCAAGACTTCATTTCTCCTACTGGCCAAAGAGTATTCCATTGTAAGTATGTACCACATTTTGTTATTCATTATTCATTCATCTGTTGTTGGGCATTTAGGTTGTTTCCACCTTTTGGCTATTGTGGATAGTTCTGCAATGAATATCGGCGTACAAATCTCTGTTTGAGTCTCTGCTTTCAAGTTCTGTGGGTACTGGGTGTGGAATTGCTAGGTCATATGGTAGTTGTATTTTTAGTTTTTTGAGGAACCTCCACATTGTTTTCCACAATGGCTGTACCGTTTTGCATTCCTACCATCCATAAATGGATAAGGGTTCCAATTTCCCCACATCCTTGCCAACCTTTGTTCTGTTGTTTTTTTTCTTTCTCTTAGCCATCCTAGTGGGAGTGAAATGGTATCTCACTGTGGTTTTGATTTGCATCTCTTTGATGGCTAATGACATTGAGCATCTTTTCATGTATTTGGTGGCCATTTGAATGTCCTCTTTGTAAAAGGTCTATTCAAGTCCTTTGCCATTTTATGATTGGATTGTCTTTTTTTTGTTAAGTTGTTGAAGTTTTATGTGTATTTTGCTGATTAGATTCTTATTGGATGTATGGTTTCTGAAGATATTCTCCCAGTTGGTAGCTTGTCTTTTCACTTTTTTTTTTGGTAAAATCTTTTGATGAACAGAAGTTTTTAACTTTTATGAGGTCCCATTTATTTATTTTGTCTTTTGCTGTTTATGCTTTTGTTGTATATTAGATAATCCATTGTTAAAAGCTAGGCCTGACAGCATTGCCCCTGCATTTTCTTCTAAGAATTTTTTGGTTTTAGATCACATATTTAGGTACTTAATCCATTTCAAATTTGTTTTTGTGTATGGTGTGAGGCATGGATCCTTTTCATTTTTCTGTATGTGGAAATCCAGTTTTTCCAACACCATTTATTGAAGAGACTCTTCTTTGTCTATCGAATGGACTTAGCAATGGGTTTTCCTTTTATAGAGATGAGAGTGAACAAGGCTAGAAAGAACAGGATATGGGGAAGTGAAATGAAAAAGTGATGTAACCAGATAATAAATCAGAGAATGTTTCATGCTGAAGTCAGCCTATTTTCTAGGAGAGGGCCTTAAAGAGGGGTGAGTGTGGGCTAAAGTTCAGGGACTTGGGGGAAAGAGAGAAGCTTAAGTAAACTTTGGTTAACAAGCGTTTTGTATCTAATTGGTCAGCACTTCAGTTAATCATTTATGAGGCAAAGAATGGGAATTTGGAAGCTCTGTGTCTAGTCTTGTCATAGGTAAACAAGGGGACATCTGAGAGTCTGTCTAAGTCATATGGGGAAGGCTGGTCATTTACGATAAGCTGTTTTTCTGAACAGGAAGGTTGGGGGGATTCCTTTTAACTACGCTGTTTTCCAGGATCACAGGGCTCAGGTAAAATTCAACACTGTCAGGTTAATGATGATGATGATAATGACAACAAGAGTTGTCATTTACTATCTAATTACTCTATGCAGATGGTTTATTAATATCACCTTGTTAAATCCACAAATTAACCCTGCAGGAAGGTATTTTGATCCTTATACAATTGGAAATTCAGTTCTGTAGGGACAAATTACTTGCTCAAGATCACATAACTGGAAGGGAATCAAACAGGAATTTGAATCTCTGCCCTCTTGGCCCCAATCCCTGGTTTCCCCTACAAGCTGTCTCTTTTAAATATTATTTTAACACTCGGTCTGAGTGGATTTTGGCTACAGCATGATTAAACTTGCTTAATTCTATGCGGGAATTCAGAAAGTGCTTTTCCTGTTCATAACATCTTTCCATTCTTCCTGAGAATGACTGGTTTAATGTTCAGTTATTTCAGATACCACAGCAACTGTTATCAGAATTTGAAAAGGAAATGAGATATCTTCAATATTATTACTGAATGGAGAAGTCCAAGCTACACAAACCACAGACAGAAAAATCGTTTTTTTCCCTTGTGCTCTTCTTTTTGTTTGTTAAGTATCACATTATAAATGTAAAATTAAAAAAAATCTGGGTTTAAATGATGCCTCATTGAAGAAGCTATTTACAAAAAATTGATTGGTCTACTACCTCTACCCAGAAAACATTAATGATATAAAGTCATATTTCCCTGTGCTGAATATTTACATTTTTATGTAAGTCAACAGGGTTTCTTAACATTAGCACTAGTGACATTTTGGGCAGATAATTCATTGTTGTAGGGAGCTGTCCTGTGCATTGTAGAATAGTTAGCAACATTCCTGACCTCCATCCACTAGAGGCTAGAATCATCTCTCCCTCCTGCCCTTCACTCCTAAGTCATAACAATCAAAATGTCTCCAGATATTGACAAATGTTCCTTGAGGGGAAAAAACTTCGCTATCCTACCGAGAACCACTGATGTAGATTCACTAGCATGTTGGCATTAACATGGTCTAACAGACTCTTTCATTGTCCATCTAGAAAATTCCTATACAGCACAAGGTACCTTCTGAAATCTTCCTTGGACTCACCTTTCTTTCAGTGAGTTAATCATGGATTTCTTTCTACTAGTCTCACATTCGGAATACTTATCACTGCACACGCCCCATTTTATTATGATTATTTGTGCATATGTATGTCTCCCTCAGATCCCTGGGTGATGCAAGTTGTTTGTGATCGGCTGCTAACCTAAAGGTTGGTGGTTTTAACCCACCCAGCAGTGCCACGGAAGAAAGTTCTGGTGATCTGCTTCTGAAAGGTCACAGCCTTGAAAACCCGATGGAGCAGTTCTACTCTGTAACATATGAGTCACCATGAGTCGGAATTGACTCAACTGCCAATAGGTTTGTTTTTTTGGTTTTGATGTCTCCCTCACTACTTTGGAGGAGCCCTGGTGGCACAATGGTTAAAGCGCTGGCTGCTAACCGAAAGGTCGGCAGTTCAAAGGCAACCAGCCGCTTGGCAGGAGAAAAATGTGGCAGTCTGTTTCCATAAGGATTTACGGAACACTGCCTGGTCCTGTGCCATCCTCACAATCATTGCTATGTTTCAGCCCATTGTTGCAGCCACCATGTCAATTCATCTCTTGAGGGTCTTCCTCTTTTTCAGTGACCCTCTGCTTTCCCAAGCATGATGTTCTTTTTCCAGGGATTGGTCCCTCCAGATAACGTCCAGAGAACGCTTCTAAGGAGCATTCTGGCTATTCTTCTTCCAAGATAGATTTCTTTGTTCTGCTGACAGTCCATGGTATATTCAATATTCTTTGCCTACACCATAATTCAAATGCATCAATCCTTCTTCAGCCCTCCTTATTCATTGTCTAGCTTTCATATGCATATGAGACGATTGAAAATACCATGGCTTGGGTCAGGCGCACCTTAGTCCTCAAAATGACATCTTTGCTTTTTAATGCTTGAAAGAGGTCTTTTGCAATAGACTTGCCCAATGCAATATGCCGTTTGATTTCTTGGACTGCTGCTTCCATGAGCGTTGATTATGGATCAATAAAATCAAATCCTTGACAACTTCAATATTTTTTGTATTTATCATGATGTTGCTTATTGGTCCAGTTGTGAGGATTTTTGTTTTCTTTATGTTGAGGTATAATTCACACTGAAGGTAGTAGTCTTTGATTTTTCTCAGTAAGAGCTTCAAGTCTTCTTCACTTTCAGCAAGCAAGATTGTGTCATCTGCATATTTTAGGTTGTTAATGAGTCTTCCTCCAATCCTGATGCTGCATTCTTCATATAGTTTTTTTTTGGTTGTTGTTGTTAGATGCTGTTGAGTTAGTTCCAACTCATAGTGATCCTATGTGCAACAGAATGAAACACTGCCTCATCCTGCGCCATCCTTGTGATCATTGCTATGTTTGAGCCCATTGTTGATGCCACTGTGTCAATCCATCTCATTAAGGGTTTTCCTTTTTCACTGACCCTCTACTTTACCAAGTATGATGTCCTTCTCCAACAACTGTTTCTTCCTGATAATATGTCTTAAGTATGTAAGATGAAGTCTCACCCTCTTTGCTTCTAATGAGCATTCTGGCTGTACTTCTTCCAAGACAAATTTGTTCCTTCTTTTGGCATTCCATGGTATATTCAATATTCTTCACCAACACCATAACATATATACATAATACAGGTTGAATAAGTATGGTGGAAGGATACAACCCTGATGCAACTTTTCCCGATTTTAAACCATGAAGTATCCCCTTGTTCTGTTTGAACAACTGCCTCTCAATCTATGTACAGTTCCTCATGAGCACTATTAAGTGTTCTCGAATTCCCGTTCTTTGCAATGTTATCCATAATTTGTTATGATCCACACAGTTGAATGCCTTGCATAGTCAATAAAACACAGGTAAACATCTTTCCTGTGTTCTCTGCTTTCAGCCAAGATCCTTCTGACATCAGCAATTATATCCTTTGTTCCACGTCCTCTTCTGGATCCGTCTTGAATTTCTGGCAGTTCCCTGTTGAAGTACTGCTGCAACCATTTTTGAATGATCTTCAGCAAAATTTTACTTGTGTGTGATTAATGATATTGTTTGATAATTTCTGCATTCTGTTGTATCACCTTTCTTTGGATTGTGCATGTATATGGATCTCTTCCAGTCTGTTGGCCAGGTAGCTGTCTTACGAATTTCTTGGCATATATATGTGAGCGCTTCCAGTGTTGCATCTGTTTGTTGAAACATCTCAACTGGTATTCCGTCAATGCCTGGAGTCTTGTTTATCGCCAATGCCTTCAGTGGAGGTTGGACTTCTTCCTTCAGTCCCATCAGTTCTTGAGCATATGCTACGTCCTGAAATAGCTGAACGTTGACCAATTCTTTTTGGTACAGTGACTGTGTGTATTCCTTCCATCTTCTTTTGATGCTTCCTGCGTTGTTCAACATTTTGCCCATAGAATCCTTCAGTATTGAAACTTGAGGCTTGAATTTTTTCTTCAGTTCTTTTGGCTTAAGAAATGTCAAGTGTGTTCTTCCCTTTTGGTTTTCTAACTCCAGGTCTTTGCATATTTCATTATAATGATTTACTTTGTCTTCTGGAGCAGCCCTTTGAAATCTTCTGTTCAGCCCTTTTATTTCATCATTTCTTCCTTTTGCTTTAGCTACTCTGCTTTCAAGAGCAAGTTTCAAAGTCTCTTCTGACATCCATTGTGGTCTTTTTTTTTTTTTTTTATGTCTTTTGAATGATCTTTTGCTTTCTTCATGTATGATGTCCTTGATATCATCCCACAGCTCATTTGGTCTTCGGTCATTAGTGTTCAGTGCATCAAATCTATTCTTGAGATGGTCTCTAAATTCAGGTGGGATGTACTCAAGTTTGCACTTTGGCTCTCCTGGACTCATTTTAATTTTCTTCAGCTTCAACTTGAACCTGCATATGAGTAATTGATGGCCTTGTTCTGACTGGTGATATTGAGTCTCTTTATCATCTCTTTCTACAGATGTAGTCAATTTGATTCCTGTGTATTCCATTCGGTGAGGTCCAAGTGTATAGTTGCTGTTTGTGTTGTTGAAAGAAGGTATTTGCAATGAATTTGTTATTGGTCTTTCAAAATTATATCATGCACTCTCTGGCATCATTTCTATCACCAACGCCAGATTTTCCAACTACTGATCCTTCTTCTTCGTTTCCAACTTTCAAATTCCAATCAACAGTAATGATCACTGCATCTTGATTGCATGTGTGATCAATTTCAGACTGCAGAAGCTGATAAAAATCTTCAATTTCTTCATCTTTGACATTAGTGATTGGGGCATAAATTTGAATTAATGGTCGTATTAACTGGTCTTCCTTGTAGGCATAAGGATATTTTCCTGTCACTGACAGTATTGTACTTTAGGGTAGATCTTGAAATGTTCTTTTTGACAGTGAATGTGACACCATTCCTTTTCAGTTTGTCATTCTCCGCATAGTAGACCGTATGATTTTCTGAATTCAAAATAGCCAATACTAGTCCATCTCAGGTCACTGTTGCCTAGGATATCGATCTTCAAGCATTCTGTTTTATTTTTGACAACTTCCAATTTTTCTTGATTCATAGTTTGTACAGTCCATGTTCTGATTAATAATGGATATCCGCAGCTGTTTCTTCTCAGTTTGAGTCATGCCGCATCAGCAAATGAAGGTTCTGAAAGCTTTACTCCATCCACGTCGTTAAGCTTGACTCTACTTTGAGGAGGCAGCTTTTCCTCAGTTGTATTCTGAGCACCTTCCAACTTGAGGGGCTGTCACTACATCAAACAATGTTCCACTGCTATTCATAAGGTTTTTATTGGCCAGTTTTTTCAGAAGCAGATTGCCAGGTTCTTCTTCCTAGTCTGTCTTTGTCTGGAAGCTCTGCTGTAACCTGTCCTTCATGAGTGACCCTGCTGGTATTTGAAATACTGGTGGCATAGCTTTGAGTGTCACAGCAATATGAAATCCACCACAGTACAACAAACTGACAGACGAGTGGTGGGCACATATTTTGGGGGACACAGTTCAATACATAACAAGACATTTGCACTTGATTTCATTTTTTCTAGAGCGGTTCTTCCAGCAAAAGGTACACAGCTTGCTTCCTCATCTCTTTCAGGTAATTACTAAAATGTCATTTTTTCAGTGATGCCATCTCTGAGAATCCTATTTAAAATTTCACACCTCTCCCACTCCTAATACTTTATCAGCATTCTTGCCTTAGTTTTCATTATAGGCAAATCCCCAACTAAAATAGATCTTATTTATTTTGTTTATTGCTTGTCTTATCTTGGTAGAATGTCAGTTTTATGATGGAGGAAATTTATAGATTTTGAGTATAGATAAAATTAGAAAGGATAGTAGAATGGAGCTCCATATACCTTTCACCCAAATTCTAAAATTACTAGAATGTTGCCTCACTTGCTTCATCTATCTCAATTTTTCCTTTCCTCTTTTCTTTTTGTAGCTGAAGTGTTTAAAAGCAAATCCCAGACCTCACGTCCTTTCTCCTCCTACATCCACTTCATACTGCAATTTTCAACTTTAAAAATTAAGAATTTTTTCTTATATTGAGTTGTATAAATGAGCCAAAGACGGCCTCTGTGTGTTGGCTCCAGGTTGTTTATTTCTTCATAGCAAGCTGAGATTCATTAGCCCAAAAAACCCACTGGTGCCAAACTCAAATGTAATACATCCAGTTGTTCTAAAAATAGCCCAACTAAGCAGATTTTTAGCCACTTAGAAGTCACCTGCTTTATATACCCTGCAAAACTGCACCCAACATCTGCTAGCAATGTTGCTGTTGTTAGGTGCTGTTGAGTGGGTTCCCACTCATAGTGACCCTATATGCAACAGAACTAAAGACTGCCCAGTCCTTTGCCATTCTCACAAATGTTACTGTGTTTGAGCTCATTGTTGCTTGCACTAGATAAGCTAAAACCTGGTAGTTATAAAGACCCCAAAGCACTGCTGCCTTCAGGAGCTCTCTGACTCAGTGACTCCCCACGCAGAAGCAGCCTCCCCATCTCGTGAGTTCCCTTGCCCTCTTCCCCTCTGGTGCTCCTTGCTGGGAGCAGTGGGGAGAGGGGGGGTGCTCCTGCTGCAGAGAACTGCTCCCTGTAGGCCCACTGTCAATGCTCAGCACCAATAAATAGCTTGCGAAACACTGCTATCTCCTCGTCATCTCTTTTTCCTTGATCAGTTCTGAACTAACTGCATTTAGCCACGAGGCTATTATTAAACTTAATACCGTAAACAATACTAGGGATAGAATTTTGTCTTTTGTTGTACACTACTGTATCCCCAGTGCCAAGGACATAGTGTACAATAAATATTTTGTTGCCTGGTGTGTCTTTCTTTAGCTATAGATGAACATCACGCCAAACCTCTTACCTCTGTTTTAGATCAAGTTGTATCTGAAGTTATCAGATCTGCTCAGGAAAACTTTCTGACTGACAGATTACTGTAAAATAATATTTCCTTACTTGTTAAAAATTATATATTGATCAGTACCCTCCTGTGAGGATTTCAGAATCTCTGCTATGGCGTGCTTCTTGAAAAGAAACTTCCAGATAGGAAGCAGTTCTACCCACCACCCTTTCTGTCTCTATTCTACTCTTTTTCTCATGAAGAACGAAACTCTCAAAGTTCCTTGCTCAAAGTAGGGTTTCAGCAATTGCTTGTTGGATTGAATTGGGCTTGCTTGGAAAATTTTACCTAACTAACATCTACTATATACCAGTTGCTGATAAGTTGACTGTGACTCATGGTGACCCTGTGCGTGTCAGAGTAGAACTGTGCTCCGTAGGTTTCTCCATGACTGATTTTTGGAAGTAGATCTACTCTGCTAAGCCATGTCAAGTAGGGAGTGGCTTTATTTAGAAAGAAAGATTGAGAAGAGGGAAAGGAACTATTACTATAGAGGGAAGTGCCTATTGCAATAAGGAAAACACTCCGACCATAAGATCAGCAAGCACCTCAAGAATTAGGGAAAAGTATTTTCCTTTTACAGGGACTAAAGGAAAAAATGACCTGATAGGATAGCAAATTAGAGAATGGTCTACTCTGAGGCCAGCCTATTCTCTGGGAGGGGCCCTTGAAAAGGCTTTGTATTTGAAGTCCCTGGGTGGTACAAACAGTTAACGTGCTCAACTGCTAACCAAAAGGTTGGAGGTTCGAGTCCACCCAGAGGCACCTCAGAAGGCCTGGCGATCTACTTCCTAAGACTAGGCATTGCAAACGCTATGGAACACAGTTCTACTCTGATACACAGAGGGTTGCCATGAGTCAGAGTCAACTCAATGGCAACCGGTATGTTGGCTTAGGCTGAGGGTGGGCCAAAGCTCAGGGACTTGAGGGGAGAAGAGAAACTTAACCAAAGTTTGGTTAACAAGCATTTTGGTTCTAATGGATCAGTGGGGACAAGTAGTTCAGTTAATCATTTATGAGGCAAGGAATAGGAATTTGGAGGCTCTATGTCTGGCCTTATCATATATAAACAAGGATGCATCATGAGTCTTATCTAAGTCGCATGGAGAAGGTTGGTTATTTGCAGTAAAGCCATTTTCCAGATCACAGACGGTGATTAGATTTCTTTAATTATCACTATTTTCCTCTTGCAAACAGGTAAAATTCAACATCATCAGCAATTAGCTTATAAAAGTTAGAAAGATTGTAGTTTTACAAGGCCATGGAAACACCATGTCCTTATCAGTTGTTGTAAAAGACCCTATGGCACCAGGGCCCATGATGTCATGTGTGCTGATCATTGTTCAGAAGAAAAACAGCATAGCTTGCTAGCAAATGAAAGCCTTTATCTGAGGCTAATAACTGGGATAACAAGGTTCTCCTACCCCACTGCCAACCTATGTTGGGAACAATTAGGATGAAAACCTGAAACAGTGCCAACCAGAGATCTGAAGCAGAGCACGAGAGCTCAAGTTTGTATTTTAAATAGGTAATTGCCAGGGATTTTGTTCTGCAAACAAAGATGCAAAATCCTCACCTGCTCACTTCTTAGCTTTGAGACACACTTTTCTTCTCTATTGTCAATAGTAAAGCTCTTAGAACAGAGTCTCGCACATAGTAAAAACTGAAGGATTGGAGGTTTGAGTCTACCTGGAGGCACCTCAGAAGAAAGGCCTGCTGATCTACTTCCAAAAACTCAGCTATTGAAAACTCTAGGGACTATCTATATGTGATCAGATTGACAACAGCAACTTGGAAGATTAGATAGGAAACTTAGGGGACAGTGAGTTTTTGTTAATGGGGGAGGAAAAACTCAGAAAAAGAGGGTGAGAATGATTGCACAACTCAAAGAATGTAAGCAGTGTCGCTGAATTGTACATGTAGAAGCTGTTGGATTGGTGTATGTTCTGCTGTGTATATTCTCAACAACAGCAACAAAAATAAAAAATATATATATAAAGAAAACCCTATGGAGCATCATTCTATTCTGATACACATAGGGTCTCTATGAGTTGGAGTCAACTCGATGGCTACTTGTTTTTATTATCATTATCACAAAAGAGAAGTGCATGATGGCTATGAGAGTGGGCCATATGGGAGATGTGGCTTAGTCAAGGCGGGTAGGGAATGCTCTGCCTCAGGAAAGGCTGGTCACTCTGAGATGAGAAGAAAGAATAGGAGTCAATTAGGTGTTTGAAGAGGAACATTCTAAGTCAGTGGTTTTTAGTGCTAGCTGCACACTGGAATCATCTGGGCAGACTTTTCAGACACCCTTGTCTGGGAGATCCAACTCCAGGGATTTTGATTTAATTGGTCTGGGAAGGGGCCCAGGCATCAGAATTCATAAAAGTTCTCTGTTGTTGTTGTTAGGTCCCGTTGAGGTGGTTCCGACTCAGAGTGACTCCATGTATAACAGAACGAAACACTGCCTGGTCCTGTGCCATCCTTGCAATCCTTGGTATGTATGAGCCCATTGTTGCAGTCACTGTGTCAATCCATCTTGTTAAGGGTCTTCCTCTTTTTCACTGACCTTCTATTTTACCAAACATGATGTCCCTCTCCAGGGATTGGTCCCTCCTGATAACATGTCCAAAGTATGTGATACGAAGTCTTGCCATCTTCACATCTAAGGAGCATTCTGACTGTACTTCCAAGACAGATTTACTCGTTCTTCTGGCAGTCCATGGTATATTCAATATTCTTTGCTTATGCCATAATTCAAATGCATCAATCCTTCTTCAGCCCTCCTTATTCATTATCTAGCTTTCATATGCATATGAGGCGATTGAAAATACCATGGCTTGGATCAGGCGCACCTTAGTCCTCAAAATGACATCTTTGCTTTTTAACACTTTAAAGAGGTCTTTTGCAGCAGATTTGCCCAATGCACTGCGTCTTTTGATTTCTTGACTACTGCTTCCATGGGCATTGATTGTGGATTCAAGTAAAATGAAATCCTTGACAACGTCAATATTTTTTCTGTTTATCATGATGTTGCTTATTGGTCCAGTTGTGAGGATTTTTGTTTTCTTTATGTTGAGGTGTAATCCATACTGAAGGCTGTGGTCTTTGATCTTCATCAGTAAGTGCTTCAAGTCCTCTTCACTTTTAGCAAGCAAGGTTGTATCATCTGCGTATCACAGACTGTTAATTACTCTTCCTCCAATCCTGATGCCGTGTTCTTTTTCATATAGACCAGCCCCCTAGAAGGTTCTATCATGCAGTTGGTGTTGAGAACCAAGGTTGTAGGCTTGTAGGTAAAGGGACTGTTGAGAGGAGTAACTTGTAGGAGGAATTGAAGGAAGACCAGAACGTCCGAGTACAGAGAAGGCCAGATTCCGTGATCTGAGATGGGGCAGGAGATGGGCAGAGATCAACCAGGCAGGGCCTTGAAGACTATGAAAAAGGTTTTGGTCTGGTCCTTTGATAAATTGTTGGGCAGTCCTGATGATCATTTCCCCTCTGAGTCTCCTCCTAAGCAATGTCTTCTTCCTGCACAGACAGATTTTCATTAGTATTAAAGAATCTTATGCCTCAGAGCCCTTCACTGGCATGGGCTCCTTAGCGGAGCACCAGCAATGGGTTCACATGAGCCTATGTTTTTGCAAAATTTTCAAAAATAAGATATTTTTACTGCCGTAAGATCCCTGTCTCTTAGCACACCAACTTCTCCTCTGTCAAATGTCCTTTGTGTTCATGGTTTTGGAAGTATGCATTTTTGGGAAGTTGAGTTGAGGATTCATTTAATTTAGGTGTTTCTGTGTGCTTTCAAGTCGATTCTGTTGTTATTGTTCTAGGTGCCATCGAGTCGGTTCCGTCTCATAGTGACTGTATGTACAACAGAACGAAACACTGCCCAGTGCTGCACTGCACTCACAATCATTGTTATGCTTGAGCCCATTGTTGCAGCCACTGTGTCAATCCATTTTGTTGAGGGTCTTCCTTTTTTTCACTGACCCTCTACTTTACAAAGCATGATGTCCTTCTCCAGGGATTGAGCCCTCCTGATAATATGTCCAAATTATGTGAGACGAAGTCTTGCCATCCTTGCTTCTAAGGAGCTTTCTGGTTGTACTTCTTCCAAGACAGATTTGTTTGTTCTTTTGGAAGTCCATGGTATATTCAATATTCTTTGCCAGCACCACAATTCAAAGGCATCAATTCTTCTTTGGTCTTCCTTATTCATTGTCTAGCTTTCACATGCATATGAGGTGATTGAAAACACTGTAGCTTGAGTCAGGCACACCTTTGCCTTCAAGGTGACATCTTTGCTTTTCAACAGTTTAAAGAGGTCTTTTGTAGGAGATTTGCCCAATGCAATGCATCTTTCAATTTCTTGACTGCTGCTTCCATAGATATTGATTGTGGATCCAAGTAAAATGAAATCCTTGATGACTTGAAATCCTTGACAAGTCGATTCCAACTCCGAGCAACCAGTGTGACAGAGTAGAACTGCCCCATAGGGTATCCAAGACCACTTTTTACGGGAGCAGATTGCTAAGTTTTTTCTCTCACGGAACGGCTTGTGGGTTCAAACCTGTGACCTTCTGGTGAGCAGTTAAGCTCTTAACGACTGGGCAACCAGGGCTCCTTAATTTAGTTTAGTGTATGTTTTGCTGTGATTTCTGTGTAAATTGTTGATGGATGTCCCTGTATAGGAATGGCTTCTAGGATCACTGAATTCTCTCATTGTACTAACTCATCTGGTGATGTAACACAGAAGAAGTGCTCAGGGATTAAATTTTCAATGAATGTGCGCTATGGTAACATATGTAAATGTTGGGTAATGGAAGAGAAATAAGATTTGAATTGTATAGTACTAGAAGAATTTTCTAGTCTGTGAAAAATTCTTCCAGTCATCAGAATGTGGAATTATAAGTAAAGGATTCAATTCTCTTTGACTGATTTCAGTCCAGATATCAGAAATGCCCACCGACAATGCCATCCAACACGACGGGCAATGTGACAGGGGAAGTCTGTGTGGAAAGAGACAATGTCCTTAATCATTTGCAGTAAAATTATTTTACTTTTACAAATTTGTCAAAAACAGATGATCATGTGTATCCATTGCTAGAGCTCCTCCCAGAGCACTGAAAATAGCCTGTGCAAAGTGAAGAGTGGAGGGCCCAGAATACAGAAATCCTGACAATGGAAATTCTCTCATGTCAGGAATGTACTTATAAGGCAGAGTATATAATTATACGTGCATCATACAGTGCTTTCTTTTCAGTGAAATTGTGTAAAATAGAATTTATCAGAATTCTTGTGTTTATAGGACATAAATCTAAAGCAATATTATAAATAGGGAAACCCTGGTGGTGTAGTGGTTAAGAACTACCGCTGCTAACCAAAAGGTTGGCAGTTCGAATCCACCAGGTGCTCCTTCGAAAGTTTATGAGGCAATTCTACTCTGTCCTATAGAGCTGCTATCAGTTGGAATCAACGACAACAGGTTTGTTTTTTTAATTATAAATAGAGTATATTTGTGTGTGAGTTGCATGTTTTATACATACCAACATATTACATAACATCTTAGTATATTTAATACATCTTGTCCTGATGAAGTTGGGTGGTTCCAGATGAAACATAGTGAAGATCATACCAAAAACAGTTATTTCTATTTCCTTAAAAGGAAGAGATGAATCTCAGTAGAGATAAAGATTGGCTATTAGGTTGTTTCATAATTAAATTAACAGAGGACTTAATCATATAAATGCAACTGGAAACAACTTAAATTTCTTGCTGATTTGACATAAAATATCAATAAATAAAAAATAACCTAAGACTTATAATATGCCACTATAATGACGACCAAAGCCAAAAAAAAAAAAAAAAAAAAAAAAAAAACCTGTTGGCATAGAGTCAATTTTTACTCATAGCAACTCTATAGGACAGAATAGCGCTGCCCTATAGGGTTTCCAACGAGCGGCTGATGGGTTTGAACTACCAACCTTTTGGTTAGCAGCCAAGCTCTTAACCACTGTGCCCCCAGGGCTCCCATAACGAGGACACTGATGATAAACTGGTTAACAAATGATTTTGATGAATAATCATCTAAGATTAGTCACTGTACAAGAAAACTTCAAATGTCCTGAAATTTTATAGGTCATCTATGAAAGATGTGTATGAATTTTATTGCAGCATTATTTATAATAAGCAAAGAAAAAAATAACCTAAACACCAATCTGTAAGAGAGTAATTAAATTATATTTCTCCCAAATATGACAACAATCTTAGACATTCTGCATGCCATTACCAATAATAAGTTGCAAAGCAAAAATAAACTTTTGAAACTATCAATAATAAAAAAAAAAAACATATTTCCATCAACCATGCTAAAGGAAAAACTAAATTATCTCTCTGTTCCCTCTATAGAAAATGATATTACAAAATCATTGTTAAAGAACATGCAGCCAGAAAATGTAGACAAACAGTATTATAGAACTGCATTCATTAATTAATAAAATGCTGGGGGACCTTATACCACCAAGAAACAAGTGCCAGGAGAATAGTGCGTTCTTTGGACCTGGGGTCCCTGTGCTGAGAAGCTCCTCCACTGGGGAAGATAGATGACAAGGACCTTCCCCTAGAGCTGAGAGAGGGAGAAAGACCTCCCCTGGAGCTGACACTCTGAACTTGGACATCTAGCCTCCTAAACCGTGAGAGAATAAACTTCTGTTTGTTAAAACCATCCACTTGTGTTGTTTCTGTTATAGCAGTACTAGATAACTAAGACAATATGTCTCTTTCTTACTTATAAAAGCTTCTGGATGCTTCTGTGATGAATCCAGACTTCTCAGGTACATGTTTATAGTTTCTTTCTACTCCCTGCTGCTCTAGCCAACTGGTCTCTTCATTATCCACCACAGATACTCTGCACTGATCCTCCTCTGCTCACGCCACTCCCCCTGCTCCAATGATTTTCTCTTTTCCACTTTGTGAATCTCACCTGATCCCGATGAAGCCCGTACTCCTCTGTGAAGCCTTCTAGGATCTCATCTTCTTTCTTAATTGCTCATTCTGTTGCATTCTGCTCAGCGTGACTTGTTACAGCCAATAAACAAGAGGCCGAGGCGGGAGAAAAGAAAGGCGCGTTTATTTGTTGTGCAAGGAAAGGAACAATTGGGGCTGTTGCCTACAAGACTGCTTGCAGGCAGCTTGGGAAGGTGGGCTTTTACAGAAAGCAGACAAGGAAATCCAAATTCATCATGAATACTCAGGATTAACCTTCATGCAGGCGCTCAGAGCTTGGAGATGACTATGCACTTTTTTCTAGACAAGGGTTCGATCCCCTGGGATGGAGGAAGAGGTAGGTCAGTTTTCCTTTATTAGCATGTTAAGTCTCCACCCAGAGGTGGGGTGAGGGCATCTATGACCTGTTCTGTGGTTATCTTGTCAAGGACAATTTCAGAAGAAAGTGCAGCTTATTCTGCTCGGTGTAGGAGAATAAGCTACAGCAGGTGTCTCTTAAAAGGGTTAGGCTCTGAGGCTGTCTGCCTCAATTCTAGGGAACTCTATGGCACCAATTATCTTAACAATCATTACCTCGTATTGTTATTCTTGGTTTCAAGTATGCTTCTTGGCTCAACAATTGGATGGATGGTTCCTTCTATAAACACAAAATATACAATAAATTAATAGGACTATTGCTGATATAAAAATAATATTTCTGCCAACACTTTAGAAGAACAAATATTATCACTTCATCATATTTTATGACTTCTAAATACTTTATTATTTTAGGTTAAAGCTAAGTTTTTTATAATATATAATTTTACTTTTAAATGAACTATATACATATACCTGGTTAAGGGCATGCTTTTATTAATTTTTTTATTTTTATTTATTTATTTTTTTCATCTCCAAGTTATCTATTTCATACCAGTAGTGCTTTCCGGAAGAAACTTATGTTTTCATAACTCTTTTTTTTTTTTTTAATTGTACTTCAGGTGAAGGCTTACAGAACAAATCGTTTCTCATGAAACAGTAGTACACATATTGTTTTATGACATTGGTTAACAACCCCACAGCATGTCAACCCTCTCCCTTCTCGACCTTTTTTTTTTGGTGAAAATATACATAGCCAAAGATACACCATTTCAAAAATTTCTACATGCACAGTTCAGTGACATCGACTACACTCTTCCAATTGTGCTGCTATTCTCACTTTAGATGAAGGCTTACAGAACAAAATAGTTTCTCATTTAACAGTTAGTACACATGTTGCCCTATGACAATGGTTCACAACCTCACAACACATCAACACTATCCTTACTCAACCTTGGGTTCCCTTTCACCAGCTTCCCTGTCCCCTTCTGCCTTCTGGCCCTTGTCCCTGGACTGCTGTACCTCATTAGTCCCATTTGGTTTTATGGGGCTCTCCACTCCTAGGCTGAACGGTTAACCTAGGAGATGACTTCACCATTGAGCTAAAAGGGTGTCTGGGGGCCATACTCTCGGGTAAGTGCATGCTTTTTTTGAAGAGTAAATCACTTTTTTTTTTTTCTAAATGAAGAAGACATGTACATTGCTTTAGTGCTGATGAATACGTTCTTTCCATATTTTGAAAAGGAGAGTTGGTAGTTAATGAAGATGTTTTATGGAAATATTTCAAGCTGTCTTGTGTTTATACATGAATTAAATCCCCCTTCTCTTCAGTGTAAATATTTCTGAAGAACAGAAAGAATATTCTGTGCTAGAATGTTCCTTTCTACTCTACCTACACTGTGTTGAACTTAAGACAAACATGTGTTATATCAAATCAGACTCTGTCTTATTTATCATTTTGATTAATGCAATGACTTTCTGAGCTAAAAAAAAATGCCGTAATTTTTCCGGATTTTGTGATGTTTGTTGTATTTGTCAGCTTTCTTGAATTTAATTTTTTGTGATTTCTTTTCTCTTTCTAAATAAATATTCACTCTTGTACCTAATTTTATATTCACACATTGCCTTCTTTTTTTTTTTTTAAAAAAAGGCTTCCTCACTTGCATAAGGGTCTCTGGGTGGCACAAGCAGTTAAGTGCTTGACCACTAGCCAAAAGGTTGGCGGTTCAAACCCATCCAGAGGTGCCCCAGAAGATAGCCCTGGTGGTCTGCTTCTGAAAGGTCGTGACCTTGGAAACCCTATGAAGCCATTGTACTCTGCACGCGTGGGGTCGCCATGCGTTGGAATCGACTCGATGACAGACAACAACGACAGCAACAACTTGCATAAGCTTATGACTCCATGAAACTTGGCTCTGGCCCTGCTTCTCCGATATGTCAGGTAGATCGCTTTGAACAGTTAGTGGTATAAATGTTGTATAAACAGTGGTATAAATAGTGATGTAATATTCCCATGTCTCTGTATTTGTTGTAGGATGGGAAAGAACAAAAAATACCTTAGAAGGTTTTATTATGCTTTAAAGCAGTATAATCAGACTAATTGTAATGTAATACGGATTGAATACCAACATAAAAGCAATATATTTAATTTTAATTTCCTTAAAAACTATCTTTATTGGTTTTTACAAGTACAAAAGTAACTAAAAATATGTGTATATTTTTATTAAAGATTCTCATTTTCTAAAAATAAGGAACCAGAGCTTGTCAACATTTTTTTAAGCTTGATTACTACAAAACCATTGCAAGTAAAAGTATTTTTAAAAATTCAAGTAATACAGAAGGTAATATAGGAAAAATGAATGAATGAATGAATAAGTAAATAAAAGTTCTTTTCCCCATCTCATTCTCAGATATAACTACTGTATATTGTTTGGTATGAGTTTGTTTCAGACTTTTTCCATACAAATACAAATATGTGTGTGTGTGTACACATGGACACAAGCACATTAACATATATGTACACATAAATCTATATAAAATTATAACAAAAACAAGACTGTAAAATACCATATTTTTATGCAAATAATGCATGCATTCTACTTTGTTTTTTGTGCCAACTATGCCCTCCCCTGGAAAGGTATTTCTGTAAGCATGCTATACTAATTTTTTTTTTTACAGCACCTCGGTTGGGGGGGAGCAGTTGGCAAAAAAAAAATGTAGAAAGCGTGCGTTATTGCATAAAAATACAGTACATGTTCTTTCGTTTTCATTTCTCTGAGCAAAAGTATTATGAACCACTTCCCATATCAGTGTATTTTGTCTACCTAATTCTTCTTAAGGGATACAAAATATAGATCTAATATAATTTAATTCATCCCCTATAGATGGGCATTTAGGTTACTTTTATTCTTTCTTTGTTATAAATAATGCTGCACTAAAATCCATACATAGACCTTTGTACCTATTTATGAGTATTTCTGGAGGTCAGATTTTTAGAAATTTTATTTCTGGATCAAAGTCTATGAACTTAAAAATGTTGTCTGTTATTTATTACCAAATTGCCTTGCAAAAATGGTTCACTTCTTCATGGTTAAAACTCTTGTTATGAGTAAGGCCAGACTGAGATAGATGGTTGTTTCACAGGCTAAGATCTGGTGCCTCAGCATTCAACCCTTCAGTCATGTCCGTGTAGAGCGGTGGCTGAGTGATGTGTAGGGAAACGGCAGAGGGGCAGGTCACCTACAGCAGAGCTCTGCTTCTTCTCTATTATCCTGAGCAGTTCTGCTCTGGCCCACATTTGTAGATCTACTCAGCATATAAAAAATCCTGCAGTTAACTGTACCCACCTATCTTAAAAGGGAGTTTAATACACATCTGGGGTTATCTGGGGTCCCTGGATGGTGCAAATGGTTAACATGCTTCACTGCTAACCTAAAGGTTGGAGGTTTTAGTCCACCCAGAGGTACCTCAAAGAAAGGCCTGGTGATCTACTTTTGAACAATCAGCTATTGAAAACCCTGTGGAGTACAGTTCTACTTTGACATACATTGGTTCTCTATGAGTTGGAGTTGACTTAATGGCATTTGGTTTTGGTGTTATCCAAAGCATACTTCTAGGGAGATTTCACCTCTCATTTTCCTCTCTGCAAGAAGTTATCAAATTATTCTTTATTATCACAATTAATAATCTTTCTGCGATGAATTCTAATACGCATAATTTTCTCCATCTCCTTATATTTCCAAGATTGGTGTCCTGCATGTTGGCTTGGCTAGCCCCTTCATCTTCTCTGCCCACCAGCTCTCATAGGGTGTAAGGCAGACCATCACAGCAGCTATGTGAAAAGCCACCTTTACTCCTATCAGCAATGTCAAGTGTAGGTATGTGTTGCCTTGCAGCTTTCCTTGCAGTCTCATTCTTGTTCACATGATGACTTTAATAATTTACATGGGTTATTACTTCCTTTCCACCCCCTAATTTCTCACAACTGAATTCCTGGCCCCGTAAGTCCTGCTCTCCATGTAGGGTCCCTCAGTCTAGCTTCTCGTTTACGTTATTTTCTATTTCTTCAGCCCTCTTCCTGTTTCTATCGTTTGCAGTACCATAGTTAGGTCCTCTTTCAGCTATCCCTCTTTTGTAATCCAACAATAAAAACCAAGGTTATAAAAGCAACAAGCTGGTTGGGATCTTCATAACCAATCTCAGGACTTAGAGCTCTCTTTATTAAACATAAATCAAGTGTGGTAAGTGAAATTAATCATATCATTTTTGAAGGCAATTTTTGATCTGTTTATTTTATCAGAGTACTTAGCTATTGCAGCCCACATGTAGTGGGAGAAAATGTTTATGTTTTAAGTGCTTGAAAGGCTTTTCTGCCAGAGTCAGCAACAACTTGTCAGGCAACAACTTCTGAGGTACGACTTTGATTGTGACAGCCCTTATTTGATAGGATATAGGCTTTGAAATGGGAAACCAAGAAAGACTTTAGAGAAGAGGCATCTATTTCATGGGCATATAATCCTCACCTATCAAATTGTTCTTTTTTTTTTTTTTAAGTCTCCAAATCAAGGAGGTAGACAAATACTCTTTCCAGGGTGGAATCAGAACTGACCGTGTTATCAGCCAGGCTAGTCAGACTGAGGAGAGGCCAAGGTTAATGATTATTTGTATGGCTGCTGGCCCGTATGGCCATCATAGCCTCGTTGGCCAGTATGATAAATGAATCACTGACCCTGTGGTTAAGTGGTTTGATGAATGTCCTTATATGGACAAGCCTCCTGCCTAGTGTGCTATGGAGTAGTGGTGTGCAGAGCATGGATGATGTTATGGATTTGAATTGTGTCCCCCCAAAATGTGTGTCAAGCTGGCTAGGCCATGATTCCCAGTATTGTGTGGTTGTCAACCATTTTGTGATTGGGTGTGATTTTCCTATGTGTTGTAAATCTACCTCTATGATGTTAATGAGGCAGGATTAGAGGCATTTATGTTAATGAGGCAGGACTCAATCTACAAGATTAGATTATATTTTAAGTCAATCTCTTTTGAAATATAAAAGAGAGAAGCAAGCAGAGAGACAGGGGGACCTCATATCACCAAGAAACAAAAGCCAGGAGAATAGTGTGTCCTTTGGACCTGGGGTCCCTGTGCTGAGAAGCTCCTCAACAGGGGAAGATTGATGGCAAGGACCTTCTTCCAGAGCTGACAGAGAGAGAAAGTCTTCCCTTAGAGCTGACACCCTGAATTCGGACTTGAAGCCTACTAGGCTGTGAGAGAATAAACTTCTGTTTGTTAAAGCCATTCACTTGTAGTATTTCTGTTATAGCAGCACTAGATAACTAAGACAGGTTTTAAGGATGCTGAGATGTGGGACATGGAGAATCAGGGAGCACCTGAGCTGCTTACCTCTGGCCTCAAGTAGCGTCTTGCATTTACCTCAGGGTGTGGTACAAATAGTATTATTTTTCTCTGTGTTTTAAGAAACAGAAAGGACTGGAAGCATTGCTTTGGCCTTGGCAGACCTGTCCTTTCAGACCAATGGTCAAAGAAAGTATAGGGTTGAGGATGAATGGGGAGTACAACATAAGAAGGAAACATGAAGGAAAAGGAGTTGAAACAGTGTAATGCAGTACACTAATGTGAAAATAGGGAGAAGAGAAAGGAGAATGTCATGGGATGGTTGAGGAAGACAGTAGGTGCAGTGTTACTGTTTTTTTAACTTTTTGCAAGAGCGAAAGAAGATCCTTGAATTGTCCTTCTTTTATAACTCCTAGAAGCTGAATGGCATTTGTTTGTTTATGCTTGACTTTTCCACTAGACTTCTTGAGAAAGGATCTGTATTTTATAAGTCTTTTTATCCCAAACACCTAACACAGTGCCTGTCATGTGCAAATACTTATTAAATTTTGAAATAACCACTCAGGAAGTAATTGCAAAAGAAGAAATTTATTCATTCATTCAACTCGAATGTTTTGAACCCATTATTCTGTTATAGGTTCTGGGCATTCAGATGAGTTAGAAATGTCATAGTCTTTAAGGAGTTTACAGTTTAAAAGAGGAGATAAACAGATAATACATTGTTACAGATGGCATAACAGAGGGGGGCGCAAGATAAAATTAAACATGAATTAACTACTGCACAGGATAAAATGGTCAATTTTATCCTGGGGAGTTGTCTTAGGCTGGGTTCTCTAGAGAAGCAAAGCAAGTAAAGCTTGTAAATGTATATAGACAGCAATTTATATCAAGGAAATGACTCACATGGTTGTAGAGGCTGGAACATCCCAAGTCTGCAGGTCAGGATAGATGCTTCTCCTAATTCTTGTAGCTGTAGGGGCTGGATTACCCAAGATCTGCAGGTCAGACAGCAGGGCTCTTGCTCACAGGTTGTGAAGATCAACGAGTCCTAAGATCAGCAAACAACATGGCAGGTAAGCTTCTAGTTCAAGTCCCAAGACAGAGGTCAGATGAACAAGAGCCAGCTGCAGGATCCAGAGCAAGCAAAAGCCCACGAGTCTTGCCAGAAAGTCCACTTATATATTCGATGCAGACCACACCCCCAAGGAAACTCCCTTTCAACTGTCTGACTACTCACAGCAGATCCCATCACGGAGGTGATTGCATTATCATATGACTGCCAAACTATATCATAACTGCCAAACCACAGAGAATCATGGCCCAGCCAAGTTGGCACATAACCTTAACCACCACAGGAGTGGTTGGGAAATCACAGGAGATGTTTTAAGTGAATCTACTGTATTTTTAAAAGCTCATTAAAATACAATTTGCACATAGAAAATATATGCTTAGTATATGTACAACTTAATGCATTTTGAAAAATTGAACTCACCCATGTAAATCAGCATCCCAGAAAATCCCTCATTTTCCCTTGAAGTCGCTACACCCAAAAAGTAGTGAATATCTGACTTCAAAACAATAGTGCTTTGCCTTCTGATCTTTTTTTGTGAATTTGAATTTGTTCTATGTTTTTTTCCCACTCTTTCTGGGACCGTGTATTGTGATCCTTGTCAGAGTGGTAAGTGGTGGTAGCTGGGCACCACTGAGCTCTTCTTTGCTTAGGCTGGTGGAGGCTGTGGCTCATGTGGTCCAGTAGTCCTCGGCAGTGGGTTTTACAGGAGAATCAATTTCCTTGCCTATTTCCAGCTTTTAGAGGCTGCCTGCATTCCTTGGCTTGTGGTCTCCTTCCAGCAATGGCAACACTCAGATATTTGCTTCTGTTGTCACATCCCTTTTTTCTGACTCTGACCCTCCTGCTTCCCTCTTTCTCTTATTAGAACCTTTATTATTACATTGGGCTCACTTGGATAATCCAGGATAATGTCCCCATCTTGATATCCTTAACTTAATCACATCTACAAAGTAACATATTCCCAGGTTCTAGATATTAGGATGTGGCCATCTCTTGGGGGCATTATTCAGCCTACCACAGACATAGCCTCACCATATCTATAGTGTGAGTTGTTCTTATTTGCTTGGGTGAAGTGCTAGGCAGTGTGGTGTGATAGAAGGAACATGATTGAAGTTAGCACACCTGAAAGTCCCAGAGCTGCCTTCTAAGCAACAAATCATTTAAACTTTTTTGGCTTTAATTTTGAAATTTGTGAACTGAGGATATTTGACAAGATCAAGGGTGGCAATTACCTGGCGAACACACTGTCATTCTTTCTTACTACCCTTATGGCAGAGATTACTCAGGGATGGATTACCCAAAGTCTTAGGCTGAGTTCTCTAGAGAAGCATAACCAGTAAAGTGTATATAAATGTATACATAGAGAGAGATTTCTATCAAGGAAATGGCTCACTCAGTTGTAGAGGCTGGAACATCTCAAGTCTGTGGGAGGAGAGAGGCTTCTCTTGATTCATGTAGCTGCAGAGGCTGGCTAGCCCAAGACTGGCAGGTCAGAGAGCAGGGCTTTTGCTCACAGGCTGTGAAGATCGACAAATCCCAAGATCGGCAGGCAAAACCACAGATAAGCTGCTAGCTCAAGTCCTAAGAGCTGGAGGTCAGAAGAACAGGAGCCAGCTGCAGGACCCAGAATAAGCAGAAGCCCATAAACCTTGCCAGAATATCCACTTATATTCAATGCAGGCCACACGCCCAAGGAAACTCCCTTTCAACTGATTGGCTACTCATAGCAGATCCTGTCATGGAGGTGATCACATCATATCAAATCTCATCATGGAAGTGATCACAACATCATATGACTGTTAAACCACTAAAGACAATTATAAAGTCATACTTGTGCCTAACATGATACAATGAACACACATACAAAGCAGAAATACTCATAACAATTACAGTCCTTGTTTCTGCAACTGGTCACGTGGTCGTAACTTGTGTTTGGAACTACCTTCTTCCACCACCCATCCCGTATTCCCTTTGCCCTCAGCAAGCACCTCAACTGGTTGTGGTTCTTTGCCTGGTGAGGTGATCCAAACTTTCATACCTGAAGGATTTGGGCCATTAGTAGTCATATCAGAATTGAGTTGCTGCAGTTTTCCATTGACTTTAATCACAAGTCATGGCAGTACTAAGAGATGCCCTAAGGGATCTTCTGCATTCCCGACATACTCTTCTTTACCTCCATTATGTAAAGTCAATCTGATTTCCTCTTGGTAATCAGGATCAGTCACACCAGCCAGTATTGTAACTCCCTTCTTGTTGATCGAGAGGCATAAGGAGCCCTAAGTGTCCAGGTGGCATTCTTAGCTTCCAGTTCAATGGACTCAGTGATGTGTCTCCAGGTGGGAGCATTCCTCCCGTTGGAATTAAGACCTCTAGACCCGCAGAGCATAAGGTCATGGGGACACCCAATAAATTAAAGATGGGGTGAAACCCATGTGAAATTGTCCACTACAGATTAGTAAGTAAACACAATTAAGCCTGTGCTTACCTTGCTTTCTATACACCTGTCCGTACCTTCCTTACTGGTTAATCTGCCCCCTGATCAGGGTGCCTTCTCTGTGAGTTTATTCCCAGCCTTCAAAACAGCCACTGCCAGGTGACCAGAGATTTCCATTGCTGTCGAGTTGATTCCTGCTGATGGTGATCCCATATATTTCAAAGTAAAACTTCGCTCCATGGAGTTTTCAATGGCTGTGATCTTTTGGAAGTAGCTTGCTAGGCTTTTCTTCCGAGGCAACTCTGGGTGGATACCTGAGATAAAATATATTTTATCTTCCTGAACAAAATCATCTCTAAGGGCTGTGACCTAAGCTATTAGGACACATACAAACCAAAACTCAACTAGCCACGTCAATTACCACTGAATGGAAAAGTCAATTGACTCCCTTTCTTCTCAATATATTTTCTCCTCCAAACCTATTGTTATAGATTGACTTGTGTCCCCCGCAAAATATGTGTTGTGAATTCCTAACCCCTATACCTGTGGTTATAATACTGTTTGGAAATGGGTTTTCTTTGTTATGTTAAAGAGGCAGCGTTAGTATAGGGTGTCTTAAGTCAATCTCTTTTGAGATATAAAAGAGCAGATTGAGCAAGCAATCAAGCAAGCAAGTACAGATGGGGGAAGATAGATGCCATGCTACACAAACTCTCCAAGGAACCAAGAAACAAAACCTGAAGAGACTAGAACCTTCCCCTAGAGCCGAAAGAGAGAGAAAGCCTTCTAGGGCTGGCATCATGAATTCAGACTTCCAGCCTCCTAAACTGTGAGAAAATAAAGTCCTGTTTGTTAACCACCCACTTGTGGTATTTTTTATTATTATTATTTCAATAATACATTTTTAAAGAAAATTGTGCTTTAGGTGAAAGTTTACGGAGCAAATTAGTTTCTCATCCAAAAATGTATACAGAAATTGTTTAGTGACTTTGGTTGCAATCTTAGCAATGTGTCAGCACTCTCCTCCTTTCCACCCCGGGTTCCCCATTTCCATTTGTCCAGTTTTCCTATCCCTTCCTGCCTTCTCATCTGCTTCTGGGCAGGTGTTGCCCATGTATACTTGACTGATCTAAGAAACATGTTCCTCACAAGTGTTACTGTTTGTTTTGTAGGGCTGTCCAATCTTTGGCTGAATGGTGGACTTTGGGAGTGGCTTCAGTTCTGAGTTAGCAGGGTGTCCAGGGACCATAGTCTCGGGGGTTCCTCTAGTCTCTGTCACATCATTAAGTCTGGGTTTTTTTTTTTTTTTTTGTGAATTTGAATTTTGTTTTACATTTTTTCCTGCTATGTGTGGGACCTTTGTGGTATTTCTGTTTTAGCAGCACTAGATAACTAATACACCTATTAACTTGGCTAATAAATGTTTCAGATATCCCTGCTTCTCTTCTGAAGGGGAAGCTAGGAGCAAAAAGAGAAATAAAAGGGCTGAAAAGTCTACCTGTTTTATCAGTCAGTTATAACTCAGAGTAGCTCATACAGAAGCTCTGTCCTGCAGCACACAAGACCCCGTGTACTACCAGGCAGTACTTGTACTTATGCTTGTTTATACTTATTCTTATGTCTATAACTGTATACATAGAAGCTCATGTCCTTTTTTTTTCCCACGCACTGATTTCCAGACAGAGCTTGCCCATCTTCCTAATATATAGAGAACACAGCAACAGACCACCCTGTTTATTGCCCGGCGCATAAGCTAGAAAGAATTCTCTCAAAAGCAGTTAACAATCAGAAATGACCAAACATGTGAAACATCTCACTGAGGGAGGATGCAAAACATGAAAAGAGACGTAACTTGAACCATGGAAAAATCTGTGAGACAGGATGTGAACTCAGTACTGCTGGGAGGAATGTAATGTGAAAAATGCACAGCTGGACTTAAGTTGCTCGAAGGAGCAAAGTCAGGCACTAGACAAACCTTAGGAATGTCAAATGATCAGGCTGTCTATGATACGAGGGTTAAGGTTATATGTTAACTTGTCTGGGCCGTGATTCTCATTGGTTTGGCAGATATTACGTAATCATCCTCTATTTTGTGATTTGATGTGAGCAGCCAATCAGTTGAAAAGGGAGTTTCCTTGGGGATGTGGCCTGCATCCAGTATATACTGATGTTCTGGCAAAGCTTGCCCTCTCTTGATCCTGCAACCAACTCATCATCCTCTGATATCTGGTTCTTGGCACATGAGCCAGTAGCCTGCTGTCTGACCTGCAGATTTTGGGATTTGCCAACTCTTGCAGCCCCATGAACCAGCAACCTGCCGTCTGACCTGCCAATTTTGTATTCATCAGCCCCCGCAAACACGTGAGTCAGGAGAAGCCTCCAGCCTGAAGCCTCCAGCCTGATGCCTCGCCCACAGATTTGGGACTTGCCAGCTTCCACAATTGCGTCAGACATTTCCTTGAAATAAATCTCTGTATATATTTATATACACTTTACTGGTTTTGCTCCTCTAGAGAGCCAAGCCGAAGACACACGGTTTCTGGAATGCGTTGTGAAAAAAGACGGGGCAATTTTCTACTAACTGTCTCTTAACAGCTTCTGCACAGACTTGCTGAAACCTGACTCTCTCAACTCTCTTTTTGGTTTGTAAGATTTTCTGAAGCAAAGACAATCTTTCTTTTTATTCTAATACATTTTCTCATCAAACTGAAACTTTGGTTTTCTTCGTTCTATAACCACAGGTCAGAGAAAATACTTCGTCTGGCATCTGATCTCTCAACTAGAAATTCTTGGTGGAGATACAGAGGTATGGTGCCCTGGAATGGGCCGTTTTCACTGAAAGCCAGTCTAGAGCATCACTCTCCCTATATTAGGTGTTTGCCATCACCTCAGCCTGTTTTATTTTCCTCACAAAACTTATCAATATCTGAAGTTATTTTGGTTATTTCTTTGATTACCTGGGGTGTTGCAAACTTGTGGGTGGTGAGTAGGAATTGCTGAGGTAAGCTGAAGGCTTGTTTTCTTTGGCCAGCACAGGGATATATATAAGTTTTGAATCTGAATGCCATTAGGCAAGCAAGAACTGCCCAATTAACATAATAATCACCACTCTCTGTAGTGTCACATTTGGCTTCTTCACACATTTGAGGTCTCTGCAGTGCCCGCAAAGGCACTTGAGTATGGAAACCATGGTTTACTTATAGCAGGTCTCCTGCAATGGAACGTAACTCCCTGGGAACAGGTACCTCATCTGTACCCCAGCATCTATAATAGTGGGCATTCAAAAAGCATGTGTTCCCTGGGGTAGAGTGAGGAAGTTTTAATCCTGTCTCTTTCTAACATGCTGTTTGTAGGGTCTAAGAGGGGGTCTTATCTTCATACTTTCACTTTCTCACCTGTTGGAGGACTGAGTGATGCAGTGTACATGAATGTGAGAGGAAAATGCATAGAGACCCTGTTAAGATTCTTTTGGAGGGCCCCAACCAGCACTCCTCCAGATAGTGAGGAACTTTCTTCTAGGCAAGCTTTTGCAAAGAACTGAGCTGCCCCCTTAAATGGGGAACGAAGGCTTACAAGTCTCGTTGATGTAAGGCTCCTCTCTGGTAGAGGTGTGTCAGTCAGTATGGTAAGCAGAATAATTACCCCCAATGATATCCACCCCCGACATGTCTGTCAGTTTGTTGTACTGTGGGGGCTTGCGTGTTGCTGTGATGGTGGAAGTTATGCCACTGGTATTCAGATACCAGCAGAGTCACCCATGGTGGTCAGGTTTCAACTGAGCTTCCAGACTAAGACAGACTAGGAAGAAGGACCCGGCAGTCTACTTCTGAAAAGCATTAGCTGGTGAAAACCTTATGAATAGCAGCAGAACATTGATATAGTGCTGGAAGATGAGCCCCCCCCAGGCTGGAACGCACTCAAAAGACAACTGGGGAAGAGCTGCCTCCTCAAAGTAGAGTTGACCTTAATGATGTGGATGGCGTCAAGCTTTCAGGACCTTCGTTTACTGATGTGGCACAATTCAAAATGAGAACAAACAGCTGCAAACATCCATTAATAATCAGAACGCTGAATGTACCGTGTGAAGCTAGGAAAATTGGAAATAATAAAAAATGAAATGAAACACATAAACGTCTATATCCTAGGCACTAGTGAGCTGAAATGGACTGGTATTGGCCGTTTTGAATTGGACAACCATATGGTCTACTATGCCGGGAATGACAACTTGAAGAGAAATGGCGTTGCATTCATTGTCAAAAAGAACATTTGAAGATCTATCCTGAAGTACAACGTTGTCAATGATAGGATAATATCCATACACCTACCAGGAAGACCAGTTAATATGACTATTATTCAAATTTAAGCACCAACAACTAAGGCCAAAGATGAAGAAATTGAAGATTTTTAATAACTTCTTCAGTCTGAAATTGATCAAACATGCAATCAGGATACACTGATAATTACTGGTGATAGGAATGTGAAAGCTAGAAACAAAGAAGGATCGGTAGTTGGAAAATATGGCCTTGGTGATAGAAATGATGCCAGAGATCAAATGATAGAATTTTGCAAGACCAATGACTTCTTCATTGCAAATACCTTTTTTCACCAACATAAATGGCGACTATACACATGGACCTCACCAGGTGGAATGCACAGGAATCAAATCGACTACATCTGTGGAAAGAGACGATGGAAAATCTCAATATCACCAGTCAGAACAAGGCCAGGGGCCAACTGCGGAACAGACCATCAATTGCTCATATGCAAGTTCAAGTTGAAACTAAAGAAAATTGGAATAAGTACATGAGAGCCAAAGTGTGACCTTGAGTATATTCCACCCGAATTTAGAGACCATCTTAAGAATAGATTTGACGTGTTGAACACTAATGACCGAAGACCAGACGAGTTGTGGAATGACATCAAGGACATCATACATGAAGAAAGCAAGAGGTCATTAAAAAGACAGGAAAGAAAGAAAAGACCAAAATGGATGTCAGAAGAGCCTCTGAAACTTGCTCTTGAATGTCAAGTAGCTAAAGCGAAATGATGAAATAAAAGGGCTGAATAGAAGATTTCAAAGGGCAGCTCGAGAAGACAAAGTAAAGTATTATAGTGACATGCGCAAAGAGCTGGAGACAGAAAACCAAGAGGGAAGAACACGCTCAGCATTCCTCAAGCTGAAAGAACTGAAGAAAAATTTCAAGCCTCAAGTTGCAACAGTGAAGGATTCTATGGGGGAAAATATTAAACGACGCACAAAGCATCAGAAGAAGATGGAAGGAATACATAGAGTCATCATACCAAAAAGAATTGGTCATTGTACAACCATTTCAAGAGGTAGAATATGATCAGAAACTGATGGTACTGAAGGAAGAAGTCCAAGCTGCACTGAAGGCATTGGCGAAAAACAAGGCTCCAGGAATTGACAGAATATTGAGATGTTTCAATAAACGGATGCAGCGCTGGCAGTGCTCACTCGTCTATGCCAAGAAATTTGGAAGACAGCTACCTGGCCAACCAACTGGAAGAGATCGTATTTATGCCTATTCCCAAGAAAGGTGATCCAACCTAATGTGGAAATTATCAAACAATATCATTAATGTCACACGCAAGTAAAATTTTGCTGAAGATCATTCAAAAGTGGCTGCAGCGGTATGTCGACAGGGAAATTCAGAAATTCAAGCTGGATTCAGAAGAGGACATGGAACAAGGGATATCATTACTGATGTCAGATGGATCCTGGCTGAAAGCAGAGAATACCAGAAAGATGTTTACCTGTGTTTTATTGATTATGCAAAGGCATTTGATTGTGCGGATCATAAGAAATTATGGATAACATTGTGAAGAATGGGAATTCCAGAACACTTAATTGTGCTCATGAGGAACCTGTACACAGATCAAGAGGCAGTTGTTCAGACAGAACAAGGGGATACAGCATGGTTTAAAGTCAGGAAAGGTGTGCATCAGGGTTGCATCCTTTCACCATGCCTATTCAGTCTGTATGCTGAGCAAATAATCTGAGAAGCTGGACTATATGAAGAAGAAAGGGGCATCAGGATTGGAGAAAGACTCATTAACAACCTGCGATATGCAGATGACACAACCTTGCTTGCTGAAAGTGAAGAGGACTTGAAGCGCTTACTGATGAAGATCAAAGACCACAGCCTTCAGTATGGATTACACCTCAACATAAAGAAAACAAAAATTCTCACAACTGGACCACTAAGCAACATTATGATAAACAGAGAAAAGATTGAAGTTGTCAAGGATTTCGTTTTACTTGGATCCACAATCAACACCCATGGAAGCAGCAGTCAGGAAATCAAAAGATTCATTGCATTGGGCAAATCAGCTACAAAAGACCTCTTTAAAGTGTTGAAAAGCAAAGATGTCACCTTGAAGACTAAGTTGCACCTGACCCAAGCCACGGTATTTTCAACTGTATCATACGCATGTGAAAGCTGGACAATGAATAAGGAAGACCGAAGAAGAGTTGATGCCTTTGAATTGTGGTGTGGGAGAAGAATATTGAATATACTGCTAAAAGAACGAACAAATCTGTCTTGGAAGAAGCACAACCAGAATGCTTCTTGGAAGGATGACGAGACTACGTCTTACATACTTTGGGCACGTTGTCAGGAGGGATCAGTCCCTGGAGAAGGACATCATGCTTTGTAAAGCAGAGAGTCAGCAAAAAAGAGGAAGACCCTCAACGAGATGGATTGACACAGTGGCTGCAACAATGGGCTCAAGTATAACGATTGTTATGGACTGGGCAGTGTTTCGTTCTGTGGTGCATAGGGTCACTATGAGTTGGAACCAACTTGATGGCACCTAACAACAACAATATGATATCCACATTCTAATCCCTGGAACCTGTGATTATGTTACCTTACATAGTAAAAGGGACTTTGCAAATGTGATTAAATTAAGGACCTCGAGACGGGGAGTTATCCTGGATTACTTGGATGGGCTTAATGTAATAGTAAGGATCTTTATAAGAGAAAGAGTGAAGTAGGAGAATCAGAGTCAGAGAAATAGATTCCACAAGGGAAGCAGAGGCCAGAGTGTTGCCGTTGTTGGAAGTAGGCCACGAGCCAAGGAATGTGGGCAGCCTCTAGAAGCTGGAAAAGGCAAGGAATGAGTTCTCCTCTAGGGCCTCCAGAAGAATTTAAGCCCTACTAACACCCTGGTTTTAGCCAATGAGACTGAAGTGAGACTCTTGACCTCCAGAACTGTAAGATAATGAATTTGTGCTGTACTAAGACACTAATTTGTTATAGCAGCTATAGAAAACTAATAGAGTAAGTCAGTATTTGCTGAGTATTTATTGCGCTGCTCTGTACGATATGATCTCAGAATAATAGGTACGGTCCTTAAACATAGTTTAGTACGGGAAGCAAACATTAAACAAACGTTTATAAATAGCAGTTGAACAATTAGGAGTATGAAAAATGCTTCAACAGAGAAATTTAGAGTGCTGTGGGATCATAGGAGTCCCTGGGTGGCACAAAAAATTAAGCATTCAACAACTAGCCAAATGGCTAGTGGTTTGAACCCACCTAGCAGCATCACGGAAGAAAGTCCTGGTAAAGATTATAACCAAGAAAACCCTATAATCTCTGTAAAGGTTATAGCCAAGAAAACCCTATGGAGCTTAGTTCTACTCTGTAACACATGGAGTTGTCATGAGTCAGGGGCTGACTTTACGGCAGCTGACAACAACAGCATGGGACCATAAAACAAGGAAAGACATACCTAGTCTGGGGTGACTGAAAAGAGATTTTCCGTCCAGTTTTTGGATAGATGGAAGGTCATTTTGGTAGAAGCTTTTAGAGCTTATCCAAACCCTCTTCTCCTCTCCTCTTTTTACAGTCACAGGAGAAAGTTTCACTTCTCTGTCTCTTTGCAGGTAGAGGGATCAGGTGACTACTTCTGGCCAATGGGTCATGAACAGAAGTAATGTGTATTGTTTCTAGGTTGGAGGATTTAATTGCCAGCATGCGACCCTCCAGCATTCTTTTTCCCTGTTGCATCAACCAGGGAGGTTGTATGTTTTAGATGTTGCAGATATAGGATGGAGGAGGCACCAAGAGTAGGGATTGCTGAGCCACTTCATGGAGGAATTGCCCTGAAGGGTCTTGTGGACCAGTAGCAGCTTTTTGTCTGAGATAGAAATGAGTCTTTGTTGTGTGAAACTCTTGATATTCTGGTGTTGTTACTACATAACCTGGCTTTTCCTGATTAATTCAATCATTTAATACAATGAGCCCATGATCATCAGAATGAATCTGGGAACATTTTAAACGCAGAGAATTTTGGACACCCATCCATCCTGTTATGATATAGACCTCAGGTAGAGCTGTGAGATTTATTGGTATGTTTCATATCTAGGAAGTCTACCAGTCTGTCTTTAACCAGGATTATAAGAACTAGGCGTATGAACTGAATTATGCTGGCTGGCCCTGTGTACAGTATATATTATTTAAAAAAATAAAGGAAACATTTAAAAGTTAATTGTTGTCTTGGAATCCTAGGACACCCTTTGAGATAATAGTATATTTAGGAATGTCAGAGAAATCAGGCTTTAATAAATCATACTTTATTTTATTTTAAGGTTCCTGGGTGGTGCAAATGGTTTGCACTCATCTATTAACCTGAAGGTTGTTGGCGCAAACCCACCCATTGTTACTGTAGAAGAAAGGCCTGGCAACCTGCTTCTGTAAAGATTACAGCCAAGGAAACCCTATGGAACAGTTCTACTCTGTAACACATGGGGTCATTGTGAGTCGGAATTGACTTGATGGGAATTTTTAATTCTTTAATTTTTTGCAGCCTGCAAAGAAAGCAATTTGACTCAGGAATAGAGGTAGTCTAATTAAAAGAGGAGCGTCTCTTCTCTCAGTTAGATTTATGTAGTGAGGGGTCTGATTCACACAGTTCATTTACAGCTTAGCTAAACACATGCCGTTTTCTACATTAAATAGTTTTGTATAGTACATGTACTATACCACGTTTTACATGCTTCTCTCCCTCTCACCTCAAATTTCTTCTGTGACAGATGTGGCTGAAATTTCAGTAAATGCCACTGTGTAAGACTTACAGCCATAAATGGAAGAAAAGTTTCAGTGAGAGAGGTTGTACCACCTCTTTGAACAGATCTTTATTCCTATACATGAGTTTGCCAGTGAGTCCATAGAAACATTTCTCATTTCTAGTGATTATGACTAGTACTACCTAAATGAATGTTGGGAGTTTGTACAACACTTAAAAACTATTTTTGTTTGTAAGTAGACTAAGTATAAAAAATAAGTTGGTGTCTACTCTCTTCCTTCCAGTCGTAATACATTTGGTATCCAGATGTTGAAATTAGAAATACTTTCTCTGGAAAATCAAATTGATATTGCAGACTATAATATGAAAGTTATTGATGCATATCTGAAACTGATCCAAAATGCTGAGGCACATTTTGAAGCAAATCCCTGGAACTTGTGATGCAACATTTCAAATGCTGAATTTTGTATTAAGAGAGAAGGAAGCCAAATAATATGGCTAATGCTCCTAGTATTCCAAGGTCTCTTAGTCATCTAGTGCTGCTCTAACAGAAATACCACAAGTGGATGGCTTTAACAAGGAGAAATTTATTCTCGTCACAGTCCAGTAGGCTACAAGTCCAAATTCAGGGCATCAGCTCCAGGAAAAGGCCTTCTGTCTCTGTCAGCTCCAGAGGAAGGTCCTTGTCATCAGTCTTTCCTTGGTCTGGGAGCATTTCAGCACAGGAACCTCGGGTCCAAAGGACGCGCTCTGCTCCCGGCACTGCTTTCTTGGTGGTATGAGGTTCCCCTGTGTCTCTGCTCGCTTCTCTCTTTTATATCTCAAAAGAGATTGGCTTAAGACACTATCTAATCTTGTAGATGTCATCAGTATAACCTCATCATAGTGACAGAGTTTACAACACTTAAGGAGATCACATATAACCTTATCATAGTGATAGAGTTTACAACACATAAGGAAATCACATCAGATTACACAATCATACAATACTGGGAATCATGACCTAGCCAAGTTGCTACACATATTTTTTGGGGGACACAATTCAACCCATGACACAAGGTATGGATCTAGGCGTTTTCACATATTGTCCCATTGGATTTTCTTAACAACCTTATGTAATAAGTCTTATTGCCTCATTTTGCAAATGAAGACATTCAAGCTTACAGAGTTTAAATAATCTGCTCGGGGTCCCAGATATTTAGCTTCAGAGATGGAGCCCAGGACCATCTGACTTAGAAGACCATGTACTTTCCCCTATGCCATAGCTCCAACTTAGGAGTTGAAAGCCCTTCATGTTCAGCTGTAAAATAGTGTATGACAATGTTACTTCAGCACATTGTACTTATGGCCTTGCATTGAATGGTGTCACACCTATACCTCTTTGAGGACAGAGCTCGTGACTTATCTAGGTTTGTCTTACCAGCACTTGCAAAGGGGATGAAATGTAGGAAAAGCTCAATAAAGGGCTGCCAAAAATGAGTGAATGAATCAGACATGACCATCCTAAAACACTCTTCCAAAGAAGCTTCTCCCCAAAGACTTTCTATTTCTCTTAAGCCTCTCAGTTACTAGAACCAATGGGATCATTCACCCTCGTCTTTCTCCTTGGCCACTTTCACGTTCAAAAAGTTGCCAGATATTTTCATTTTGCTTCTATAATGTCTCTCACACCTGTCTCTTCCTTTTTATTTTCACTGCCATTACCCCACTTCCAGCCAGCCTCAGGGACTGTCTTCTCACTTCCATGCAGCCCCATTTCATCCCATCCCATCCCATCCATCCATCCATCCATGATCCATCCATCCATCCTTTCATTTCTTCTGCAAACATTTGGTGAGCACCTACTAAAGACACAGTGAATAGATTATCATAGTACAGTGTGATTAAGTGCTGTAAGAAATGATTGTTCAGGGTGTTATGAGAGCAAAGAAAAGAGCACTCTACCCAAATTGGGGTGGGATATTCAGATAAGGTTTCTTTGGAGGAGGTGTCATCTGAACTGAATTTTGAAGAATTAGTTGAGTTAGCAAAGCGAAGAGGATGGAGAAGGTAAAAATAACAACCACAGTGTCCCTCCCCTGCTGTCACTGTTTCCTTTCCCTTATTTTTAACTTTTCTCCACAGCACTTGTCAATATCTGGCATACTATATATTTTATCTGCCACTTCTCTGCTTAAAATTATCTAATGGCTTCCCATCTCACTCCCGGTAAAAGCCAAACTAATCCCAATGGCTCATAAAACTACCAAGATGTGGCTTTGATTATCCCTCCTCCTTGGTCACTCGGCTTTAGCCATACTGAGCTCTTTGTTGTTCCTTGAATGCATCAAACCACCTCCTGCTCAGGGTTTTTGCACTTGCTTTTCTCTCTGTTAAGAATGTTCTTCTCATAGATATCTGCATGACTATCTCCCTCATTTCCTTCAGGACTTACTCACATGGCATTGTCTCACAGTTCTTCCCTGACTATCCTCTTTATAATTGTAACAACTCCTCCCCCTGGCAGGACTCCCCATACCCCTTTTTTGTCTAGCAAGTATGATCTTCTATCATATTATATAAGAAGCCCTGGTGGTGCAATGGTGTCCTATTATCTAATGCTTTAACAAACAGAAATTTATTCTCACAGGAGGCTAGAAGTCCAAATTCAGGGTGCCAGCTCCAGGGGAAATCTTTCTCTCTGTGTTGGTTCTGGGGGAAGGTCCTTGTCATCAATCTTCCCCTGGTCTAGGAACTTCTCAGCACAGGGACCCCAGGTCCAAAGGACGTACTCTGTTCCTGGCTCTTTTTTCTTGGTGGTATGAGGTCCCTCTCCTGTCTCTTTTATATCTCAAAAGAGATTGACTCAAAACACAATCTAATCTTGTAGATTGAGCCCTGCCTCATTGACATGATTGCCTCTAATCTTGCCTTATTAACATCATAGAGGTTACGATTTACAACACATAGGATCATAAAATGGTGGACAATCACACTATACTGGAAATCGTGACCTAGCCAAGTTGACACACATTTTGGGGAACAAAATTCCATCCATAACAAATAGTTAAGAGCTTGGCTGCTAACTGAAAGGTCAGTGGTTTGAACCTTCCAGTCACTCAGCAGGAGAAAAGACCTGGTTATCTGCTCCTATAAAGATTTCAGCCTAGGAAACCCTGTGTGGCAGTTCTACTCTGAATTGATTCGACGGCACACTACAACAACAACATCATAATATATACTTTATTTATTTTATTTACTCCCCTCAAGAATGTAAGCTCCATGAGAATAGAGATTTTTGACTATTTAATCACTGCTGTTTCTTCACTCCCTAAGATAGTCCTGGCAAATAGAAAAACAAAAAACAAACAAAAAACAAAAAACCAAACGCTTTGCTGTCAAGTCGATTCCGACTCATAGTGACCCTGTAGGAAAGAGTAGAACTGCCCCATAGAGTTTCCAAGGAGCACCTGGTGAATTCAAACTGCCAACCTTTTGGTTAGCAGCCATAGCTCTTAACCACTACACCACCAAGGTTTCCAGCAAATAGAAAGTCTCAATAAATATTGGTCAAATAAATGAACAAAAGGCTAACAAAAGGAAATGCAAAGGCAAGGATGTGAGAAATGCTGACGAAATGCCAACACTTCAGTTTGGCCTGATTCCTTTTGAGATCCCTTGTTGTACCACTCCAGAATTGCAGACACAGCTGTGTGGCACCTTCTTCCTTAGACTCGTGCTGCTTCTGAGTTCACTAAGGGGAAGGAAATGTTTAATTTTGGTTGATGGTGATGACTAACTTCCCTCTGGGCCTTGACCACACCCAAGGATCACTTCCAGGTTGTTTGGAAGGGCTTTTCCGTTTCATCAACGCACAGGATTCTTCTTGTGCAGATCTATGGGTTTCTCGGTTACTAGTTCATTGTCACATTATAGGCATTCGGAGGTGGAGGAGAGAGAAGTTGGGGTTTTTGGTTAGCGACTTCTGTTTTCTGCGTGTGGTAGGAGGCTACATCATCAGTTGAGAGGGAGGGAAATGGTAGAGTAAATGAGATTTGGAACAATCACTGATGGTGTTGGGATAAGTGGCTGATGAATAGACAATCAAACAGTTGTTGAGCAGAATAAAGTGTTTGGGAAATATTATAAATTTGTAAGATGTTTGTTGTGGTTTTTGTGTGTGTGTGTGTATGATACATAATTTTGTTTTGTTGTTAAAAAAGGATAATGAATTGAACTCAAGATTCATTCCCATTTTTAGGATCCTTGTTGTCCTTAAATAATAGGCACTGCTTAAGGTGGGAAAACCCCACAAGACAGGCTAATCATCAGCACATACCTAATCTCCACTTATCAAACAATCAGATATCCGGCAGGTATACGGAAGGACATCTCTGTAAGAACCCTGTGCTTCCAGAAGCCAGGCCTCCTGCTCATCTCCCAGTTCTGGGGGATTAACTGACAACACTGAGGCTGTGATTTACCAAGGGTTCTATGCGCTAGCTGCGTCTATTGCCAGGCAAAGCCTCCTGGAGGAACATCTGCTCTCACTGGATCACACAAGTCCCCATGCTTTAGCAATAGGAGAGCCTTTTAGGGACCAAATGCCCTGGTTCCCCCCTTCATCAGATCTCTCTAAAGTTCAGCATTGAGATTTATTTTTCAGACCAGAAACTTGGACTTTGTATGTTATGATTATACTCTAGACCAACAGAATAGGAATAGAAGGAATCAGGTCATGGGAGGAGCAAGACTTCTAGAGATGGGCCTGGAGCCATGGAGACCTCCAGGAGGGGCGAGGAGACACCTGCAGGATCCAGGACCTGGGGCCTCAGAGAGAAATTTAAGGACAGGGAATGGTTAGGACACTTTTAAAATGGTAGTATAGGGCAATGTTATACCAGAAGGGACATATTGGTATCCATACCAACAGAGAAGGAACAAAAATAACACTTTTAGGATACCTATTATTTATCTGGTATTTGTCTAACAAGTTCACACATATCAACTATATATCACAGCAGCTCTGTGAAAGTATAATGTCACCATTCTGCAAATGATAAAACTGAGGCCTAGAAAAGCTAAGTAATCTGCATAGAGGCACACAGCTAGCAAGTGGCCAAGTAGAGATTTAATCCTGGCCCCCTTGAATCCAGATCCAGAGCTCCTATTAGCTTAACCCATTTGGGCAGGAGGTTGTGGCAGCCAAGCCACTGGGTGATTAGACTTTAGTCATAGCCTGGCAAGGGGCTCTGTTCTGTACACACTTGTTAAATGTCTGCTGATGAGTGAATACAAAGTTTTATATCTATTTTTTAAGTTTTTTGGTTTCTCTTCATTGTGCTAGGAGTCTCCTGCTGTCTTCTTTCATAGTGCTTTGCCCGATGGTTGATCTGTTCCATTGCTGTGGGCTCCATTTTCCCAATGTAGCTAGAAAAGAAGGGTCTTTCTCTTTTTTACAAGCTGTGTAGCACTAACAGAGATAGGATCTCACTGCTGGCAAAGCTGGGGAATGGAAAAAGAGAGAGAGGGAGCAGAAGGAAAGTCTACCCATCTATTTCATCTTTTCCCTTCTCCCCATCAAAAGTCCTTTTTGCCACTCTTAGGCCGTGGCTGGGGAGGGAGATCTCCAGATAAAAAAACTCTCCCCTGTGTCTGCTCTTAATTTGTTATCTGAAGGACATAGATTACAAAAAATGATTGTGGTAAAATATATATTTAAATAGTCATTTTACCCATTTCTAGGAGTACGATTCAGTGACATTAATTATATTCACCATGTTGCGCAAAGGAGTCCTGGAAGCTCAATGGTTAAGTGCTCAGCTGCTGACTGAAACGTTGGTTCTTTGAACCTATTCAGCAGCTTTGTGGAAAAAAAGATTTGTTTCCATAAAGAAGACAGCCAAGAAAACCCTACTGGGGCAGTTATACTATGTTACTTCAGGTTGCAATGAGCTGGAATCGACTAGATGGCACCCAACAACATGTTGTGCAACCATCACCACTATCCATTTCCAAAAGTTTTACATCACCCCAAGTAGAAACTTAATACCTGTTAAGCAACAATTCCCTATTTCTCCCTCCCCCCAGCCCCTGGTAACCACTAATAAAACTTAGGATATAGAATTTTTGAGGTCTTCTCCAATCTCTCCTTGTTTTTGCCTTGCAAATTTATCTCCTCTTTGCTCTGGAAGTCTGCTGCAGGCTACAAACTTCTCAAATAAACTTCTTCACCCCATTTATTTGTTTAACTTCTTTTTGGAGGGTCAGGCTCACTATCTCAAATTGGCCATGTTTTGTGCTGCTTCCTGCACTTTGCGCATGCTGTACTCTTTCTCCTTCCCTACCCTTGCCATCCTTCAGGCTTACTCCTTGTGCCCTGATGGCCTTTCCATTCCTTGGGATCCGTATCCATATCCTACCCACTTCATGATGCACATGTAGTTTTGAAAGAACAAAACTGTCTGGGATTCTTCACTGGTTATTTGTGTTGTCTCATCCATTAGATTTCAAGCTTCTAGATGGTGATGGTAGGGTTTTTGTTTTAGTACTTATTAAGGTAAATGTTTACATTTAAATAAATAATTATTTGTTTATTTAATATATGAGTATTACATTTACAAAATAAATGTTTATGTTTAATATTTTATGCTTATTATCTAGCGCTGCACATTCTGAGCGTGTTTTTCTCACCATCTGGTTTCCCAGTAAAGCAGCTAGGGAAGGTGCATGTTAATAAGCTTGAGCTTGACAAGGGTTTCTCACTCCTTCTCCCAGCCCCATGCAGCTTCTCATTCCCTGGGTGCTGGGCTTGGGCAGAAAAGGAGGAACTCCTTTGCTTCCTCATTCTTGCTTGGTGAGAAGAATTGGATCTAAGAAGGGCAGCTACGTAGCGCTGCTGTAACAGAAATACCACAAGTGGGTGGCTTTAAAGAACAGAAATTTATTTTCTCACAATTCAAAAGGCTAGGAATCTGAATTCAGGGTACCAGCTCTAGGGGAAGGCTCTCTCTGTTGGCTCTGGGGGAAGATCCTTGTCTTTTTCAGCTTCTGTAGCCCTGGCCTTCCTTGGTCATTGGTGGTCTTCTTGTGGTGTCTATTTTCCCCTCTTTCTGCTTACTTGTTTCTGTGTCTATGCTACTCTTTACATCATTTAGAAACAATTAGGTTTAAGGGTCACCCTACACTGATATGGACTCATTAACTTAACAAAGAAAACCCTGTTCCCAAATAGGATTACATCCACAGGTATAGGGGTTAGGACTCCAACATGTATTTTTGGGAGACACAATTCAGTCCATAACAGGCAGTGAAACTCTACTTCAGGGTCACAGTCATTCTGGCTCATGCAGGAGATTTCTGTGGCCCAAGGGATTGATTGGTTAGGGAAGTTGGTGGTAGAGGGGTAGTCTAATAGTTTGTATTTGTCTAGGGCAGGGTTTATCAGCCTTGGCACTGTTGACATTTTAGGCTGGATAATTCTTTGCTCTACCACCCGTTTGTCAGTTTGTCATACTGTGGTGACTTGCATGTTGTTGTGATGCTGGAAGCTATGCCACCAGTATTCCAAATACCAGCAGGTAACCCATGGTGGACAAGTTTCAGTGGACTTCCAGATTTAGATAGACTAGGAATAAAGGCCTGTTGATCTACTTCTGAAAATTAGCCAATGAAAACCTTATGGATTTGAAAGAGCACTCTAAAGTTGAGACACTTGACATAATTAAAGTGGCCCACACAGGTCTGAATCGGACTCCATTTTGTCCTAGGCCCTTGCTTCTGCTTTTTAGAGTACATAACCCATGACCACACTCTTGACAAAGATGACTTGTTCTGCAACTTTCTGAGTTGGCCCACCCAGATTGTTGCGCGAACCAGCTCCAGAACGCAGGAAACAGAGGCTAAGGTTGAGGGCCCCAGCCAATAGAAATTCTTAGTAAATGAGTCTTACAGAGTATATTGAATATCAACCAATCAAATGTATACCTGTACTCTTTCCCAACTCTGTACAGAGTTCTGCAAAATTGAGTATAAAGACGTGTGCTTATGTTCCCTCTTTGGAACGCCGTTTTGAACTTTCATTTTGGCACTTCCCGATTTGCAAATCTTTGAATCTGAATAAAACTCTTTTTTTATTTTACAGAAACACTGTTTCATTTTTAACATAGATCACAACAGAATATTGTCCTATATAGTGCTGGAAAGTGAGCCCCCTAGATGGGAAGGCACTACACAGTAGCATAACAATGGACTCAAACATACCAACAACCATGAAGATGGCACAGGATGGGGCAACTTTCGACTCTGTTATACGTAAGGTCACCACAAGTCAAAGTCAACTCTATGGCAACTAACAACAACAATTCTTTGTTGTGCGGGGCTGTCCTGTACATTGTTAAGATGTTTTGCAGCATCCCTGATCTTATTCTACTAGATGCCAGTAGCTCTGTCTCCCCTAGTTGTGACAACCAAAAATGCTCTGGACATTGCCAAATGTCTTCTGGGGAGCACAATCATCGAGAATCACTAGTCTTGGGTTTTAGTCTTTACAAAGCAGTTTCATCTCTGTTTTCACTTCTGAGAGTCATTATAACTCTGAATCTGGAAGGAAACTGTTCTTTTCTGTTTTACATAGCTAATCAAATCTCAGGAGAAAAAAAGGAAAGGTAGAACTCACATCCTCTGAGTCCACAAAAAAAAAAAACCCAAACCCATAGCTGTTGAGTTGATTCTGACTCATGGTGACCCTACAGGACAGAGTGGAGATGCCCCACAGGCTATAATCTTTACCCATGGAGCTGCTGGTGGGTTCGAACCAATGATTTTTCAGTTAGCAGCTGGGCACTTAACCACTGAACCACCAGAGCTCTTTCTCTGATTCCAAACCTACAGCAATTTTTCTTACTCTCCAAGGCAGGGTAAGACAGACCCTTAGGGATGAGTGATTTAATGAAACAGTAACTTGACCCCACCCTGAAGGAGATATCAATTTTGAGTTGAAGAAAAAAAATCCTTGTTAAATCACAAGTTTTGACAAAGGGACATCATTAATCACTTTGCTATTTTAAGACTTTGCTTCTTAATTTTATTTTGTTGAACTTTCATTTTGGCCGTCTGAAAGGAAGGAAGTTTGGATTTCCTTTCTGAAGGGGCTAGTTTAATTTTTGACTTGGGTTTGCAAAACTTCTGAACGTTTTAAGAGGAGAGAGGCGGTCCAAACAAAATTGTTCACTTCCTCTTGAAGATGCGTCATTTTGTTAACAGTATGTACGCAATCTTCTCAGTGGTGTTTTCCAAGAACACCGAAACACAACACTGCCCTTAAAAACAGAAGTTTGTAGTAATTGTTCTTGAGACTAGGTCAGAAAACTAGAAGTACTGAAATATAAGTCTGAAAAGTACAGAAATTTCTGAGGCTATAAATAATTATTTTGTTTTCTGTGTGTTTTGAAAAGAGGGAAGGGGGTACATTATTTTAAGTTGGTGTCTGAAGGTTTAAAAAAAAATCTAAAATTGGCTAAGGAGGGGTAAGTGTATACTTAAACTTCAGATTTTAATTAAATTAAGGCACATTCTTATCAAGATAAATTTCTTTTTCTTTGAAATATAATTTAATGATGCTTAGATATCAGACTTTAAAATAATCATTTTGGAAGCACATTTTTAATACATTTAATACAGTGAAACTTGTGAAAGCCAAAACTCAATGGGATTGCCTTGTTTTTCCGGGTCTTGAAAATTTTCTGCCTTTGACAGGATGCAGTCTTACCACTTTTCTATCACTCATTTTAGTGGAAAATATTTGAGTTTTTTTTCTATGGAAGGTTTCTGCCTTATGCAGGTCCAACTGTCTCAGGTTTTACTGTAATAATGATACTATAATAAATACTAAATGAGGACCTACTTTGTGCTCCACTGTTCTAGGAACCCAACTGCAGGGATGTTTCAGTTTTTTTTTTTTTCCTGAACTAATATCTTCTGTTTATTAAAAGACACTACAGCCAGTGGGGAGAAACAAAACACAAACTGGAAAAATGTATTTCCAACTCTTGTAATTGTCAAAAGATCAATAGCCAGAATATATTAAGACTTTCTGCAAATAAATAAGAAAACAACAATTGAAAAATGGGAAACACACATGAAGAGACATTTCAACAAAAGAAGAAACACAAAAGGCCCATTGACCCGTGAAAGCATACGTCGTCTCATTAGCAATCAAATATAACAAAGTACTGAGATACCATTTCACATCAGCAACAGTGGCGTACATTTAAAACACCAAAGTTTGGCTACATTGTAGACTAACAGGAACTTTTCCATACTGCCTGTTGTTAGTTGTTGTCCAGTGTCGACTTGTGGTGACCTTATGTATAAAAGAACAAAATGTTGCCCAGTCCTGCACCATCTTCATGATCATTGGTATGTCTGAGTCCATTGTTTTTGCTATTGAGTTAATCCATCTTATTGAGGGTTTCCTTCGTTTTCATTGGACCTCTAGTTTACCAAACATGATGGCTTTTTGATGCTTCAGTTTTAATGGGAGGCGCGTGCTGAAGCAGAGAGCATGACTTAGAGAGTTGTCAAGATCTGCCATTTCTACATGTTTCCAAATGCCTTGGATTTTTCAAAATGTTTGGTTGACCTTAGGCAAATTACATAGCCTCTTTAAGCCTCAGCTTCCTCATCTGTAAAATGGGTAATAATATCAACCCTATATGCTGTGAAGACTAAAAAAAAAACAAAACAAAAACCTATTGCTGTCGAGTCGATTCTGACTCATAGTGACCCTATAGGACAGAGTAGAACTGCCCCACAGGGTCCACAAGGCTGTAATCTGTACAGGAGCAGACTGCCACATCTTCCTTCTGTGGAGCGACTGGTGGGTTCAAACCGTCAACCTTTCAGTTAGCAGACAAGTGCTTAACCACTGCACCACAAGGATGCTCCACTGTAAAGGCTAAATGAAAAAAAAATTACATGAAAGCACAATTAATACAGAGTTTAGTTATTAGTATTAAGTTAGTATTTAATATAACTAATTTATCAATAACAGCAATACAATTGCATTGCATGATGTTACGATTGTTAATTATTAACATGTAATATTTAAAATTAATATGAAGTGATAAAAATAAAAAATTATGTGAAAGCATACTCAGTATCAGTATTAATATTAAATAGTATTAAGTAAGAACAAACAAATCTGTCCTGGAAGAAGTACAGCCAGAATGCTCTCTAGAAGCGAGGATGGCAAGACTTTGTTTCATGTATTTTGGACATGTTATCAGCAGGGACCAGTCCCTGAAGAAGGACATCATGCTTTGTAAAGTAGAGAGTCAGTGAAAAAGAAGACGACCCTCAGTGAAATGGACTGACACAGTGACTGTCCCAGTGGCTGCAACAGAGATAGGTTCAAGCATAACAGTGATTGTGAGGATGGTGCAGGACTGGGCAGTGTTTCGTTCTGTTGTACATAGGGTTGCTATGAGTCGGAACCAACTTGACAGCACCTAACAATAACAGTATGTTATTTTTCAGGATTGTATTGAATATTCTTATGCATTTTCCCTTCTATAGTACTTTTAGAGTCAGACTATCAAGTTTCATGAAAAATGCTTTTGAACACTAGAATTGCATTAAATTTGTGAATAAATTTGGTGAGATTGACATTGTCATAATATACAGTTTTCCAACATCAGCTTGGTATCTCTTCTTAAATGTCCTTCACTGAAGTTTTGTATTATCTCCATAAAGATTTTGTTTATTGGATCAAAGACCTAAATATAAAACCAAAAACTATAAAGTTCATAGAAGAAAAAATAGGATCAATGCTAGAGGCCCTAGTACACAGCATTAACATGATACAAACCATAACCAACAACACACAAACTCCAGAAGATAAGCTAGATAACTGGGATCTTCTAAAAATCAAACACCTATGCTCTTCAAAAGACTTCACCAAAAGAGTAAAAAGAGAACCTACAGACT
>NW_004443957.1:9881461-9910527 GCF_000243295.1 Trichechus manatus latirostris | reverse complement strand
GCACACCCATGTTCATTGCAGCATTGTTCACAATAGCAAAAAGATGGAAACAACCTAGATGCCCATCAACAGACGAATGGATAAACAAACTATGGTACATACACACAATGGAGTATTATGCAATGAGAAAGAACGAATCTGTGAAGCATCTCGTAACATGGGTGAAACTGGAGGACATTATGCTGACTGAAATAAGTCAATCACAAAAAGACAAATATTGTATGACACCTCTACTGTAAAACTCATAAAAAGTTTACATACAAAAAGTAACAATATTTGTTGGTTACAAGAGATGGGAGGGGTGGGGGGGAAATACTAATTAGACAATAGGTAAGTGGTAACTTTGGTGAAGGGTAAGACAGTACAGAATATGGGGGAAGCCAGTACAACTTGTATAAGGAAAGGTCATGGAAGCTCCATAGACACATCCAAACTCCCTGAGAGACTGAATTGCTGGACAGAGGGCTGTGGGGACCATGGTCTCAGGGAACATCTAGCTCAACTGGCATAACACAATTTATAAAGACAATGTTCTGCATTCTACATTGGTGAGTAGTGTCTGGGGTCTTAAAAGCCTGTGAGCAGCCATCTAAGATACTGCACTGGTCTCGCCAAACCACTGAGAATCATGGCCCAGCCAAGCTGATGCACAACCTTAATGATCACAAATTCACAATGGTATCCTTCTGTATTCTTCAGGTTTGTTTTGTTAGTCTTTCTCTCTCTTTTTGAATTGAAAGGTGAATTAATTTTTGATCTTTCTAATATTCTAGTAAATAAATGTAAAGCTATACATTTCTCTCTGAATATTACATCATCCATACCCCCAGGTTTTAACATGTACAACTCTTAGTATCTAGATACCTTGTTATTTCTATTTATCCAAGAGTTATTTAGAATTAAGTTTTAAAACTTCCAAGCTAGAGACTTTTTCTGCAATTTATTGTTGATTCTAATTATACTGTGTTGTGGTCAGTAGACCTGGCTTGTATGTGACCTATTTTTAGAATTTGAAAAGAATGTATATTATCTTCTTGTGGGAAATTAAATATATCTAATATGTACACTCATGCGCTGCATAATGTCCATTCTGGCAATTTCTGACCGCATGTATGTCCATGGTCTGTAAGGTTATAATTGTTGTTGTTAGGTGCAGTTGAGTCAGTTCTGACTCATAGCGACCCTGTGTATTACAGAACGAAACACTGCCCTGTCCTGCGCCATGCTCACAATTGTTGTTATGCTTGAGCCCCGTGTTGCAGCTACTGTGTCAATCCGTCTCATTGAGGGTTTTCCTCTTTTTCACTGACCCTGTACTTTACCAAGCATGATGTCCGTCTCCAGGGACTGATCCCTCCTGATAACATGTCCAAAGTATGTAAGACTTCTTACTTCTTCCAAGATAGGTTTGTTTGTTCTTTTGGCAGTCCATGGTATATTCAATATTCTTCGCCAACACCACAATTCAAAGGCGTGATTTCTTCTTTGGTATTCCTTATTCATTGTCCAGCTTTCGCGCGCATATGATGCGATTGAAAATGCCATGGCTTGGGACAGGCACACCTTAGTCTTCAAGGTGACAGCTTTGCTTTTCAATGCTTTGAAGAGGTCTTTTGCAGCAGATTTGGCCAGTGCGATGCATTTTTTTATTTCTTGACTGCTGCTTCCATGGGTGTTGATCGTGGATCCAAGTAAAATGAAATCCTTGACAACTTCAGTCTTTTCTCCATTTATCATGATGTTGCTTATTGGTCAAGTTGTGAGAATTTTTGTTTTCTTTATGTTGAGTTGTAATCCATACTGAAGACTGTGGTCTTTAATCTTCATCAGTATGTGCCTCAAGTCCTCGTCACTTTCAGCAAGCAAGGTTGTGTCATCTGCATAATTCAGGTTGTTAATGTTTCTTCCTCCAATCCTGATGCCCCATTCTTCTTCATATAGTCCACCTTCTTGGATTATTTGCTCAGCATACAGATTGAATAGGTATGGTGAAAGGATACAAGGTTATAACAGAGTTTAGAAATCCCAGTCAGAGAACCGGACATAGTGGATGTAACCAGACGTAGTAAACACAACAGCTTCCTGCATGCAACATGTGTATCTTATGTGTCTTGTATACAAAGTGATTGCACTGCCAGGCATATAATGGTACAGTATATATATAACCTATAATACATATGTCTTGATAGTCATAATAAACGCCTATGCTACTGGTCTATGTATGTACTATACTTTCTTTCGTTATTTTAATGCGAACTTACCCTACTTACCAATAAAAAGTTTACTGTGTAACAGTGTATGCTTTGGCTGGTAAGCATCATCATCATCTAACTTCGTGTATGACGTGTCTCTTGAGTGTTGTAGCATTATCTCTGTTTAATTTTCTTTAGGAAATATTACCGTGAAGGGCATCACGGCTCCCAAACACAGCAAAACCAGTGTTAGTGATACCAGCAGCAAGAGGCAAAGGAGAAGCATTGATCTGGAAGTGAAACAAAAGGTTGTTAAACAATACGAAGGTGGAAAATCGGTGAATGCTATTGCTCATGGCTTATGCATGTTCACACAATGTCCAAATCACATAATGTCCTATTTCACAGAATGTATCATGGATGCTAAGCAATGCATGACTACATACAATATATTTGTATATATATTTATTTATATATGTATGAGAGACACTAATACAATACCCATGTACTCACAACCTAGACTTAATAATTGTTAATATTTTGTCCTGTTTCCTTCAGACTTTTTAAATTTAAGAAATAAAATGTTGCCAAAAGGTGAAGACCTCTTTTGTACTGCTTGCCAATCTATTTCCTCCCTTCCTCCCCAGATATAACTATATTCTGAATTTGGAGAAACACCTTCCCATTTCTTTGGTAAACTTTCAACTTCTTTATTATGATTCATTCAGATTTTCTGCTTCTTTAGTTAATTTTAGGAATTCATATATTTTCTAGAAAATTATTTTCTGTAAGCTTTTTCAAAAGTTCTAGTGCATAGGATTTAAAGTAATAATAATAACTAACAATAACTCTGTGTTTATTATGAGATAGACATTGCTCCGTAAGTTTTACTTGTACTCATTTAAGTTTCATGTCAATGTTTATGAGGCGGGTACTATTGTTGCTTCTATTTTTAAAAAACGAGAAACCTGAGGCCCGTGGAAATTAAGTAACTTGCTGGAAGTCATACAGCTAGAATGTAGTGAAGGCTGGATGGGAATCTTCTCCAGTGTGATTCCAGAGATGACATTAGCTACTCCACAGCCACTGTTACGCCAGATTCTGCTTGAACGTCCTTCAGAGGCTGGAGGCCCTAGCAATGTAGTAAGACACAAAGGAGAAATAAAAGGCATAAGGAATGGAAAGGAAGAAATAAAACTGTCATGTTTTCAGACAATGTGATTGCATTGTCTCAAAAGAATCTACAGATAAACTATTAGAAATAGTAAGTAAATTTAGCAAACTCTCTGGATACAATGTTGTTTTAGTTATCTAGTGCTGCTGTAACAGAAATACCACGAGTGGATGGTTTTAACAAACAAATTTATTTTCTCACAGTTTAGGAGGTTAGAAGTATGAATTCCGGGTGCCAGCTCTAGGGGAAGGCATTCTCTCTCTGTGGGCTCTGGTCTCTTTGAGCTTGTGCTCCTGGGCAATCTTCATGTAGCTTGGCATCTCTCTTCCCCTGTCTCTGCTTGCAAGCTTTCCTTTAATCTCTTTTATATCTCAAAAGATATTGACTCAAGAAACATCCTACACTAATCCTGCCTCATTAACGTAATAAAGACAACCCATTCCCCAATGGGGTTATAATCACAGGCATAGAGGTTAGGATTTACAACACATATTTTTTGGGGACACAATTCAATCCATAACAAATGTGAACGTACAAAAGCCAATTATAACTTTTTAAACAAATACCAAAAAAAAAAAAAAAAAATAGCAAATAAAAAAATCCAAATACCATTTCTAGTGGCATCAAGTATCAGAAAACAACAACAAATACCTAGGAATAACATTACTGAATGGAATTAAAATGGGCCTAAATAAATAGAAGGATATACCACGTTCATGAATTGGAAGGCTAAATAGTGTTAAAATGGCAATTCTCCCCAATTTAACTTACATATTCAATGCAATTACAATAAAAATTCCAGCATGTTGTAAAAGTAATTCGATTCTAAAACTTATATATGGAAATGCAAAAATGCCATGAATGGCTAGGACAATCTCAAAAAAGACCAGATTTGAGGGAGTTTAACTACTAGATAACAAGACTTATTATAAAGCTACGGGAACTAAAATAGGCAAATAGATCAATGGAATAGAATATAGAATCTAGAAACAGATCCACACACATTTAGTCATCTGATTTAGGAAAAGAGTACCACTGTAGTAAAGTGAGGAACTGATGATTTTTTAGATATCCAATTGAAAAACAAGAATCTTGACTGTCTACCTGATATCATGTTCTGGTTATCTGTTGCTGCTTAATAAACCACTCCAAAACATAGTATCTTCAAAAAACCTATTTAATTATTTTTCAAATTTTGTGGGTCAGGAATTCATGTAGGGCTTATCTGGGTGATTCTTTTGCTCCACATGGTGTTGATGTTGGTAGTACCCAACTGGTGGATAGGCTTTGGTATGGAGGGTCCATGATGACTTTACTCAAATGTCTGGAACCTGGGAGTCTAGGCTCAACTGGGACTGATGATCAAAACATAGCATGGCTTCTCCAGCATGGCCGTCTCAAGTAACTGGATCTTTAACATGGCACCTCAGGGTTCCCACAGAGTGTTCCAAGAGGCCCAGGCTGCAGTGTTTTTATGACTAGCCTCAGAAGTTGCAGAAGGACCAACACTTATGCCACATTCTCTTGGTCATGCGAATCACTAAGGACAGCCCAGCTTCAAAGGGAGGTGATTTGGACTCAGCCTCTCAATGAGAGCTGTATCTTGGAATTTGGGGCATTTTAAATTTATTATTCCAGATGGATCATAATGCTAAACGTCAAAGATGAGACAAATCTTCCAGAAGAAAACATGGGAGAAAAATCTTCATGACCTTTGGGGCACATAAAGCCTTGTAAATAGAAAGAGAAAACATTAACCACAAAAGAAAAAAAAAAAAAAGATAAATTTGACTTCATTAAAATTAAGAACAAAATATCAAAAAAATTTTAGAGAGTTTTAGAGAGTAAAAAGATGAGCTACATATATTAGAATATATCTGAAATATATAAAGAACTGCTCAATCAATAAGAAAAAGACGTAACTCAATTAAAAATTGGTTAAAAAAGATATCCTTGGTTAAACAGGCTATCCTTAATAGAAAGGATATGTAAATAGACAATTAACATGTGAAAATGTGCTCACTATAATTATCCAGTAAATGCAAACAAAAACCACAAAGATCACTCAGACTTCAATGTCTAGAGTTTTTATTGGGGTTTCATTACTTTTGCATGATTGACTGATCACTTCCTGTGTGGTTGAACTCAATCTTCAGCTCCCTCCCCTGAGATCAGCTGATATCAATAGGGTGGGTCTTTCTGGCATGGCCAACCCCAAGAGGCACCTTGTTAGCATAACAATGATTCCAATCATTCTCGAAATTCCAAGGGTTTAGAGGTTCTTTCTCAGGAACAGAGGACAAAGACCAAATTCCTTGAGTAAAGCTAATTTTACGCTTTACAGATGTTGATTTTAATAAATAAATTAACTAATCATAGTGCGGTTTTGGCAGCAAGGTAAATCACAAGTTTCCTTCTAGACCTGAAGTTTCCTCACTTAGAAAAGGCCTTGCTCTGAAATATCTCAGTATAAACTTGGTATTGAAGAAATTCCTCTGAGTACAAAGCATTTTAGGAAAAATTGGTATAATTTTGGTAAGTTTTTCAATGATAAAATCATAAATTTATACACACACACACACACACACCATGTTTTTACTCAATGCATGTTACGTTTTTTGTCAACCTTGCAAACCCCTCCCCTGCCTTGTGTGTTATTTTCGTAAATGCCCTATGCCAATTTTTCTTTTTGTTTTTACATGTTGCTGACTTCAATTTCTATTTCTAATCACATGGAAATGTCACTAAGGTAGGTATTGATTTTATATTATTTGAAATTTAATTCAAAAGTATTTACCAGTAGATCAACTGTTGAGCTAATGCGCTATAATTATCAACTTAAATTAACAGAAACAATTTTGATTGCTTCTTTTCTAATTACCGGAGGACTTCCAAACTCAATCCATGACTTCTTGGCCATGGCTTATACCTTTATTATACAATTATGATAAAAAATAACATTTTAGGACTATTTAGATACACACAAGCAGGGAATTAAAGAAAATAAAACAAAAGAATATGAAAAGAATGATATGATTTACTTGTAATATGTGAGGGTAAATGAATGAGGCCGCAATTCACTTCTGGAAATGTCACGAGACATGCATGGGCTATGCCAGAACTGTTTTACTTAATTTCATCATTTCTGCCAGGTTATAGGTTTGGGCGTGTTATTTGCAAAAAAATGCGGTGTCGCATTCTAGAATGTCGAAAGAGTCCCTTTACCCTTGGAAAGTTGCTAAAAATAGTTTTCCGCCCAAAAGTAGGTTCCCTTTAATCACGTGCCCCTACAATTTGGAGTATAATTGAGTGATATTCTTGCCTCACTGTATGGCTAGAATATGATTCCATGGGGTTTTCTAAATCTTCAGTAGTCTTTTACTGAAGCAGCAGGCTGTGGTTAAACACAAATAGGTGATGAACTCTCCCGTAATATTTTAACTGATATCATTCTTTTAGTTTTGGTGACTAGACTTTTACCATTAAAGATGATTAGACTTTTACCCTATAAGGAATAAGAATGGAATGTTTAATTTATTAAAGCAACTTTTATGGGGATTGAAATAGAGAGAGATTGAAATGCCAGATTAACTTTTAAATTCCATACTCGTGACTATATTGAATTTTCAAATATACTAATTGACCTATCTTAGCAAGTACCCATACTGAGCAGTTTTTTGTTCATCTAAATATTCATAATTTCTAAGCACAACTGAAAAGCACAGAGAAGACAACCATGTAGGTGGAAATTAAGATTACCAACATCTCAGGACCTTGTTTTTGTTCTTATCTTTCTTGATTCATCTTCAGTATTAGACACTGTTGACCAGTTCCACCATTTTGAACTCCTTCTCCCTTAGGTTTCACTGTGCTGATTTATCCTGCTACCCACCTCCTTCCTCAAGCTTTCCCTTCCATCTTTCTGCCAATTAACTGTGGGCATAGCTCATGTTTGGTGCTTAACCTTCTTCTCTTTGTGCTTCACTCTGGAAAGTGTGACTTTGATGTATCAGATAAATGGCTCCTCAAGGGGGTTGATAGCTCCATTTCTGATATAATTCAACCCTTTCTCCTCTGTGTTCCTATTTGCAAGTTCAGCATTACCACATGGCACACAAAAGTACTGCTGTGTTCCCAATGATCAAATATTCAATAATTCAACGAGTTTTCTTTTTTCAGCAGTGACTTCCAGAATCTGTGCAGCATGCTGGAAAGAAAACAGAGATGACAGAGAAAGTAGTGCCTCTCAAAGAGTTTAAACTCTAATGATACATGCACAGAATGAAGCAAGTTCCACAATGGGAACATGCACCATGGATGTCCTCAGGGAGCCCAGAGAAGGAAGTAGGATATCATCAAATGGAGGGCATGGAAGCCTGAGAAAGTGGTGTGAGCAGAGGGAGTATAGAGCCTGTTTGAGGGATAGTAAGTGTTCTCGTGGGTCAGTAACTCATTGAAGCAAAAACCCATTGCAGTCAAGTAGATTCTGACTCATAGCGACCCTATAGGACAGAATAGAACTGCCCCATAGAGTTTCCAAGGAGTGGCTGGTGGGTTCGAACTGCTGACCTTTTGGTTAGCAACTGAACACTTACCGTGGGTCAGTAGGCTGAGAAATAAATCAAAATTAAGAACCTAAGAATAGGAAGAATGGTATAAAATAAAAACCAGTAAGCAGTGAAGCCAGTACATTTTAGAGTTGTTACTATGATTATAAAACAATGAAAATGCAAACAATATTTCTTAGAAGACAAGATACATAATGTAAGAAGAAATAGAATAATCACTTGGATTAGAAAACCCAATTAAAATTGGTAAGATAGGCGGAGAGAGGTTATCATTTCACAGATGGAAATCATTACAAATTTTTATGCAAATAACGTGCACCTTCTAGCTTTGTTTGCCAACCGTTCTCTCCTCCTGCAAGGTATTTTCATGACTGTCTCTATGCCAGTTTTTTTTACATGTTACTGTAAAATAGTTAGTATAACACATGAAAATACCTGGAGGGGAGGAGGGAGCGGTTGGCAAACAAACATAGAAGGCACACGTTATTTGTGTAAAAATACAGTATTTAGAAATTTAGGTTCGAATGTATTTATTATAATTATTTTATGTAAAGGTGATAATAGGAAAAAATAAGACATAACTAATAAATTGCTAGAGAAAGAAGAAGAATCTAATAAAAGTCAATGCAGCAAAAGATAAGATTATAAAGAAGGGAAACTGTAAGAAGTATAAAAATAGACAGTATAAGATAATAGTAGTTACAGCAGACATATCACTTAGTATAGTTAATATGAATGCTCCAAATGTTTCTATTACGAGACAAAGATTCCCAGGCTGGGCACTAAACACAAAATCCAACTATATGCTACTTTTAATAGGCATACTTAAACCTATATGACCTAAACAGCTCAAAATAAGAGGTGGGCTTGGCCTTTCTACCGAAGTGTAGGTAACATGTGAAAAGAGAAGTTACACTTTCCATGATTAATGAAAATTGACAATTTCTTAAGAGAAGTATTGACAGTCTATAAAAATATTCTGTACTCTAGGAGAGTATGCAAAAGATATAGTTTCCTTTAAAAAGAAGTATCAGAGAAGATCAAAGGGTTTGGAGAATTTCTTGTAAATGAGGTCAAAGTCTTGTACTTTCTTAGAAAACAGAGCTATGAAGCAGAACTGATATAATACAGATGATAAAATATATTGTTACAGTTAAACATGTTACTGGTTGGGATGCAGCAAAATTAGAGGTATCTGTTTATGTGTAAATCTGATATTCCAAAACGATTCTGAAGCAAAATTGGCACAGTATGCATGTAGTTTAAAACAAAACAGAGTTGCTTTATTAAACTGAAAATGTTAATAGATTTTGTCTTGTATTCTAAAGAATTCTTTGTTGTCTTTGAGTGTTCTGTTAAAATACTAAGTATCTAACATATGTGTATTTAAAAAATGACATAAAAATTGGAAGGCAATGATAAACCAGAACAACAAAAAAAAAATTTGTAAAATGGGCGATGAATCATTATCTTTAGTGTACCAAGATCTCTTTTATAGGGGATCATTTTCTTCTTCTCCCTGAATGCCTACGTTGGCCACTAAAATAGAATGTCCAACTATTTACTAGAAAAAGGATGTAAACTTCCACCCCAAATTCTACCCTATTCATCCCTTTAGTGAGATTGGGAGAAAGAATGATATATATAGGGCTGCTCTTCTGAGCTGTGAGTGGGGGATGAAACTCTGCTGAGCTTGCCAGATCTTGTGTCCTGGAAGAGAGCTAGGTTTATCTGGAAGAAAGGGCTGATTCCAACAAAAGTGTTGTAGAGTCTCCAAGTCCTGTGCTCCAAGGTCTGGATCCACCCAGAGGAGGTATCTCTTTCTACAAAGTTGCCATTTGGCTAGCTGAGGGCCCTGTGAGCATGTGTGTTTTCTGCCCTTCTGGCTTTCTTTTTTGGCTCTGCCAACCACCAGAGTCAGGGTATTCTGGTCTTTTCCCTTCCACATGACAAGCTTAATGGGGGAAACACTGTCTCCTGAAGAAAGAGACCCACAATAAATGGCTGTGACTCAAAGGGACTAGTGGTAAGTCTGATTAATTAAGGAGCACAGTATTAGGAAATCCATTTGAACTTTGGTCCAAGCTGCCATCCCCAAATTATGTTTATTAGTAAGAAAGCTGATAGTTTGATTTCATCATTGAGTCTTTGCCTATTTTCTCTCTAGCTTTAGGATTCCAGAGGGAAAGAGGAGGATGTTATTTATCGTTGACCTTAAGTTCATCATTGATCAACAAAATACGAGGGATAAATTTTAAAAATGGGCAAAAGACAGGAGCGTAGTTTATTCAAACACAAATACACCACCGGGGGGGGGGGGCGGGGAACAAAAAGAAAGACAGGTGATCAATTTGTATGAATACAAATTCATAATGTCTTAAACAACTGGTGAAATGAAAATTAAAATACCGAGATACCATTTTCATCAATGATGATAAAATATTTAAAAAATGATACTAATCAGTGATGTCAAGGTAGTAAATAGAGACTCTTACAACTGCTAGTGGGTGTGTAGATTTGTAATTTCTGGAGACAGATATGGTGGTATGTATCAAAAACCTGAGAATTTTTTATATACTTCAACATAGGAATTTCACTTCTAAGACCTTATCCTAAGAAAATCATCATGATTATGCACAAATGTGTACTTTCTAGAGAATTAAAATGCATAACGTACTAGTATGTAAGTCAGAATGGGGTTAATGGAATTAAACTGTTCTAAGATCTTGCTCTGTGCTAGGAGAGGGTAAAAGTATCAAGTAATATTATAACTTTCATAATTCAAGTATGCCTGTTGTAATTTCTAGGGTAATCACTAAAACAAAACAAAGTAAAAAAGCCGAAACCATTGAGGTTGAGTCGATTCCGACTCATAGTGACCCTATGGCACAGAGTAGAACTGCCCCATGGGGTTTCCAGGGAGTGGCTGGCGGATTCAAACTGCTGACCTTTTAGTTAGCAGCCAAGCTCTTAATCACCGTGTCACCAGACAGTAAAATAGTAAGACACTGTTAGAGAGTGTGTGAGTTGTCCATCTATTCCTCTCAACTCCAAATGAAGCTTTTATTGCCCTGTTTAAGATACTGAACATTTCTGCCTTGCCAGCTGGCACGATGTTGAGCTTCATCTGTAGAGGGCACTGAAGGGACACTGGAGGAGGAAGGGGCTTCTTCTACGTGGTTCTGGTGTGCCCTGTTTGGCAGACTCCTGTAGCACACAGATCTTCCATGCAGCACCTTCTCCTGCTCAGCTTGCCTTGCCACCCCAGAGTGCAGTTTTCCAATGCATCACCTCCATTGATGGCATCCGAGTGAGTTCATGGCTTCATCCTTATCCCAGAGGGAGGCTTCCCAGCGAGTTCTGTCAGTAGGATCTGAGTGAACATCTTCACCATTCAGTGTACCATTGCTGTGTCCTCTCAAATGAGGTTTGAATCTTGGTCTGGTAGAGTGGTCTCCACATTTATTGCTTACCGGTTGCTCTGGCTCAAACATAGAAGTAGTGTCTGCTTCCGGTATCTGCTATTCTTGTATTCCTTAGAATTGTTTTAACCCCTTATTAAATAATCTCCCTTTACTCCAATGCCATTATAGTTAATAATCCTGTGTATTAAACTTTCCTTTCCCTGTTCAAATGACTGTGGTTTCTGTTTTCTGATTGGACCCTGATGGATACATGGGGAAAAAGAAAATAATGAGAAATAATAAATCAAAAGGATGGCAAAGAAAAGAACATGGAAGAGGCATGACAATTAGAAAGCAAATAATACGAGTGTAGATTTAAAACCCAAATTGGCCAGCAAGAATGTTAGATAAAAATGGACTGAATGTGCTAATAAAGACAGAGATTATTAGACTGGATTAAGAAAAAAACTAAATATAGGACGTTTACACATGAGATAATATAAAATAAGAGGATAAAATATAAAATGTGAAGATACAGAAGGATTGAAAGTATAAGGATGGAAGCAGGCCTAACAGGTAAATAACTAAAAGAAATCTGGTATAGCAATATTAGTTAGAAAAAGTGGACTTAAAGTTAGAATAAAGGAACATGCCCAATGATAAAACTTTCATTTAACGATGAAGAAATAGTCATTTTAAATTTGTATACACCTAATCCACTTGTCTGTCAGTTTGTTGAACTGTGGTGGCTTTCATATTGCTGCGATGCTGGAAGCTATGCTGCCGGAACTTCAGACACCAGTAGGGTCAGCCATGGTGGATGGGTTTCAATGGAGCTTCCAGGATAAGACAAACTAGGAAGAAGGACCTGGTGATCTATTTATAAAACAACAACAACAACAAAAAAAACAGGCCAGTGAAAACGTTATGAATTATAGCAGAACATTGCCTGATACAGTGCCAGAAGATGATCCCTTCAGGTTGGAAGACACTCAAAATACCACTGGGGAAGAGCTGTTTCCTCAAAATAGAGTCAACCTTAATGACGTGGATGGAGTAAAACTTTTGGGGCTTTCATTTGATGATGTGGCATGACTCAAAATTTGAAGAAACAGCTGCAAACATCCATTAATAATTGGAATGTGGAATGTATGAAGTATGAATCAAGGAAAATTGGAAGTTGTCAAAAATGAAATGGGAAATGAAGATTGATATCCTAGGCATTAGTGACCTGAAATGGACTTGTACTGGCCATTTTGAATTGGACAATCACATGGTCTACTGTGCTGGGAAATTGAAGAGGAATGGCATTGTATTCATTGTCGAAAAGAACATTTCAAGATCTATCCTGAAGTACAATCCCGTCAATGATAGGATAATATCCTTTCACCTATTACGAAGATGAGTTAATATGACTTATTCAAATTTATGCACCAACCACTAATGCCAAAGATGAGTTAACTGAAGATTTTTACCAACTTCTGCAGTCTGAAATAGATCAAACATGCAATCAAGATGCATTGATAATTACTGGTAATTGGAATGGGAAAGTTGGAAACAAAGAAGGATTGGTAGTTGGAAAATATGGCCTTGGTTATGGAAATGATCCCGGAGATCATATGATAGAATTTTGCAAGACCAACGACTTATTCCTTGCAAATACCTTTTTCAATAACATAAACGGTGACTATACATGTCGATCTCGCTGGGTGGAATACACAGGAATCAAATTGACTACATCTGTGGAAAGAGACGATGGAAAAGCTCAATATCATCAGTCAGAACAAGGCCAGGAGCTGACTGCAGAACAGACCATCAATTGCTCATATGCAAGTTCAAGGTGAAGCTGATGAAAATTAGAACAAGTCCATGAGAGCCAAAAAATGACCTTGAAAGTATATTCCACCTGAATTTAGAGACCATCTCAAGAATACAGTTGACACATTGAACACTAATGACTGAAGACCAGACGAGTTGTGGGATGACATCAAAGACATCATACATTAAGAAAACGAAAGATCCTTAAAAAGACAGGAAAGAAAGAAAAGGCCAAAATGGATGTCAGAAGAGACTCTGAACCTTGCTGTTGAATGTAGAGTAGCTAAAGCAAATGCAAGACATAATGATGTAAATAAGCTAAACAGATTTTAAAGGGCAGCTCCAGAAGATTAAAGTATTGTAATGACATATGCAAAGATCTGGAATTAGAAAACCAAAAGGGAAGAACAGGCTTGGCATTTCGCAAGCTGAAAGAACTGAAATAAAAATTCAAGTTGCAATACTGAAGGATTCTATGGACAAGATATTGAATGATGCAGGAAGCATCAAGGGAAGATGGAAGGAATATACAGAGTCACTGTACCAAAATGGTTGAAATGTTCAACCATTTCAGGAGTTAGCATACGATTAAGGACTGATGGTATTAAAGGAAGAAGTCCAAGCTGCACTGAAGGTGTTGGCAAAAAACAAGGCTCCATGAAATGATGGAATACCAATTGAGATGTTTCAACAAATGAATGTAGCGCTGGAGGTGCTCACTCGTCTATGACAAAAAGTTTGGAAGACAACTACCTGGCCAACCTACTTGGAGAGCTGCATATACCTGCCCATTCCAAAGAAAGGTGATTCAACAGAATGAGGAAATTATTGAACAATGTCATTAATATCACGTGGACGTAAAGTTTTGCTTAAGATAATTCAAAAACGGTTGTAACGGTACATCAACAGGGAACTGCCAGAAATTCAAGGCAGATTCAGAAGAGGCCATGGAATGAGGGATATCATTGCTGATGTCAGATGGAGCTTAGTTGAAAGCAGAGAATACCAAAAAGATGTTTACTTGTGTTTTATTGACTATGCAAAGGCATTTGACTGTGTAGATAATAACAAATTATGGATAAGGAATTCCAGAACCTTTAATTGTGCTCATAGGGAACCCTGTACATTGACCAAAAGGCAGTCATTCAAACAGTACAAGGGGATACTGCATGGTTTAAAATCAGGAAAGGTATGCGTCAGGGTTGTATCCTTTCACCATACTTACTCAATCTGTATACTGAGTAAATAATCTGAGAACCTAGACTATATGAAGAAGAATTAGGCATCAGGATTGAAGGAAGACTCATCAACAACCTGCAGTATGCAGATGACACAACCTTACTTGCTGAAAGTGAAGAGTACTTGAAGCACTTACTGATGAAGACCAAAGACCACAGCCTTCAGTATGGATTACATCTCAACATGAAGAAAACAAAAATCCTTACAACTGGACCACTAAGCAACATCATGATAAATGGAGAAAAGATTGAAGTTGTTAAGGATTTCATTTTATTTGGATCTACAACCAACACCCATGGAAGCACCAGTCAAGAAATCAAACGACATATTGCATTGGGTGAATCTGCTGCAAAAGATTTCTTTAAAGTGTTAAAAAGCAGAGATGTCACTTTGAGGACTAAGGTGCTCCTGACCCAAGCCAGGGTATTTTCAATTGCCTCATATGTATGTGAAAGCTAGACAATGAATAAGTAAGACCCAAGAAGAATTGATGCCTTTGAATTGTGGTGTTGGTGAAGAAAATTGAATATACCATGGACACCCAGAAGAATGAACAAATCTGTCTTGGATGAAGTACAGCCAGAATACTCCTTAGAAGTGAGGATGGCGAGACTTTGTGTCACATACTTTGAACATGTTTTCAGGAGGTACCAGTCCCTGGAGAAGGACATCATGCTTGGTGAAGTAGAGGATCAGAGAAGAAGGGGAAGACCTTCAACAACATGGATTGACGCAGTGGCTACGACAATGAATGCAAACATAGCAACAATTTTCCGGATGGCGAAGAACTGGGCAGTGTTTTGTTCTGTTGTGCATAGTGTTGCTATGAGTCATAACCGACTTAACAGAACCTAACAACCTAACAACAACATACAAGTAATAAGATAGATATTAATAATATATAATAAAAAATAATAAAATTGCAAGGAGAAATAAACAAATCTACAGTCGTCCCTTGAGAATTTAACATACATCTTTCAGTAACTGTTACAAGTATACAAAAGAAATAAAACAAAACAAAAAATCAGTAACAACAACAAAAACACCCAAACTCTAAAAGAAACAACAACAAAACAAAACCCAACCAAAAAACAGTATGATTACAGACCTTTTGAAAAACATAGTTAACAAAATTGACCTAGTGGACAGATATAAAATACCACAATTCTTTTCAAGCACACATAAAAGAGTATTTAAGAATTGACTTTATCCTGGGCCATAAAGCAAGATTCAAAGTACTGAAATCACAAGATATTCTATAATCAAAGTGGAATTAAAGCAAAAAAATCAGTTACAAAATGGTAACTAGAAAACCTCCACATGTTTGTAAATTAAGAAATACCCTTCTAAATACCCACAGGTGAAGTAAAAACAATCACAATGTAAAGTAGCAAATCTTTGGACTAATGATAATGAAAATACCACATATGAAAGCTTATGGGATGTAGTTCAAGTAGTGTTTGGGAGAAATTTTATGGACTTAAATGCATACATTAGAAAAGAAACTCTCAAAATAAATAAACCCAGCATCCGTCTCAAGAAATTAAAAAAAAAAATCAGCAAATTATAGCTAAAGAAAGTAGAATGAAAGAAAAAATAAAATAAGGAGAAATTAATGAAATAGAAAACATAATAGAAAAGATCAACAAAGTCAAAAGTTGTTTTTGTGAAGACTGTTATAATTAATACATTTGAGGAACCTGAGAAAGAAAAACTAGAACACAAATGATCAATATCAGAAAAGAAAAAGGTGACATCAATAAAGAACCTTGAGGCATTAAAAGCTCAGATGAGGATATTATGAACAGCTTTTTACTAATAAATTAAAAATTTATACAGACAGGATAAATTATTAGCAAAATACAAGTATAAAACCATATACTAAAAGAAATGAAAAATCTAATTAATTGTGTAACCACTAAGAAATTGAATTTGTCATTAAAAGTCTTCCCACGAAGAATACTTCAGCCCCTAATGGCTTCAATGGCAAATCCTACTAAATGTTTAAAGAAGAAATAATGTGAAGTTTACAGAAGCTCTTTGAGAGAACAGAAACAGGCTAACAATCCCAACTCATTTGATGAAATTAGCATAATATTGATAGCAAAATCTAATAGGGATATTACAAGAAAGGAAAAACCCCAGGCTAATTTCCTTTTATATAAATGCAGTAAGTTTTTTTTTTTAAAAAAAGCAAACAAAAACCAGCAATATAGAAAAAGCCTAATGGATCCCCACCAAGTCGTGTTTATTTTAGAAATGCAAGATGATTAATTTGAAAAGCAACCAAATGAAATTCAGAACAAAAATTAAAAATTACATGATAATCTCAATAGATCCAAAAAAACCTATCTGACAGAATTCAACATCCACTCATGATTCAAAAAACCAAAATCAAAACAAAACTAAACTCCCCGAAAACTATGAGTAGAAGGGGATCTTCCTTCATCTGATGAAGGGTGCCTATTAAAAAAACAAAAAGTAATAAAACTGTAGCAAAGATCATCCTTAATCTTAAAATGTTGCCTGGTGTCCCTATGAGATCAAGAATAAAATATGGATGCCCCCATCACCATTTCTATTCCACACTTTATAAGCAGTGCTAGTCAATGTAATAAGCCAAAAAATATAAACAAGGGCATAAGGATTAGAAGATAGGAAACAAAATTGTCATTCTTCACAAATGCTATGATAGTGTATGCAGAAAATCTAAAATAATCTATAGATAAATGATTAGAATGAGTTGCTGGATGCAAGGTCTGTGGCAGATTATATTTTCCAAAGTTGACCACACCAGTATATGTTCCATCGCACAAACTCTTTGTCATGGATTGAATTGTGTCCCCCCAAAAATGTGTGTAGCACTTTGGCTAGGTCATGATTCCCAGTATTGTATGATTATGTTATCTGATGCGATTTCCTTATGTGTTGTAAACTCTACCCTTATGATGAGAGTATATGTGATCTTCTCATGTGTTGTAAATTCTATCACTGTGATGAGGTTATACTGATGAGGTTGACCAGATCAGTGTCTTAATGCAATCTCTTTTGAGATACAAAAGAGAGAAGCGAGCAGAGACACATGGGAACCTCATACCACCAAGAAAGCAGTGCTGGGAGCAGAGCACGTCCTTTGGACCTGAGGTTCCTGGGCAGAGAAGCTCCCAGACCAGAGGAAGACTGATGACATGGACTTTCCTCCAGAGCCAGGAGAGAAAGTGTTCCCCTGGAGCTGATGCCCTGAATTTGGACTTGTAGCCTACTGGACTGTGAGAGAATAAATTTCTCTGTTAAAACCATCCACTTGCGGTATTTCTGTTGGAGCAGCACTAGATGACTAAGACACTCTTCTTACATTGACACTTTCGTATTGAGAGAAGAACTTTGAAAACTAACTGCCTCAACCATGAGAATGCAGCAGAAGTGATTCTGTGGGACTTCTGAGGCTAGGTTATAAACGTTAGCTTCTTTCTGGCTCTCACTCGGGTTGGTTGCCCTTGGAACCCAGTTAGCACTTTGTGAGGAAGTTCAGGTTACATGGAGAGGCCACATGTGGGTGTCATAGCCCACAGCCTCAGCTAGGCTCCATGCTGACAACTAGCATTCGTGACCAGATGTGAGAATGAAGTGACCTTCAGATAATTCCTGTCCCCAGCCTTTGAGTCTACCAGCTGAGGCTCTGGCATCATAGAACAGAGACAAGCTGCCCTCACTATGCCCTGCTCTATGAATTCTTGTCTTCCTAATCCAGAGAAACTTTGAGAGGGGGAAAAAGGAAGATTATTGCTGTTTTAAGCCACCATCTTTGGGGATAATTTGTTAAGCAGCAATAGATAACTAATACAGGTCAATATTTTAAAAATCAATTGTATTATGTATTTTATAAACTATTCAGAAACAAAAAAACGAACTTACGAAGAACAAGGAGGGAGGTTTTGCCCTCAGGATATCAAGACTTATTTTAAAGTGAAAATAATCAAGAATGTGTAGTGTTGGTATAAAGACAGAAGAACAGAATAGAGAACCCAGAAAAAAGCCCAGGCCTATACATACGCTTGATTTACACAAAGAAGTTGGCACTCCAGAGCAGTGAGGAAAGGATTGTCTTTTCAGTGTGTGCTATGTATGTGCTATGTATCCATACGGAAAAATAAAAGTTGACCACTACCTCTCACCATACACAAATATCAATTCCAGGTAAGCTGTAGATCTAAATGTGAAAGGCAAAAATAGCATTCTAGAAGATCACATAGGAAAATATCTTCAAGACCTTGATGTAGGGAAAAATTTCTCAACAAGACACACACACAGAGACAGAGAGAAGGAAGAAAAAGTTTGGTAAATTTGACTACAATAAAATTAAGAACTTCTGTTTATCAAAAGATACTACTGAAAGAGTGAAAAGGCTAGTCACAGAAGATATTAGCAACACATCTAACTGCAAAGGGCTTGTATCTGGAATATGTAAGGAACTCATATAATAATCAATTAGAAAAAGACAACTTAATTCAAAAAGGACAAGAGACTTAAGCAAGGCATTTAAAGAGGATATCCAAAAGCCCAATAATATCGAAAAGATGCTCAACCTTTTTAGTCATAAGGGGAATTCAAATTAAAACCATAATGAAATACCACTGCATAGTCACAAGAATGATTAAAATTAAAGATACGGACAGCTCTTAGCTTTGGAAAGGATAGGGCGTAATAAGAGCTATCATACACTGCTGATTAGAGTGTACAAGTACTTTGGAAAATAGTACCACATATTTTCTAAAATTGAATATATTACCCTATGGCTCAGCAGTTCTTTTCCTGGGTATATATCATAGAAATGTGAGCTTGTTTGCACCAAAAAATAAGTCCAAGAATGCTCATAGTGGCATTGTTTTTAATAACCCCAAACTATAAGCAATCCAAATGTCCATCAACAGTAGAGTGGACAAATAAATTTTGATGTATCCATACAATTGAGCACTAAACAAGTGAATGAACAGCAAGTGAATGAATAGCAGCATGAATTAATTATATGAACATAATGTTAGGCAAAAGAAATCAGGAAAGAAAGACTAAGAAAGGAGGAAAGAAAAAGAGAAAGGGAACATAATTTAGTGACTTCAAGACTAGTAACAATCACATACTGGTGAAATACACCACAAAAGCTGTGCTCTTATAATCCCATTCAGTAATAAATAAACTACAGTAAAACCTGTGAAAGATGGACTCTGTGTAAGGCAGAAACCTGTCAGAGAAGGAAAACTCAAATATATTGCACTAATAGAGAAGATAGAAAAGTGGTAAGACCACACCGTTGAAGGCTGAAAACCTGTGAGACTCGGAAAAACAAGGCAGTCCCATTGAGTTCTGGCTCTCACAGTTTTTGCTGTATTATTATCACTTTTTGGATGTACACAATGTCAGCTTCCTCAACTCAGTCCCAATGTCTGTGGCCTTTGTCGATTGTATCATTTAGAGTCTCCTATGAAAAACGTTGTTGTTAGCTGCTGTCAAGTCAGCCCCTGACTCATCCCAAGCATGGGGTTGCATGGTTATTACATAGTATTTTCACTGGCTTATTTTTAAAAGTATTTCTCCAGGCCTTTCCTCCTGGTATTTCTTAGTCTGGAAGTTCCACTGAAACCTGTTCAGCATCATAGCAACATGCAAGCCTCCACTGATGGGTGGTGGCTGCACTTGAGGTGCATTGGCCAAGAATTGAATCTCAGTCTCCCACGTGGAAGGTGAGAATTCTACCACTGAACCACCTCACATAAAATGTTACATAAGTAATTTATTCTAGAATTTAGTACCAAAATCAAAGCAAGTTATTCTTGAGGAACTTTTTTGTGCTTGCTTTTCTGATGTGTTAAGTAATCTGAAACCAAAACCCGTTGCCATTGAGTCGATTCAAACTCATGGCAACCTCATGTGTTACAGAGCAGAACTGAACTCCATGGGGTTTTCTTGGCTGTCATCGTTACGGAAGCAGAGCACCAGGTCTTTATTTCTCAGAGTCACTGGGTGGGTTTGAACTGCCAACCTTTTGGTTAACAGCTGAGCACAAAGTGTTTGTACCACCCAGGGATCTTTAAGTAATCTACTCTTCTTTAATTTTTGTCCAGGCGGCTGATTCACAGCAATTATGCTGATGGTTCCTATAACTGTTTTATATTTCTCCTTGGTCTTTATTTTCCATACGTAGTCCTTTGTCACCGAGAAACAACACAGTTTAATGGAAAGAGTGTAGACATTTGGTGGTTAAATTTGTTAAGGGCATGACCTTAGGCAGTTATAGCTGAACATTAGTTTCTTTCTTTTGTAAAATGAGCAAAATCATGCAAACTTTTGAGGGTTGTGAAGAACACAGGAGATATATTTTTTAAACTTTTATTTTGAAATAATTTCAACCTTTCAGAAGAGTTACTAGAGCTCCCATAAATACATTACTCAGATTCGCCAATTGTTTACATTTTGCCACATTTGTTCTCTCTGTCTCCTGTCAACCCAGGTCCAGATATATGTATATATATATATATATTTTTTTTTTCTGAACCATTGGGAGTAACTTTTAGATATCATGTCCTTTGTTCCTAAATACTTTATTATTTCCTAAGAACAAAGGCATTCTCTTATAAACACAGTATGATAAAATTTAGGAAATTTAACATGGATTCACCACTATTTTCTGATTTAGAGTCAATATTAAATTTTTTTCATTTATTTTGTATAGAATTCTTCCCGCCTTGATCCAGGATCCAATCCAGTATCATGCATTGCATTTAGTTGTTATGTATCTGTCGTCTTCTTTAATCTGTAACAGTTCCTCAGCCTTCCTTTTTCACTCAAGACATTGCCATTTTTGTAGAAATTTTGTTTTGCACAATGCCTTTCAGTTTGGATTTGACTGCTATTTCCTCATAACTAGATTCAGGTCATGGTTTTTTTTTTCCAGGCATGCTACATTAGTGATATTTTGTCCTCAGTGCATCAACAGGATATAATTTAAATGACCTGACACAAAGTAAATGTCAGTCACTATAGTTCACCTTATTGTTATATCTTTTATTATGAGCAACTTCTCAGCATTTTTGGGATAAAAGTAGGAAATGAATCAATTTACTAAATGAAACTTAAAAAAAAATTTTTTTTTATGTGTGAGTATGCTTGCCTTCAAGTTAAAGATAAAACCTGAAACAGAGGTGAGATTGCCTAAGCCCGACCATTCCAAGATGCAATTAATAAGATAGTCTTCTCAGTCCCAGTGAGGATACTTCAAGGAAACCATTTGGAGAGTTAGCCATGTGTTCCTTGAAGTTGGGAGGGAGGCAAGGATTAGTAACTGACTCACAACTACCAAGTCTAAAGGTGAGAGTCTGTGTGTGGCCTGACCTCTGCTGATTGGAGCAATGTGAGGAGAATTGGCTCTGTTGGAATCCACCACTTCTAGTGTCTGCCATAACAAAGGATACTTGAATTTCCCATGAGACAGTGAACCCACAGAGGGAATATTGGGTTGTTTTGAATAGGACTACTTAAGAAGACTGAACCCAGTAGGAGGTTGGACCACAAGAAACCAATGGCAAAAGGGGAAGTTGTAAGTGACCATCTGGAGGAGTCATAGTGTACGCAGAAGGAACTGTAGGCAAGAGATCCCCAGTGATGAGGTAGTCTCTGAAAAAGCCAGAAAACCACTCCATGAAAGAAAGAAACAACATTTAGAACATTCCTCACAGAGAGGGCATATACACCAGAGTATAACTGTACTGTTAAATACTTTTAACAACCCTCACCTCTTCTCACTCTCCTCACTCCAGTCCCTGAAAGGTCCCAAAGCATTAGCTAAGGAGTGAAGGGGAAGGTGGAAAGAGAAATAGAGGTGAATCTAATCTCCGCCATTTTCTCTCATTGCAGGCTTTCAAGCCTTAAGTTGGACAGAGCTCAGAGAGAGAAGTTTTAAATTTGATGAGAATGGAGTTCTGATGGACCCCTGGTTGCACAGTGGTTAAGAGCTCATCTGCTAATCAAAAGGTAGGCAGTTCGAATCCACCAGCTGCTCCTTGGAAACTCTATGGGTCAGTTCTACCCTGTCCTATAAGGCTGCTATGAGTCAGAATCAACTCGACAGCAATGGGTTTTGGAGTTTTGATTAGTATACTAGACTAGATTTTTCAGTGTCTGGCAAAAGAGATTACTAAATTTCACAGAGACTAAGGTTCCATTGGTTGTAAGATTCTCCATTTTTTTATATACTTGGGTGACATAAACAGTTAAGCACTTGACTATTAGCCAAAAGGTTGGCAGTTTAAACCCACACAGAGGCACCACAGAATAATGACCTGGTGATCTGCTTCTGAAAGGTCACAGTGTTACCCAACCCAGGAAAGTGGGTCCTTGTCTGGCATGCTCAGACTTGCCAATAGTCTGGACACCGGTCTTTGAGAAAGAGAAAGTAACTTAATTGCAATACACAGAGCAAGGAGCTGGGAGGCAGTTCCTTAGATTTGACTCCCCGAGCTATGGGGAAGTAGGGCTTATATGTGATGTGGACAGCAAGATGGCAGCCATACAGTGGTACTGGGGAGGGAAAATTCTAGAAGGTGGCCAGGAAACAGGAAGTGATGCGGTTCTTGTTGGACCTCTCGCTTTGGAATAGGGTCCGAGTGATGATTTTCCTTCTGATTTGCTCCACCTGTTGCTGTGTCCGCTGTTGAGGTCAATTAGTGGTCACAGCTGGCCTTTCTGCGCATGTGGGGTGGGCCAAATCTGGCTTGGGCTAGTTTAAGGACTAATGGAAATTTACTGGCATTTGTAGGGTCGAGTTACAACAGCCTTGAAAACCCTATGGAGCAGTTCTACTCATGTGGGGTTGCCATGAGTTGGAATCAACTCAATGGCAACTAGCAATAACAACAACAACAAAGGAAAGAAAAAACTAGACTTCCGATTATAATTAGAAGATGCTGTTGAAATTCAGATTTCAGAGATGAGACATTAAAATGAGAAGATACACTCATCTTAGAATAGATGAAATACGTTGTTATTATGTGCTGTCGAGTTGATTCCAACTCATAGCGACCCTTTAGGACAGAGTAGAATTCCCATAGGGTTTCCAAGGAGCAGCTGGTGGATTTGAACTGCTGTCCTTTTGGTTAGCAGCTGAGCTCTTAACCACTGCACCACCAGGGCTCTCGATGAAATATAGTAATCTTTTATTATTTGAGAGTGATTTTGTCTTAGTTTCTTAGTGCTGCTTTAACAGAAATACCACAAGTGGGTGGCTTTAAAGAACAAAAATTTATTTTCTCATGGTTAAGGGGCTACAAGTCTGAATTCAGGGCACTGGCTCCAGGGGAAGGCTATCTCTCTGTCTACTCTGGGTGAAAATCCTTGTCTCAACACCTTTAGCTCTGGCGTTCTTCAGTTCCTTAGGGATCTCTTCTCCCAATCTGTGCTTGCTTCTCTCTGTGTTTAAACTGCTCTTTTTATATCTCAAAAGTCATTAGGTTTAAGACACACCCTACACTGACATGGACTCATTAACGTAACAAAGAATGCCTATTCCCAAATGGGATTACACCTACAAGTATACAGGTTAGGATTCCAACACATATTTTGGGAAGACACAATTCAATCCATAACAGATTGGGAAAGCTATGAGATCTGCCTGAGATTCCATCCATGGGAGAGTAAATGACTTAATATAGAAGTTTTAAAAAAGACAGAGGTGATATACAAAATAAAATTGATTTCTGTCTCTACCTTACAGTGCCAACTGGTTCAATAAACTAGTTAAACAACATGATTTCTCAGTCTAATTTCAAGAAACAAGCACACTGTTATAGATTGCATTGTGTGCCCCCCACCCCGCAAATAGTGTTGAATTCCTGGCACTTGAACTTATAAATGTAACCCTGTTTGGAAATGTAACCCTGTTTTTCTTTAATGTTGATGAGGTCACACCAGTGTAGAGTGGACTCTAAACTTAATCACTTTTGAGTTATACAAAGACCAGGATAGACACAGAGACAAACACATAGCAAGACAGACACCAAGGAACACCATGTAATGCCAAGGATTGATTGCCGGCAGAAAACAGAAACCTTCATAACAGAGAATCTCATAAAAGTTATCAACATGGCCAAGGCCCTGGTTTAGAATTTTAGCCTCCAGAACCGTGAGAAAATAAATTCCTGTTCTTTAAAGTCACCCACTTTTTGGTTACAATGGCTCTAGGAAAATATGCCCTGTTGCAGTTTTAAGATACGCTCAAGAATTCTTTGACACATTTCCCTTCAAGAGATGGTGCTTAGTTCTCCCCTTGAGTGTGGGATGCACTAAGTGATGTGCTTCTGACTAAAAGAATATGGCAAAAAGGACAATGCATAACTTCTGAAAGCAGCTTCCTCTCTGCCCTCTCTCGGATTGCTTGCTCTGGGAGAAGCTAGCTTTGATGTCACAAGGACACTTAAGCACCTCTATGGACAGAGGGGTCCGCATGGTGAGGAACTGAGGCCTCCTGCCAACAGCCAGTGGGGAATGGAGGCCTCCAGCTAACAGCAATGTAAGTGAGCCATCTTGGAGGTGGTCAACATCTTTGACAATTTATTGAGGGCAAGAGACATCTTTTAAGGAAGGACCAAGAGTTTGTATTTATGCTTCTGTTAGGAGTGATTATATCAAAAGCCAGAGTCATTTTTCCATAACAATGCTTAACACTTCAAGGACTTTTCATTTATGAGACACTGGGTGTCCCTGCCCATGGATTTGCCCCCTTCTAAGCCATTCTCTTCATCCAGTAATATCTTTCTATATTATTTATCTGATCATTCTATTGCCCAGTTTAAAATGTACCTGTGCCCCACCCAGTCCCATTACCTTAAGGATAAAATCCAAACTCCTTTACCTGGTTATAAGAGCTCTCAGCACTGCCATGATGCAATATTGTGGTCACTTCTGTAGCCATGAGATAGATATTTTGAATCTCATGTAATAAACATTTCATTTTTCACGCAAGTTCTGTAGAAAAAGAAGACACCATAACCTTTACCTGGAAACTTCTGGCTCTAGAAATGAATATTTATTTATTGTCAATATTTCTCATACATACAGGGAACTAGTGGACCAAATGACCAAAGCTTCTGAGAAATAAAGAAATGTTTTCCCACCTATTTGGTAGGAACAATAAAAACTCTGTGGGTGGTTGACACTGGACAGGAGAATGAAAAAAATAATGTATTTTTCTGGAGTAATGTATTTTTCATCAGAAAAAGTCATTACATTAGTTCTTAAACAAAGAAAAGGAAAATAATTGTGGTATATCCACTATATAGCTATTGAAAAGACAAAGGTAGATGTGTATTATTGACCTGCAACATTTTCTACCATATTGAGTGGAAAACATGGTCACAGGGCAGCATGTAGAAAGTGATCACATTTAGGTAAAAGTTTATACATGCATACACAAACACAGCATTCTCGGTAGGTGCCATCAAGTCGGTTCTGATGCATAGCAACCCTATGTACAACAGAACGAAACACTGACCAGTCCTGCGTCATCCCCATGATTGTTGTTATGCTTGAACCCGTTGTTGCAGCCACTGTGTCAATCCATCTCGTTGAGGGTCTTCCTCTTTTTTGCTGACCCTCTCCTTTACCAAGCATGATGTTTTTCTCTAGGCACTGGTCCCACCTGAGAACATGTCCAAAATATGTGTAGAACGCTCTATATCAAATTGTTAATGATGATTGTCTCTGGGAAAGGGGATGGTGAGGAGATTGTCAGGGAAGTTTCTACATTATTCACTTAATGTTTAAAAACCTATCCTTTTATAATTTAAAAATATAGTTCCATTTAATAAAGATCAAGGATCTCATGAACTGGAAACCTCAAATTAATATCCATCTTTCTATCTTTACACAAACTCTCATTCAAACCCTCCTAGAATGATGGCAGGTTTGATGTCAGGGTTTAGTCACATCTTGAAACCGTAGTCTAAAGGTATTCTTTATAACTTTGTCAGTGGCTTAAAACGCTGTGCCTGTTATTAAATTCTTCCTCATAGCTAATTCTCCTGTTACTCCACATGCATTTCTTCCAGGCTCATTAAAACTGGGAAAAAAGAAAGAATTGATAGTTCTTCTTTGTTTAAAAACAATAAAGTGATTTTAATTTCTTTCTGCATAGCATTTTTATCTTTATCTGAACTAATTTTTTTGCCCTTGTTCTTTCCTTGGAAGCAACATGGTAAAAATGGAGAGAGTGGGATTTGAAGTCAGAGGAACTGGGCTTGTACACTGTTATCTCCACTTAACAGTAGTCTAACCATGAGTATCTTAGCTAGCTAGTGCTGCTGTAACATAAATACTGTAAGTGGGTGGTTTTAAAGAACAGAAATTTATTTTTTTACAGTTCTGGAGACTAAAAGTCCATATCAAGGTTTTGGCCATGTAGATTTCTTTCTTGTAGGTAGCCCGGGGCATTGCTTGGTTTGATGATTCGTACATGGTACCTGTCTTCCTCCATGTGTCAAATCAATTCCAACTCATGGTGACTCCATGTGTGTCAGAATAGAACTTTTTGGTTAGCAGCTGAGCATATTAACCATTTGCATCACTGGAGGACTCCGTGATAAACAATTATGTCCTGCTAACATGCAGGTTAGCTTCTCTTCCTCTTGCCCTGCTCCTCCAGTCTTCTCTCTGTTTCTTAGGAAAGTCAGAAGAACTCTCCACATACCAGTATCTTCTTCTGTAAAAGAGATTTTGAAAATAACTTCTGCTCTCCTGTACTTCAGAGTTGCTTTTGTAAGACTCACATGGCAAAATGCATGTTAAAACATGTTGTATAGAATAGGGCCTAATATTAATGCTAGCTGTGTTTGTATTTTGCCGTAGGACAGCCCTCTGAGTCAGTTTGTTACAGCAGGCATCATATATCCAATTTTACTGACAAGATGGGGTTCTGAGAGGCTGAGACTTGCATGTGTCCTTGTCCAATAAACCTCAGGCTTTTGGGCTTCTAAAGGCCCTTTTAAAAGTTTCTCTTTTGCAAATTCGATGATTTCAATTCTTTTAGTCTTTCGTCTTAAATTTCACGTATCAACATGACCAACGATAAAAAGCAAATGAGTTGTTGAAGTTATTTTCTTTTATGAAATTTTGCTCTTAAAAGTTGGATTGAATTGCATGAGCACTGAGTAAGAGCCAGGCGCAGTGCAGGGGATACAGCGGTAAGTGAGAAGATGTGGTCCCTATCTTTATGGAACATGAACAAGATAGTTTTAGACATTGATAAGCATTTTTGAATAAAATAAGGCATAGTGATGTGAAGGAGTGATATCATGGTGGTAGTGGAGGAGAGGACGTGCCTTAGACTGAGAAAGGTTCTGGAAGGAGACGACAGGGAAGCTGAGATTTGAAGGAGAGCAGGGACTTTGTCTTCTTCACCACTGTATCCCCATTCCCAGTGACGACATCAGTGCCTGGTAAACAGCAAGTGTTCAATACATATTTGTTGAATGACTTAGTAAACGTTGAATGAGCCACTTATGCAAAGGGATAAAGCGAGGGAGAGTGTTTGGAAATGCTTTTACTGTAACAGTTAATACTAATGGCTTCTGTTTATTTTACTCTGATTATGTGCCGAAGAAGAATTGACACCTTTGAATTATGGTGCTGGCGAAGAATATTGAACATACCATGGATTGCCAGAAGAAAGGACTGATCTGTAGGGAAGAAGTACATTCAGAAAGCTCCTTAGAAGTGAGAATGGTGAGACTTCGTCTCGCTTACTTTGGACAAGTTATCAGGAGGGACCAATCCCTGGAGAAGTACATCATACAGTCATACGTCACTTAACGTCCATGATATGTTCTGTGAAATAGGACGTTATGTGATTTGGACATTGTGTGAACACCATATTATACACTTAGCAAAGTTATATGGGGCACTGTAGTGTACCTTTATTGACTAAATAGCCAAGATACAGTAGACATACAGTATTGTATTTCAGCTAATGTGTCTGGCAAGGTAATATAGGTTATATATGTGTTGTTGTTAGGTGCTGTTGAGTTGGTTCCAACTTGAAATGTTGCTGAGTGCAAACCCTAGGTTCTGCTCAGTGTGACTTGTTACAGCCAATAAATAAGAGGCTGAGATGGAAGATCAGAAAGACGCCTTTATTTCATGCGCAAGGAAAGGAGCAATTGGACTGCTGCTTCCAAGACTGCTCACAGGGAGCTTGGGGAGGTGGGCTTTTAAAGAGAGCAGACAAGGAAATGCAAATTCATCATGGATATTCAGGATTGATCTTTACGCAGGTGCTCCGAGCTTGGGGGATGACAAGGCATTTTCTCTAGACAAGGGTTTGATTCTCCGGGATGGAGGAAGAGGTCGATTTTCCTTCATTAGCATATTAAGTCTCCACCGAGAGGCAGCGTGCTTAGATATATTTTTTACTTAATGAGCTGATAGGTCACTTGAAGTGCTAAGATGTTGTAGAAAACCTGCTAAAACCGGTTGAGGACTGCTATGGCTGTTCTGTGATTATCTTGTCAAGGACAATTTCAGAAGAATGTGCAGTTTATTCTGCTCGGTGTAAGAGGATAAACCAGAGAGGGTATCTCTTAGAAGGGTTGGGCTCTGAGGCTGTCTGTCTCAGTACTAACCCTATGTA
>NW_004443957.1:9870986-9878238 GCF_000243295.1 Trichechus manatus latirostris | reverse complement strand
GCAGGGTGTGCACGGACCCTGAGAAGTCCCTGGGGCTGCAGGAGAAGTGGTGTGAGTCACCTGGCCCTGCCCCACCCAGCTCTTGGCACCTGCTTGGCCAAGAAACATGTTTATATACATTTTAGTAGTTTGGACTGAGTATTTACTCATCCCAGGACACTAGAAATTATGTTCATTTTGTTTATTTGGGGGAGGAGTGCAGATTTCTCTGTACCTGAAATGAAAGGGTAGAAAAAAATTCTAGTTACTGCCATTAATGGAACAAAATCCAGTTCCATGTGGACAATGAGACGGCACTCAACAGCTAGAGAAGGAAAGTTGACAGAGACACTTGGGGAAATCCCTACCCTAAGAAAATCCCTCCATGACAACAAAGTACCCAGGGACCTTTGAGAGTCTCTCAGGGTTGTTAAGGTGCATGCTCAAGATAGGTGGCAGATATTATCTTTCATGTCTTCTCTGAATGACTGAGGGTTTCTGCCTCTAATAGTTGTCTCTTCTCCTCTTCCTCATAGGAAGTTCCTGGCTGGAGAAACCCCCAATATGGGTGAGCTAAAGATAAAGGATTCTGGGCTGCTAGGTCTTCCCCAGGGACTTTAAAGACCATCTTCAATTTTTATTTTATTATCTGTCTGTCTGTCTACCTACCTATCTTTCTACCCACCCACCAACCATCTATCCATCCATCCATCCATTTATCATCTTTTTGAGGGGAGGTGGGAAATTTTAACAGACACTCACCAAACAACCAATATAGCTTATGGATTTAATGAGCTTGAAAACAAATTAGTAAAACATGCCTTTCAGAGAATGGGAGAAACCAGCCTAAAAGTAGTTTTTGGCCATGTGGCCTTTGAGAATGGGTTTAATTATTATTTAATCCTTGCATCTGAGGAGCCCCTGAGCCAACCTCCTGACACTCTGAGGACACTGCTTATAGTTAATGAATGTCTTTCCACATGTTCTATCCCTACCATGTCTACACACACTTTGGGGGTAGCTAGAGACCTACTTTATCTACTCACTACGGTCTAATAAATGCATGAATTCTGCATCCATGATTACAAATTTAGATTATTTCTGTAAAATCACTATTTTGTCTCATTCCAAAGAGAGCTTTGATTCCAGTCTCATAAATCAAATGGCCAATTCAAAAAGTACTGTGTATTATCTGCTGCAGGCCTTTTGATAAAACATGGTGTAATTTAGGGATTAGCTGTTCTAGATCAGTAGAAAAATATTTTAAGAAAATATGCAGAAAAAAAACTTCAGTTCCCCCAAATCACATAAATGTCAATACTTGATTTGATCTTTTTGAGCTAGGCCTTTGGTATTTTCTTCTCATACCTACATGGCATTACTCTCCAAAATAGATAACCATAACCTTCTTGGCCATCAAAATTAATGTAATGAGCCAAGAACAAAGGCATCTATATTTTAAAATTATAGAATATTAGGGGATATGCTCTTTCCTGTGACTGGAATTTTTATCCCATCCTTAATCCTGCTCTTCCCCAGAATCTATTCCCCCATTGTAGCCTTACCAACCTATACTGTTGTTAAAACAAAAATCATATTAAGTCAATAATATAAATTGATTTGAAGTTTATTTAATATAAGATTTGCACATCAGGCAACAGTTCTGACTAGAGGGTCAAAGTGTTCCAAAGATGACAGAACTTCCAAAGATCTTTATACCCCATTTTATAGACATTGCCATGGAAACAGGACCAGAACAGTGTTTGCATGATTACAATTTATCCTAAAACACAGCTTCTAGTTCACCCCTGGAGTTTCTCAAAACTGACTGCATGTAGATAATTCTTCAAAAGATCACAATGCCCAAGGCAAAATGGTCTTTACTAATTAACAAGACTATTGTTTGACTTAAAGGTGACTTTTAGGAGACCAGTCTGTTCAAGGCTCAAGGTTCAAAAGCTCACCTCAGGGGAATGGTCTGGGTATGTCATCCCAACTTCCATGAAACTCAGAAATGTAGATTCTAGGACAAATTAAAACTCTGTTTCTCACTGTAAATACCCGTTTGCTTCTCTGCATCCTCCACTAGGCCAAGTCTTTTAAAGGTATCTCATAATGTCTGTTCCACTGTTTGTACTTGTCTTAGATAGGATTCCACCAGAAACACCTACATGAGACAGAGATTTGTGTGCAGGATATTTATTGCGGAATCCTCTCATGAGGAACACTCATGTGGGAATAAAGGAAGTAGAATTGGGCAGAGGGAAGAGTTGAAATGCAAAATACTCACAACATAGCCTCAGAAGATCTCATAAACTTTTAAGTAACCCTAGAGCTGGGGTGGCCCCCTCAGAATCCTCCGACCTTGAGGCAAGGGAACTGGGTCTTTATTCCTCATCCACTACTTAGCCATTGAATGCAGGCTGGCTCTGGGAATGAGGCAGGACTTTAGACAAGGCAGCTCCCAGAGGATGACTCAGCTAAGGGATGTCAGCTGCCGATACTCTCAAAAGCTGAGGAATGTGGCCATCTGGGTGGCATACCACAGCATAGCCACTACAATGTTCAATAAATATTATTAGATAAATGACATTATAGTCCAGCCATTTCTCCGAGTAGTTGGTGTTTCTTTCTTTCACAAATATAAGCGGAATATTTTTGCAAACTGGGGATGTATCATGCATAATTGTTAGGTACTAAGTTATCTAGCTGGAGCCCTGATGGCACAGTGGTTAAGCACTCTGTTACTAACCGAAAGTTCTGCGGTTTGAACCCACTAGCCTCTCTGCGGGAGAAAGATGTGACAGTCTGCTTCTATAAAGATTACAGCCTTGGAAACCCTAGGGGACAGTTCTACTCTGTCCTGTAGGGTCGCTATGAGTTGATATCGACTCATTGGCCACAGGTTAGTTATATACCTACTAGGTTTCTGTATGAATTGTATTCTACATTTTCTCTTCCATTTATCCAGGGTGGTCTGATTGAAGAAACTCTGAACCTTAAGTTAAAAGACCTGGCTCCTTATCAGAACTCTGTCACTGACCAGGACATGTCATTTCACTTCTTTGTCTTCAGTTTTTTCATCTGTAAATTGGGAATGATAGTATTTTGGCTGACTACTGAACAGGGTTGTTGGGAACCTTAACAAAATGCACGATTGTTAAAGCCCTTTGTAAACTGCTGGTGAAGGAGGGCCTGGGGAAGCTATGACAGTGGGTCTTCAGTTGGCTCAATAGCCCCAGTGAGCATGAGAAGCCCCTAGAATTTGAGGTTAGTGGAGAGAAAAGTGCTATGGTACCAATAGGGAAGAATGGGGAGGAGATAGCAAAGGGAAGAAACGAGAAGGAAAGGTGGAATTTTCCTGAGGTGCCATCATCCTTGAAACTCAGGCTGATTCCACTGAATGAATTAACGGAAAAAATAAAACAAAACAAAACAAAAAAAACAAAAAACAAAACCAGAACAAAGCAAAACACAAAAGAGATGGACAAATCAGTTGACTGAATTATACATATGAAGTATTCATGTATCTTAGAATGTGATTTTTTTTTTTTCCAGCCCAGTAAAGAGGCTGCAGCAATCTGTACCCTATATATTATAGGGAGAAAAGGAAAACCACTGTATTTGTTTAGTTCTGGGGATTCTTGCCAACAGGATAGCATTTATCACCTGCTCAACACCATTTTGGCTCAATTCGTTAATCCGAAAACAAGTGGGTGTTCATTTCTAATTCTCTCTCTCTTTTTGTTGTGGTTGTGGTTGCGTTGGTCTCATTTTTAGTCTTTCCCCCTGACAGTCCTCTCTCAGTCCTTGTCCTGAAAGTAAGTGATCATTCTTTAGGTCAGGGTGGAGTTAGCATGGACTTCCCCAAATTCTACCCACAGCACTGGAAATGTTTCCTTTGAACTCTGTTTGCTAACCTGATGACAAAGCCTTCATTTTAGCTGAAACACTGGAGAAAAATGCCATGTGGTCAACTCTGGGTAATACATAGCTGCCTTACTTCTAATCAGAGGCATTTCCTGGCTGGTTGGTCACAAGGGGTTGGTTTTTCCTTCTGCTCCAGAGGTGCTACTGCTTACATGTTCTGCTCTTTTCCCTCTGCCTTTCCTTCTAACCATTCACTATCCATCCTTCCATTCATCTATTCATCCATCTACCTCGTTTCTCCTGGTCAAGAAGTCATCTTGGGCTGCATTGCATATTTCCTCCTTCAGTTTCCTTGTTTGGGCCAGATGTAGTGCCTTCAACTTCGATGCTCCTGAGATCCTTACTTTGTGTGGATTGGTCTCCATCTCTGGGAGCTGGTGGTTGCCAGGTTGATTTCCACAAGGCAGCAGAAGATCCAGGGCGGATCTGGCTAGGTCTGTTTTGTGCTTTCTGTTATTTCAGAAACATGGGTTCTGTAAATCTGGCACTCAGACCTGACCTTGCTGACAGCACGTTTGTTTTATCCAAAAGGTAGCCCAAAAGAAGACCACACCAATGCCTGGGAAACCTGACTTTACTTGGACCATGACAGATCTGGCCTCCATACTAATTTTCTTTCTTCTGTGTAGCCAGATAACTCTTTCCCCTGGATTTCTTAAAGGAAACAAGATAGCACACATCATTAGATGGTATATGAATATAATGGAAGCATTGTTCTCCTAGAAGCCTGCTCTAGCCTCTCCAAGGGTAGGCTATGTACCCTTCTATGCACTTCCATGGCATTACTTATACTTTCCCATCTGTTTTCCCTGCTCATTTCTGTATCTTTCTCTCCTACTAGACACCATGAAGACAAAAACTCTCTTGCTCATTATTGAATTTCTAGAGTCTGGAACACAGAAGCATCAATATATATTTGTTCACTAATTAACTGAAATTTGGAAAGTGTAGTCCCTCTTCCAGTTTCCTGTGAAGGAAGGGAAGTGAAAATAACTGCTTTTCTGTGTACCATCTACCCAGGACTCTATGACCTATTGAGAGTCAGTGCTGAGAATAAGTTGGATGTTGGGTTCTTACATGCAATTTTGCCTCTCCATCATTTCTATCAGGCATACCATCCTCCTTGCTGTTCCTAGAACATATCAGGCACAATCTCCCCTCATGGGGTAAGCATGGTTGGCAATGGCTAAACGTGATCAGGAGGAGGTAGCCAGCTGCTGATAAACATGCCTTTCTTCTTCCTGCCTACTCAGGTCCACTAAGGATGTGTGTGCTTAGCAGGGTACCCATGGCTGTCAAGATCCTTTCCAAGTGTAGTCTCTCCTTCTGTCTCCCTACCTCCTCATGTCTTCGTGTGAACCCCCTCCCAGCCTTCTTTCCTGCCAGTTAAAAAACTCCATCATTACTTTTATAAGTTAGAGTAAATGATCACTAGCGTGTGGCTTAAAACCCAAAAACCCATTGTCGTCAAGTTAATTCTGACTCACAGTGACTCCATAGGCAGAGTAGAACTGTCCTCATATGGTTTCCAAGGAGCAGCTAGTGAATTTGAACTGCCAACCTTTGGGTTAGCGACTGAGCTCTTAACCACTATGCCACCAGGGCTCCACGTGTGGTTTAGGTGGCTTTTAAAGCTGATTTAGATTACTGCACAACCACTGCATTCATTATTTTGTGTTTGAGCTCTGACTTCAATATGTAGCACAGAATGTGTTATATATAGTAGGACTTTAATAAATATGTGTTGTATTGTATTGAAATTCCAGTAATTAGACATCCTGTTTGCAATGGGTAGATGTTCTTGAAGTCATCACTTTTGGTCTCCAAGCTGCCAGGATTTCTAGCCAAGCACATTCTCTTCCTGCTCTTTGTATGGCTAACTTCTATCTATTCTTCAAGTTTTGTCTTAGAAATTCCTTCCTCTGAGACTCCCCTAGGATATGGAAATTTGGACTAGGTGCTTCTTCTATGTGCTTCCATAGCACCTCTTACTTCCTTGTATTATATAAATGTATTATATTTGCATCATATTCTAATTGATTGTGTAATTTGTCTTTTTCTCTCATGAGGCCAAAAGTTCCTTAAGGGCAGGGACCTCATCTGTGTCTTTTCTCTTTTGTCATCAGACTTGTTTGAGCAGAGCTGTTTAACAGAACTTTCTGTGATGATAGAAATATTCTCTTCTGTTCTTTCCAATGAAGTAGCCACTAGCCAGAAGTGGCTATTGCACACTTGAAATGTAGCCACTGTGAATGAGGATCTCAATTAATTGCATTTAATTTTAATTAATCAATATTTAAATAGCCACACGTGGATGGTATTTACAGTGTCGAAGCATAGTATTAGAGGTTTGTTTATTTCTGTTGTTCTTTCCAAAGCACAAACTTTTGAATTTTGCTGATTCTCCATTTTGTTTCTTTTCTTTCTGTTTCAATAAATTCTGCTCTTATCTTTATTATTTCTACTACTTTGTTTTTTTTCTCTTGTTCTTTTTCTAACTTCTTAACTTGGAAGCTTATTTAATTAATTTCTAACCTTTGTTATTTCTAGTGTAAGCATTCAAAGCTATAAATTTTCTTCAAAGTGCTGCTTTAATATATTCTACAAATTTTGATCCATATAGCTTTAAAATAAATTTTATTGGGGCTTAATTTACATACATTAAACTTTTTTTGTATTAAATTTTGTGTTACTTGTTTTTAATTTACATACTAGTGTTACTATGAATTGGAACTGACTCAATGGCAATGGGTGTGGCTTTTTGGTATACTCTTTTTAGACTATAGAAGATGAATTTTGGTGAATGTAGGCACCTATGTAAACACAACCACAATGAAAATATAGAACATTTCTGTCACCCCAAAAAGCACCCTCATGCCCCTTTGCAGTCATTCCATGCTGATCTGTTGTTATGGATTAATTCTGCCATTTCATATAAATGGAAAGAAATAGCATGTGTCCTTTTATGTCTAACTTTAGTTTAGAGTAATGTTTTTGAGATTTATCCATGTTGTTGTATTTAACACTAATTATAATTTTTTACTGCTGAGTAGTATTCCATGGAATAGATAGGTCACAATTTGTTCATCCTTTTATTTGTTGATAAATGTTAGATTGTTTTCAGTTTTTGACTATTCTGAACTTAATTGCATTGTGCTCAGGGAACGCGGTCTATACGACAACATACATGTGAATTTGTTGAGATTTGATTTATGGTTTACTATTTTATAAATGGAGCCCTGGTGGCACAGTGGTTAAGCTTTTGGCTGTTAATGAAGAAGCTGGCAGTTTGAATCCACCATCCTCTCCTTGGAAACCATATGGGGCAGTTCTACTCTGTCCT
>NW_004443957.1:9861754-9870886 GCF_000243295.1 Trichechus manatus latirostris | reverse complement strand
GTTTGGTTTGATTTATTTCATAAACACAGTTGGTTCCCCATATCCATGGGTTCTGCATCTGCGGATTCAATCAATCGGGAATGGAAAATATTCAGGGAAAAAAAAACCAGATTTTTTTTCCTTGCCATTATTCTCTAAACAATATGGTATAATAATTATTTACATAGCATTTACATTGTATTAGGCATTATAAGTAATCTAGAGATGTTTAAAGTATACAGGAGGATGTGTGTAGGGTAATATATGCAAATATTAAGCTATTTTACATAAGGGACTTGAATATCCTAGGAGTCTGGTATTTGTGGGGGATCCTGCAACCAATCCCCAGTGGATACTGAGAGATGACTGTATTTCATGTGTGTGAGAGGGAAGGGTATCTTCTAAATATTGGGAACTGGTTCTATGTATGTCTATTAGATTAATCTTGTTAACTTTCAAATCTATATCTTTACTAATTTTTTGTCTGCTTGAGCTATTCATAAATGAAAGGGGTATGTTGAAATCTCCTACTAGGATGTGGAGTTGTCAATTTTGTTTTATAGTTTGTATTAGTTTTCTGGTGCTGCTGTAACAGAAACACCACAAGTGGGTGGCTTTAAAGAATAGGAATTTATTTTCTTACAGTTATGGAGGCTAGAAGTCTGAATTCAGGGCACCAGCTCTAGGGGAAGGCTCTCTCTCTGTCCACTCTGGGGGAATCCTTGTCTCTTTCAGCCTCTGTAACCCCAGTGTTCCTTGGTTGCTTGGCGATCTTCACATGGTGGGAAGTCTATCTTTCCCGTTTATGCTTGCATTTGTGTCTGAGTATCACATTTCTGTCTTTGTATTAGTCAGAAGTGATTAGATTTAAGACACACCCTGCACTGACATGGACTCATTAACATAACAAAGAAAACCCTGTTCAAACACAATGACATCCACAGGTATAGGGTCAACACATATTTTTGGAGGACACGATTCAATCCATAACATAGTTCTATCAATTTTTGCTTTATGTATTTTGCCTTTTTAAAAACATTCAGGTATAAATTACACACAGTAATGTGTACCAGTCTTAAATTTTAAATATATGCATATATATACTTACATATATACCACCTAGATCAAGCTACAGAACATTTCCTGCACTCCAAATTCTCCCTTGTGTCTCCTTCCTGTCAGTCACTACTTAAAGGAAACCACTATTTGAACCTCTGTCAACACAGATAAGCTTTGTATATTAATGAACTTCATATAAATAGAACATATGCTGTATATTCTTTTGTGTCTGTCTTCTTTGCTCACATTATAGTTTTAAGATTTATCCATATTGTTTTGTGTATCAGTAGATTTGTTCTTTTCTATTGTTCTAAAGTATTCCATTTTGTGAATATTTCTCCATTCTACTATCATTTAGGTTGATTACAGTTTAGGTTGATTACAGTTTGAGGCTATTATTTGTAACCTATCTATGACATGGCCTTTGTGGGATGGGAATAAGCATTCATATTTATTTGGTATATGTTCAGGATTAAGGTGGCTAAGCCATAGAGTAAGTATACGTTTAGCTTTAGTAGATACTGCCAAACAGTTCTGTTAAATAATTGTAGCAGTTTACTCTCCTACCAGTACTGTAGGAGAATTCCAGTTTCTCCACATCCTTGTCAGCACTTGGTATTATCTGTAAGTTAATTTTGGTAATTCTGGTGAGTATATAGAGATAGCTCCTTGTGGTTTTTAATTTTCATTTCTCTGATGGCTATTGAGGTTGAGCACAATTTCAAATGTTTGTTGGCCATTTGTTTTTTTTTTCCCATTTGGAAGTGACCAGGTTTTTGGTCCATTTTTCCCCCCCCAATTTCCTTATTGATTTATAGAAGTTTTTTTTTTAAAAATATATTCTGGATAATAATCCTTTTTCAGATACACCTATTAAAAAAAACTTAAAAAAATTATCTTAATAATGTCTTTTGATGAACAGAAGTTCTTGATTTTAAGGAAGTTCATTATATCAGTCTTCTCTTTTATGGTTAGTGCTTTTTGTATCTTGTTTAAGAAACCCTTGCCTTCCTCAAGGTCAGGAAAATGTTCTTCTATGTTTTTCTTTTAGAAGCTTTAGAGTGTTAGCTTTTGTATTTAGGTCTATGATCCATTTGGAATAGATTTTTGTATATAGCATAGGTTGGGGTCAAGGTTAGTTAAAAAAAAGTATATCCAATCAATATCTATTGACCTATCCTTGTGCCAATATTATTGTTGTTAGTTGCCACCGAGTCAGCTCTGACTCACGGTGACCTTATATAACAGAATGAAATGCTGCCTGGTCCTGTGCCATCTTCACAGTTGTTGGTATGCTTTTCATTGTTGTGGCTGTTGTATCAATTCATCTCATTGAGAGTTTCCCTTGTTTTCATTGACCTTCTACTTTATAAAACATGATGTCCTTTTCCCATGATTGATCTTTCCTGGTGCCATGTCCAAAGTAAGTGAGCTGAAGTCTAGCCATCCTCTCTTCTAAGGAGCACTCTGGTTGTATTTCTTCTAAGACAGATTTGCTTGTTCTTCTGGCAGTCCATGGTATGTATATTCAGTAGTCTTTGCCAATGCCACAATTTGAATACATCAATTCTTCTGTCTTCCTTTTTCATTGCTCAGCTTTTCTACGCGTATGAGGAGATTGAAAATACCATAGCTCGAGTCAGGTGCCTTAGTTACCAAAGTGACATCTTTGCTTTTTAAGATTTTAAACAGGTCTTTTGCAACAGATTTGCCCAATGCAGTCTGTCATTTTATTTCTTGACTGCTGTTTCCATGGGCATTGATTGTTGATCCAAGTAAAATGAAATCTTTGACAACTTCAATGTTTTCTCTGTTTATCATGATTTTTATTGGTCCAGTTGTAAGGATTTTTGTTTTCTTTATGTTGAGGTGCAATCCATACAGAAGGCTGTAGTCTTTGATCTTCATCAAGAAGTGTTTCAAGTCATTACTTTTGGGAAGCAAGGTTGTGTCATCTGCGTATCATAGGTTGTTAACGAGTCTTCCTCCAATCCTGATGCCACATTCTTCTTCATATAGTACAGCTTCTTAGATTATTTGCTCAGTATACAGATTGAATAAGTATGGTGAAAGAATATAACACTACCACACACCTTTTCTGATTTTAAATGTGAAGTATCTCCTTGTTCTGTTTGAATGACTGCATTGTGATCTATGTACAGGTTCCTCATGAGCACAATTAAGTGTTCTGGAATTCTCATTCTTTACAATGTTATACATGATTTGTTATGATGCATACAGTCGAATGCCTTTGCATAGTCAATAAAATACAGGTAAACATCTCTATGTTATTGTCTGCTTTCAGCCAAGATCCAGCTGACATCAGCAATGATATCCCTTGTTCCATGTCCTCTTCTGAATCTGGCTTGAACTTCTGGCAGTTCTCTGTTGATGTACGGATTCAGTCATTTTAGAATTATCTTCAGCAAAATTTTGTCAGCATGTGATATTAATAATATTGTCTGATCATTTCTGTGTTCTCTTTGATTGGATTTATTTGGAGTGGCCATGAATATGGATCTCTTCCAGTCGGTTAGCCAGGCAGCTGGCTTCCAAATTTCTTGACATAGATGAGTAAGAACTTTCAGCATTGCATCTGTTGAAACATCTCAGTTGGTATTCCATCAATTTCTGGAGGCTTATTTTTTTGCCAATGCTTTCAGTGTAGCTGGAACTTCTTTCTTCAGTACCAGTGGTTCTTGATGATATACTACCTCCTGAAATGGATGAACCCTGACCAGTTTTTTTTTTTTTTGGTACAGTAACTGTATTCCTTCTATCTTCTTTTCATGCTTTCTGTGTCATTCAATTTTTTGCCCATAGAATCCTTCAGTATTGTCACTCAAGGCTTGAATTTTCTCTTCAGTTCTTTCAGCTTGAGAAATGCTGATAGTGTTCTTCCCCTTTGGTTTTCTAACTCCAGGTCTTTGTACATTTTATCATAATATTTTGCCTTATCTTCTTGAGCCACTGTTTGAAATCTTCTGTTCAGTTCTTTTTTTTAAATCATTTCTTCTATTATTAAAATGTCCTAATTTCTTTAGCTTCACAATGAGTCTTGAAGTCAGATAGTGTAAGTTCTCCAGCTTTAATTTTCTTCTACATATTATGTTGCTTTTTTTTATATCCTTTGCCTTTTCCTATAAGTTTTAGAATTAACTTGTCAAATTCCAAACAAAACAAAAGGAAAACAACCTCCTACTGGGCATTTAGATTGGGATTAAACTGAATCTGTAAAACAATTTGGGGTGAAACAACATTTTAATAATTTTGAGTTTTGTAATCCATGAGCATATTATACTATTTCATTTAGTTATGTCTTTAATTCCTCTCAGTAACATCTGGTTGTTTTCTGAGGCTATCTTATTTTGTGTAAACATGTGAAAAATTAAAAAAAAAAATCTTCTAGGTCAACTGAATCTTTTAAACTTTTCATGTCTTTATGCTTTAGGCCAGGGGTCAGCAATTTTTTCTGTAAAGTGCTAGAGACTAGATATTTTTAGCTTTCTGGGTCATGATGTCTGTTGCAAGTATTCACCTCTCCCATTCAGAGTGAAAGCAACCACAGACAGTATGTAAACAAATGTACATGTCTGTGTTCCAATAATATTTTATTTATAAAGACAGGCAGTGGGCCTAATTCAGCCTGTGTGCCGTAGTTTGCTGACAGTTTTAGACGGTTCTCTTATAAATAACACATAACTGGGTTTTTAAGAACCTAATTGAACAACATGTGTCTTTTAATTATTGACTTTAGTCCATCATATTTTAAAAATAGTTATTCATATATATGTGTATATATACACACACACACTGATTCTTTTTTATTACCTTAGTTTTGCTTTGTATGTGTTCTACTTTTTCATGTCTTTTTAATAATTGAGTTTGTCTGTTTATTTTTTCCCCTTTCTCCTCTCTATTTCTATTATTTTTAGTACTCTTGAAATTTTACCGTCATATTTATCAAAGTCTACTGTTTATTAAGTCCACCCCTCCTCCACCCTATGTGTTGCAAATGGTTTGTGCTGGACTGCTAACCTAAAGGTTTGTGGTTCGAACCCACACAGTGGTACCAGGAAAAGGCCTGGCAATTTGCTTCTGTTAAGATTATAGCCAAGAAAACCCTATGGAACAGTTCTACTTCAGGACACATGGGGTTGCCATGAGTCAGAGTTGACCCAATGGCAACTAACAACAACGACAATACCCTTCCTGAACAATAAAAGGATCTTGAATATTTTAATTCCCATCACTTTCCTACTTACTTATCTATTATTATTATGTATTTTTTTAGCCCTTATTTTTTTTTAACCCATCTGTTATGGATTGACTTGTGTCCCCCTCAAAATGTGTTGTAAATCCTAACCCCTGTGCCTGTGGATTTAATGCCGTTTGGGAATAGGGTTTACTTTGTTATGTTAATGAGGCCACATCTAACCACTTTTGAGATATAAAAGGAGCAGATGAGGCACAGAAGCAAGCACATATGGGGGAAAATAGATGTCAACTAGAGATCTCCAAGGAACACTGAGAAGAACATTAGTGAAGCTGAGACAAGAATTTTCCCCCAGAGCAGAGAGAGCCTTCTCCCAGAGCCAGTTTCCTAAATTCGAACTTCTAAACTGTTAGAAAATAAATTTTTGTTTGTTAAAGCCACCCACTTGTGGTATTTCTGTTATAACAACCTAAGAAACTAAGACACTATGAATTAGACTTTATTATTAAGACAGAGATCCCCAGGATGCAGAAAATTCCACTGCCTGACAATTTTGCATTAGAATCCCAGTTCCTTTGCTTGGCCTGCCTCACAATTTTGCATTATAATCCCAGTTCCTTTCCTTGACCTGCCTCACAATTTTGCTTTAGAATCCTAGCTCCTTCGGTTGGCCTGCCCTGTAAAAATCCTGGTGATGCATGAAGTTATATGTAAACTCCATTGTACCTGTGTAGTATAATTAAGAATGTTGCTGATGTAACTTGTATAAACTCCCTATTTGTAAACTCCTTAAAATTAACCTTTTCCCTCACCCTTGTTGAGCAGTCTTGGCAGCAGCAGCTCTGACTCCTTTCCTTGCACAATGAAATAAAAATGCCTTTTTGTCTTCCCACCTCCGTCTCTTGTTTATTGGCCAATACAAGTCATGCTGAGCATAGCCTGGAGTTTCCAGCCAGTAACACTTCTGGCTAGCCAGCCAGGAGTCCTCTGCTTGGTTCCTGAGGTGGATTGTACAACAGATCAGCCCCAATGTCTGGAGCCACCAGGAGATTTCTCCTGGAGACCTTGGAGCAGCCCTGGAAGCTGATCCCCCCCGACCCAAAAGATAACTCCATAGGATGCATGAAATGCACATGAGTTGTTTGGTAAGTACCTAGGTAAGGCCTTAGAAGAGTCCCAAGAAGCAGGAGGAATTGACCTTTGAGGGCATAAAAGGATCTAGGTACCCGTTAGGTTGGTGCACCGGATTAGGTTGTGTGAATATGTAAGTGTGTGTATCCGGAGAATGGGGAATGTTCAAGGGAACCCAGAATGCAACCTGTTAGGATGCATCCTTAAGAACTGGGAACAGAGACTCAGACAGACATGGCTCTGGCAGCAGCATGCTTGTCTGTTTCCTACTTCTGCCTGTTTAAATATATACTGAATAAAACCTTTCTTTTTGCTTGACTGCACTTTGTGGTGTTTTCACTCTACGACAGTTAATGATGTAGTTGTTGCAGGGATTCTAAAGCCACAAATCCAGTCAACCTTGAGGAGACCTTGACTGCAGAGCAGAAGCTGGCAAAGAGAGGTCCTATCTTCTGAACCCATGTGTTCACACTTCATGTCCCTTTGACACTGATGGGGTGAATGCTCTTGGAAAACGGGTCTTTGCTTCTTCTTTTTGTTCTCTTCTCAGGTTTTTTAAACTTTTCTTTGGCGTATCTATTTGGAAAACTGATTGTTTGATTAAGGAGAATCTTTCTTAGATTTTTGCTTGATTCTTTGGTTAAGAGTGAGATTTACTAACTCTTTTGGTGAACTGCAGTTTTGTGTCTGGATTCAGGTGCTTGAAACATTAAAGAGGTAATTCTATTTCCAAAGAGCTCTGTGTAACTATAAGCCACAAAATTCAGGCACAGGTCTACCAGTAAAAGCTATTAGGGCAGTTGCCGGCACTAATCATGAGTGGTAAAGACTCCTGTGACAGGATAACGTGATTGTGAGACAGGCTAGAGCACTAGGCTGCCTGCCATCTGCAAGATAACCCTCTCACAATGAAGGTATACATTGGTCCAAGCGAAACACTGCTCAAAGCTCACAGCATTCCACGGTAGAGTTCTTTTTGTGACTCACAGAAAACCTGGGAAATAGTGCTCTGTTTTGCCAAATTTGCAGGGGGAAATAATAGCTCCTGACCTGTTTTATGAAATTTGCAGTGAGAAGTGGTAGGTCCATACCTGTTTTATGATACAGTTTTTCAATAAAGAATCACAGTGTTAAAATTAAAATCATCAGTAACTACTTCAAAAAGTTTTCCAATTGAAGAAAGTAGTACATATAAGGTCGAAAATAAGAGATTAGGTCTCTAGCCAGCAGAATGAATTAAGTTCAAAAAAGAAGAAAATCAAAAGCTTGGACCTTAGAGCTTAACATCTTTGATAAATGAGCCTGGGTTTCCCCCTTGCTACTGAGACATTGGTTGGGGGTTTGTATTTAAAAACACTATAAACTGAAAATACTAGAAGTAATTTGTAATTCTATGACCACTTTGGGAAAATGAACCCTCCTTTGCGTTGTCCTTTCTATCCTCTTTGGGGAACTTTTACCTGATGTTCAGTTTTTGTCAAAAGGCCTAATATTCCTCTATCTGAGGCTCTGGCAAGTTAATAAGTTTTATCTAGAACCTGTTTTTCCATTGAATTGAGTTGATCTTACCAAAAATTGCTATATATATTTTAAGAAACTAGGATCCCCAGATCCTTGTTTTGCGTGGTATTGTCTGGTGAGTTTATGTGGGTTTTCTGTCTCCTTTTGTCCTGAAATCTTGCTTTTAGTCTAGAGTGCTGTGTCTTAGTCTCTGTCTTGTATCAGACTGGAGGCTATGGCTGACAGTTGCTTTTTGTAAGGCTGTCTTAGAACCTCAGTTCTTTCCTCATCCCGGAAGAACTAACTGCGTTTTGTGTCTGTCTTATGATTTAGGCATCTAGTAGCTACTTTGTAAAACTTTACGTTCTGTATGTCAATCTTAAAAGCAAAACCTCTCTAAGTAACTTTAACCCAAACATTACATGAAATGTGTTTTATTTAAGGAAAAAGGATAATCTTGTCTTAAGGTAAAACTAGCAGTCCCAGAAAAGGAAAGGGGAGGCACAGGACAAGCTTAGGGGGAAGAAAAGGAGGGGGCTAGCCGAGAATTGAAGGATTCATTTACAAAATTGCTAAAGAGCTTTGATATTTACTGGGTAGATAGCCCTTCAAAATGCCTAGGTCGACTTAAACATATGCAAATGAGTTGGGATGACCCAATCTTGTCTTCCATGAGTCAAGAGAGTGAGGATGGGGCAGGATCAGGCCTCCCCAGTCCCCAGTCTCTGAGGTCATATAGCTCCAGGGAAGGTTTTGAAAGACACCTTCCAGCTAAGTGGAGACTTTTTAAGACAAAAGAAAACAAGAAAAAATTACTGCTTTACTATAGTTACGAAAACTGAGATCTATTATAAAGGAACTGTAAACAAGTTCTGTCTATTGCAGGTGAACTCTAAGAAGCCAAAAGAAAAAAAAAAAAAAAAGGAATCACAATGAGATACACCTGAAATGGTGTGGAAAAATGTTTCCACTCCAGCCAGAAACTGAAGGTTATATCCATATCAATGAATTTCCAAAAGTCAGCTGAAAAAATCTTTAACAACTAAAATTAAATTGGGAAAAATATGAATACTGGTAAAAAATTGATGAAAACTTAGAATGTTTAAACAAACTATTTCAACTACAGTTATATTTTATGGTATATGGACTTAAAATAATTTCCAAGACCTTTTAGGTAACTTACTGATATTAAATTGAGTTAATAGGTATTTGTCATAATTTAAGTTTATATGCTTCTGCTTTTTATG
>NW_004443957.1:9823159-9861654 GCF_000243295.1 Trichechus manatus latirostris | reverse complement strand
TTTTAAAGGGATGCACTATAAGAGATGCAAGAAAGGTTACATTTGAGAGGTTTATTAAGCAGAAATTTATTTGATAATGGTCAAAAGTTTTATATGTCTGATTATAGTTTAATTCATGAAAATTTTTTAAGAGCTTTAATATTGAATAGCTTATAAAACAAAGAACTGGGCTTCTAGCTGTTAAAATAACAAAATTTTCTTTGATTTCTGAGTTGAAGGGTTAATTTATTCTTTGTGAAATTTGCCTCGAAGACAAAGGTTTGGTCTCTCATTAGAATAAGATTCCTGAGTCAAAGTCCAAGCCATATGGCTTTAGGAGAAAAAAAAAAAAAATGTGATGGAAAGACAACATGATCTCTGACCTCATTAGCCAAGGTGACATGAGATAACAAAATAGCCTTAATTTTTTTTTTTATTAGCCCAAGAAAGTGTAGTCAGTGTTGTAGCAAACACCTCTTGTTGTATTCAGACAAATAACACAGGGGAAGTAAAACAGGATATACACAGAACTAGACAGACAGCAAGCTACTTGGTTATACCCTGTACCACCCTTACAAACACCAGATTTATTTAGTCACCATCAATAAAAAATACATGAGCAAAATCACTATGGCAAGGAATAGTAATATTCTTTTTTTATTGTGCTTTAAATGAAAGTTTACAGTTCAAGTCAGTTTCTCATACCAAAATTTATACACACACTGCTATGTGACTCTAGTTGCCCTCCCCATACTGTGACAGCACACTCCTCCTTTCCACCCCGGATTTCCCGTGTCCATTCAACTATCTCCTGTCTCTTTCTGCCTTCTCATTTCGCCTCTGGACAGAAGCTGCTCATTTAGACTCATGTATCTACTCGAACTAAGAAGCATAGTCTTCGCAATTATCATTTTATGTCTTATAGTCTAGTCCAGTCTTCGTCTGAACAGTTGGCTTCAGGAATGGTTTTAGTTTTGGGCTAACACAGAGTTCAGCGGCCATGTCTTCCAGGATCCCTTCGGTCTTAGTCAGACAATTAAGTCTGGTCTTTTTACTAGAATTTGAGTTCTGCACCCCACCTTTCTCCTGCTCCATCAGGGACTCTCTGCTGTGTTCCCTGTCAGGGCAGTCATTGGTGGTAGCTGGGCACCATCTAGTTTTTCTGGTCTCAGGCTGATGGAGTCTGTGGTTTATGTGGCCCTTTCTGTCTCTTGGGCTAATATTTCCCTTGTGCCTTTGTGTTTTTTCATTCTCCTTTGCTCCAGGTGGGTTGGGACCAATTGATGCATCTTAGATGGCTGCTCACTAGCGTTTAAGATCCCAGACGCTACTCACCAAAGTAGGATGCAGAACATTTTCTTAATGAACTTTATTATGTCAATTGATCTAGCTGTCTCCTGAAATCATGGTCCCCAGACAACCACCCCTGCTCTTCTGTCCCTCGAAGTGTTTGGCTGCATTCAGGAAACTTCTTAGCTTTTGGTTTAGTCCAGTTTTGCTGACTTCCCCTGTATTGCGTGTTGTCCTTCCCTTCACCTAAGATAATTTTTGTCTACTATCTAGTTAGGGAATACCTCTCTCCCTCCCTTCCCACCCTCGTAACCATCAAAGAATGTTTTCTTCTGTGTTTAAACCTTTTCTTGAGTTCTTATAATAGTGGTCTTATATAATATTTATCCTTTTGTGACTGATTTCACTCAGCATAATGCCTTCCAGATTCCTCCATGTTATGAGATGTTTCACTGATTCATCCTTATTCTTTATCGTTGTGTAGTATTCCATTGTGTGCGTATACCATAATTTGTTTATCCATTCGTCTGTTGATGGGCACCTAGGTTGTTTCCATATTTTTGCTATATGCATACCTGGTATGAATCCCACTTGGTCATGGTGAATTATTTTTTTTATATGTTGTTGAATTCTATTGGCTAGAATTTTGTTAAGGATTTTTGCATCTGTGTTCTGTAATTTTCTTTTTTTGTGGTGTCTTTACCTGGTTTTGGTATCAAGGTTATGCTGGCATCATAGAATGAGTTTGGGAGTATCCCATCCTTTTCTATACTCTGAAATACTTTTAGTAATAGTGGTATTAAATCTTCTCTGAAAGTTTGGTACAATTCTCCAGTGAAACTGTCAGGGCCAGAGCTTTTTTTTGGTGGGAGTTTTTAAATTACCTTTTCAATCTCTTCTTTTATTATAGGTTTATTTAGTTGTTCTACTTCTTTTGTGTTAGTTTAGGTAGGTAGTGTGTTTCTAGAAATTTGTCCATTTCCTCTAGGTTTTCAAATTTGATAGAGTACCGTTTTCTGTAGTATTCTGTTATGATACTTTTAATTTCAGTTAGGTCTGTTTTGATATCACCCATCTCATTTCTTGCTGGGGTTATTTGCTTCTTCTCTTGTTTTTCTTTTGTCAATTTGGCCAACAGTTTATCGATTTTGTTGATCTTTTCAAAGAACCAGCTTTTGGTCTTTTAACTGTTTCAATTGTTTTTCTATTTCATTTAATTCTGTTCTAATTTTTATTATTTGCTTTCTTCTGGTGCCTGAGGTCTTTTGCTGCTCTCTTTCTATTTGTTTGAGTTATAGGGTTAATGTTTTGATTTTGGCCCTTTCTTCTTTTTGGATGTGTGCATTTGTTGCTTTAAATTGACCTCTGAGCACTGCTTTTGCTGTATCCCAAAGGTTCTGGTAGGATGTGTTTTCATTCTCAAGAGGCAGGCAGTGTTCTTTCCTTTCATTCTCCCTCCATCCCCTTCAGTCTAAGCTGATAGGGATTCTGCTGTAGTAGTTGATTAGATCCATCAGTCATAGGCTTGACATCTTTAACAAAAGATTGTGTAGCCACATCCTTGGTGAACATTCTAGGACACATGTCCTTAGTTTGTACCAGGGCATCAAACTGGTTCATTCCAGTTCAAACCACTGCTAGAATTTGCATTTTTAACAAGTTCCTGGATGGTGCTAATACTGCTAGTTAGGGACCAATTATGAGAACCACTTAGTAGAGCAGTATTTCTCTGAATTAATTATACATAAGTATCATCTGGGAATCTTGTTAAACTGTAGATTGTGATTCAGTATATCTGGAGTGAAAATGTAAATTCTGAGCAGAGGTTTGAAACTGAATGAACTAGTTTGAAGTCCTGGTTTGTACAATGGAATTTTCCAAATCTTGAGTTCTGTTTTAATTTTGCGTAGTTCATTTTTAAGTCCATCTGTTTCCTCTTGCATTTTACTATAAGCATCAAGGAGAAATTATGCAGCTCCTTTAAGATTTTGCTTAGAAATCTCATCAGCCAGATAGCCAAGTTCATCACTTACAAGTTGTACCTTCTACAAAATATTTGGACATAATTCAGACAAGTTCTTTGCCACTGCATAAAAAGCATTGCCCTTCCTCCATTGTCCAATCACATGTTCATCATTTTCTTTTAAAACATCACCAGAAGCACATTTAATGTCTACATTTCTAGCAACATTCTGTGGCCAGTGCCATATGTATACTCTAAGACAATAGAGACTTTCTCTATAGCTCTCCTCATTTCTTTCAGGGCCCTCGTAATAATCGCCTTTGACATCCTAATTCACTAACAGTTTCTTCAAGGCAATCTAGGCTTTTACTATTGTTGTTGTGTTGTTGTTAGGTGCCGTCGAGTTGGTTCCAACTCATAGCAACCCTATAGGACAGAATAGACCTGCCTCATAGGGTTTCCAAGGGGTGGCTGGTGGATTTGAACTGCTGACCCTTTGGTTAGCAGCTAAGCTCTTAACAACTACGGCAGCAGGGCTCCATAAAAACCAAACCCATTGCCGTCAAGTTGATTCCGACTCAGTGATCCTACAGGACAGAGTAGAACTGCCCCAGAGGGTTTCCAAGGAGAGGTTTCTGGATTTGAACTGCCAACCTTTTGGTTAGCAGCCAAATTCTTAACCACTATGCCACCAGGGCTCCAATAGTGTTTCCAAAAAGTGACTCGTAGATTTGAACTGCTGACCTCTTGGTTAACAGTCAAGCTCTTAACCACTGTGCCACCAGGGCTAGGCACCTTAAAACTCTTCTAGCCTCTCTCTCCCCATTACCCAATTCCAAAACCGCTTCCACATTTAAGATAGCTGTTACAGAAGCACCCCATTCTCGGTACCAAATCCTGTCTTAGTTATCTAGTTCTGCTATAACAGAAATACCAACAGTGGATGGCTTTAACAAACAGACATTTGTTTTCTCACAGTTTAGGAGGCTAGAAGTCTGAATACAGGGTGCCGGCTCCAGGGGAAGGCTTTCTATGTCAGCTCTGGAGGAAGGTCATTGTCTCTTAGCTTGTTTCTTGGTTTCTTGGAGATCTCCATGTGTCTTGGCATCTATTTTACCTCATCTCTACTCTGCTTGCTTTTTAAATCTCTTTTGTATCTCAAAGGAGATTGACTCAAGATATGCCCTACACTAATCCTGCCTCATTAACATAATAAAGACAATCCATTCCCAAATGGGATTATAACCACAGGCATAGAGGTTATGTTTTACAACACATATTTTTCGGGGACATAATTCAATCCATAACATGTTATGAGGGAACATAGGCACATATTCTTAACTTTAGGCTTATCTGGACAGGCTGGGGGAAATGACAGGAGGCTAGGGGTCTCCCACCTAAATTATCTGAGAAGATTTGGACAGTACTTCTCCTAGATGGACAAATCTCATATGATACTGAATTTTAGGCCTGACACAAGAAGGATTCAGACTCACATTAATGTCTACATTCTGCCTGGGATTCTTGGTGCTGTTACTCTTCACCTGGTGTAACCTTCCCTCTTACACCCATTGTGCCATTTCTGCCAAGAACCTTTTCTTAGAGCTGGGTCATATAAAACAGTGGTTAACTATGTGAGTTTTGAGTCAGACAGACTGGGACTGTAGTTCCAACTTTGTCACTAATGATCAGTAAATCTTTGGTCAAGGAGCCCTGGTGGTGCAACAGTTAAGCCAAAAGTTTGGCAATTTGAACCCACCCATCAGCTCTGCACGAGAAAGATTTGGCAATCTGCTTCCATAAAGATTACAGCCAAGAAAACCCTATGGAGCCATTCTACTTTGTCACATGGGGTTGGTATGAGTTGGAATCAACTCGGCAGCACACAACAACAATAACATATCTTTAGTTAGGGCACTTGCTGTCCCTGAATTTCAGCTTTCTGTCTATTAAATGGGGTAGTAACAATACTTACCTCATAGGATTGTTGTGAAGATTAAGCGAAATGAGTATCCAAAGCCCTTAACATAGTGCCTAGTACATGGTAAGTGTCCATCATTATTGGAACTGCCCTGGATTCTAATTGCAGCCTCAGAGAGAGAGAGAGAGAGAATAAGAGAGAGAGAGAGTGCTGAGTGCAGAACTGGCCAAGCAATAAAAGATAAACCCCCTTTGGACTTGCCTTGTAAGTCTAGCCTAATAATAATAAATATGATAATTATTTATTATCATTTATTAAGTACTAAATGTGTTAAATAGCTTAATGTGAGTTGACAGCGTCTCTTCTTCCTTATCACTTCCTCTCCCCTCATTTTTTGTTCCTACTATCAAAATTCCCTGGAGACCCCATAAATAGTACATTAATGAAAGGTTGGGGTCAATAGGCTAGAAAGGCCACACAGGTCATGGCAGAACTCCAATCTTTCAGATGTCCACACTTTAAGACTCCACTTTCTCTCAGTTCTGCATTTAGGCCTTTTTTCTGGTTATTCTCATGATAAAGATGTCAGAAGCTGGCTGGATGGAACAGATCCTGAGCAGTTATATTTATGGCAGATCATAACTGCTACAAATTTCCCCATGCTCTTCACCCCAGACAAGTTTCTGTCTCAAAAGTGTGGAAGGTGGTAGGATGAATACCATGAAATCATGTTCCACTTTCTTCTTTACCACAGGCAGAGTTTTGATCTGGTCTTTCAGGTTCAAAGAAAAGGTTTCACTCTAACTAATGGCCCCTACAGACACCTGGGATGTGTGATGTTTGAAACATTATTATTATTATTATAGCTGACTTGTTCTGAAGAACTAAGGGTTCTTCTTATTTTTAGGAACCACAATGTTTTGTTCTTGTAAGAAAAAGAGAAATGCTGCTCTCAGAAATGAAAGTTATATCACAGCATCGCAGTTAGATGCTGTACTTAACATCCAGTGGCAGAAAAATAAAGTGACAGTGCTGAGCCTCTTGTGGAGGCTGAGAACCAGGGTTCTTGGGTTGATGGGCCAGAGATGCTCAAGTTCTCCTCATAAGAGTCTTCCTTTCTAAAATACATGCACTGTATTTTTACACAAATAACGCGTGACTGCTATGTTTGTTTGCCACCCATGCCCCTCCTCTGAGGTATTTTCATAAGGACCACTATGTCAATTTTTTTTTTAATATGTTGCTGTAAAAAATTTAGCATAGCATGCTTACGAAAATATCTCGTGGGGGAGGGCACAGTTAGCAAACAAACATAGGAGGCGCATGTTATTTGTATAAAAATATGGTAAATGGTAATTTTCTTCTCAAAGCCACTTGAAAACAAATCACTTCTTGCAAATTTGAAATGTTAAATAGGAAACCTCTCCCACGTTAAGCCCATAAATTAATGATAGTCATAGGAGCTAACCAGGGATGCTACTGGCCTAGCCATTGACTCTTTTCCTGTGGCCTAGAGGCTTCTGACTCGGTGATTCTTCTTCTCTCTCTATTCATCCTCTCTGCTGCTTCTTGGGTAAGTCTCATTCACTTCTAGCTTAATATGCAAGATATATACATTTACATACAATTAATATATAAATATAATATACTATAGACAAATATATAAGCATATATATTAATATGCATAAAGCTCTTAGTGCCATATGTGTTAGCTATTATTATTATTTCTGTACTTGTTATTGAAATAAATTAAAAATAATAACTCATCCTTACATTCTTGGGATTAAACCCTTTTCTTAAGAAAAAATTGAAAACATTTTAAAATTACTGCCAAATTTACTTGTCTGTAAATTGTTCAGATAATCTTGTCACTTAATTATTACTTTCAAGATTGGGCTATGACTAACAAGATCACATGTAGTTGAGAGTCTGAGAGTCTTTCCCAGTCATGGAAAGTTGGGAACGAATGTGTATACTCTGAGTTTGTTAATGGTCAAGGTGTGCGGAGAAGGAGAAAGAGGATAGTTGGGAAAAGTCTGGAGCCTGGAGCTTAGAAGAGGTGTTCCTAGGGGAAAATTCCATTCACTGGAGAGCAGAGTTATAGAAATTGTATATTTGGATAATAGTTCTTTAAATCTCTATCGAGAATTTTCTCATAAAATGATACCACTGGACTTCTCCGTCTTTTTCTCCCTTTGGCATAGGTTTAACACAAATATCTTTCATTTTTCATTCTTAGATATAATGTTGATTGTCAGTTTAAGATGGGTAGATATTCTTTATTATGTTAAGGAAATATTAGTTGTAAGTTTTTAAACAGTTCTTTTAAATAAATAAAAGGCATCAGGGTTTATTGAATTTCTTTTTGTTACAACAGCCAATATGCTTTTCTTATCTGATCTAGTTATAACAGTAACAACCACATTGTTGTGGTGTTTCAGTGGGTTAATATATATAAAGCTCTTGTCGTTAGGTGCCACTGAGTCGGTTCCGACCCATAGGGACCCTATGTACCACAGAATGAAACACTACCCGGTCCTGCGCCATCCTCACAATCGTTGTTATGCTTAAATCCATTGTTGCAGCCACTGTGTCAATCCATCTCATTGAGAGTCTTCCTCTTTTTCGCTGACCCTCTACTTTACCAAGCATGATGTCCTTCTCCAGGGACTGATCCCTCCTGACAACACATGCAAAGTATGTGAGCCTCGCCATCCTTGCTTCTAAGGAGCATTCTAGTTGTACTTCTTCCAAGACAGATCTGTTCATTCTTTTGGCAGTCCATGGTATATTCAATATTCTTTGACAACACCACAATTCAAAGTTGTCAATTCTTCTTCGGTCTTTCTTATTTATCGTTCACCTTTCACATGCATAGGAGGTGATTGAAAACACCATGGCTTGAATCAGGCTCACCTTAGTCTTCAAGGTGACATCTTTGTTTTTAAACACTTTAAAGAGGTCTTTTGCGGCAGATTTGCCCAATGCAATGTGTCTTTTTTTTTTTAACTGTACTTTAGATGAGGGTTTACAGAACAAATAGTTTCTCATTAAACAGTTAGTACACATGTTGTTTTATGACAATAGTTAACAACCCCACAACATGTCAACAGTGTCCCTTTTCAACCTTGGGTTCCCTATTGCCAGCTTTTCTGTCCCCTCCTGCCTTCTAGTCTTTGTCCCTGGACTGTTGTGCCCCATTAGTCTCGTTTTGTTTTATGGGGCTGTCTAATCTTTGGCTGAACGGTGAACCTTGGGAGTGACTTCATTACTGAGCCAAAAGGGTGTCTGGGGGCCATACTCTCGGGGTTTCTCCAGTCTCTGTCAGGCCAGTAAGTCTGGTGTTTTTGTGAGTTAGAATTTTGTTCTATATTTTTCTCCAGCTCTGTCCGGGACCCTCCGTTGTGATCCCGGTCGGAGCAGTCCATGGTGGTAGCCAGGTACCATCTAGTTGTACTGGACTCAGTTTGAAGGAGGCCGTGGTAGTTGTGGTCCATTACTCCTTTGGACTAATCTTTCCCTTGTATCTTGTTTTCTTCATTCTCTCTTGCTCCCGAAGTGTTGAGACCAGTGGAGTATCTTAGATGGCTGCTCACAGGCTTTTAAGACCCCAGACGCTACTCAGCAAGGTAGAATGTAGAACATTTTCTTTATAAACTGTGTTATGCCAATTGAGCTAGATGTTCCCCGAGACCATGGTCCCCACAACCCTCCGCCCAGCAATTCAGTCCCTCAGGGAGTTTGAATGTATCCATGGAGCTTCCATGACCTTTCCTTGTACAAGTTGTACTGGCTTCCCCAGTATTGTGTACTGTCTTACCCTTCACCAAAGTTACCACTTATCTGTTGTCTATTTACTATTTTCCCCTCACCCCTCCCATCCCTCCGAACCAACAAAGATTGTTTCTTTTTGTGTGTAGACTTTTTCATGAGTTTTGATTTTTTGACTGCTGCTTCCATGGGTGTTGATTGTGGATCCAAGTAAAATGAAATCCTTGACAACTTCAATCTTTTCCCCATTTATCACGATGTTGCTTATTGGTCCAGTTGTGAGGATTTTTGTTTTCTTTATGTTGAGTTCTAATCCATACTGAAGGCTGTGGTCTTTGATCTTCAACAGTAAGTGCTTCAAGTCCTCTTCACTTTCAGCAAGCAAGGTTGTGTCATTTGCATAATGCAGGTTGTTAATGAATCTTCCTCCAATTCTGATGCTTTGCTCTTCTTCATATAGTCCAGCTTCTCGGATTATTTGCTCAGCATACAGATTGAATAGGTATGGTGAAAGGACAAAGCTCTTAGTGCCATATATGTGTTGGCTATTGTTATTATTATTCATATGTTGCGTTATCTTAACAAATTACAAATAAGAATCCATCCTTACATTCCTGGCATTAAACATTTTTCTCAAGAAAAATTGAAACATTTAAAATTATTGCCAAACTGATTTCTCTTTAATCACTCAAATAATTTTGTCACTTAATTACTTTCAAGATTTGGGCTATGATTAACAGTTTTGGGAAAGATTACCTGAGATTGGGTTGAGATATATATTTTTAATGTAGTTCACAGAATTTTCAAAACAAAATAAAACAAAACATGTAGGCACTGCGGGGGTGAGGGTCTACTTGTGGTTAGAATGGAGGTCATGATAGACCATCACTCCTGCAGTACCACCTAAATTAAAAAAAAGTTAAACTAAAAAAACACATTAAAAAAAAAAAAAAAGACATTGGAGAGCCACAGATGCAAGGAAGTCTATGGGATCTAAATTTCACAAAAGGAGAATCCTTCCCAGGTCAGCCAAGATCAATGGTCTCTTTCCTCCATGGGGGCATTTGCCAATTTGGGACATGGACCTTCATAGGATTGAGCTTGTCTTTGACAGAAGCTCTTAGCTAGGGAAAGGAGAAACCACCTGGAGAGTGGTAAGGTTATCTCTGTGGCTTAGAATGTATGAAAAGTAGTTTGTGGTAAAATGAGAATGGGGGCAAGGAGGTCATTTGAATGTTAGTTACAGGTGATAACACGCAGCTGCTATGTTGAATTACTTGCAGATATCTGAGCATATCTTGGTCCCTCATATTTCTTGACCTTGATAGTTGTGTAAACTTGAAGATGGAGCAAAATAGCTTCTGCAGGTAAGGAGAACAAGAGGTTCCCAGGGAGAGAGACTACACAAATATTAACAATTTTATAGGTCAATAGATGCCACAAACAGAATGAAATGACAAACGAAGGGTTGGGAAAATGATTTGAATCACAGTCCCAGCTCCAAATGTTAAATATATACGGAGCTGGTGAGGACATGAAGAAAATAAGTGCTTTGCATATTGCCAGTGAGGGGGTGAATTGTTACTATGTTAGTTTTCTATTGCTGCATAACATTACCAGAAACTTGAGGGCTCAAAACAGTATGAGTTTATTATCTCACAGTTTCTGCAGGTCCGAAGTCCAGTGTGGCTGGATTCTCTTCTCTGGGTCTTTCTGCTGGGGCTGCGGTTCTCATCTGGGGTTCTTCCAAGCTCACGGTCCTCTTCCAAGGTCAGTGACTGTTGGCAGAATCCATTTCCTTGCAGTTGTAGGACTGAGGTCCCCATTTCCTTGTTGGCTGTTGGCCAGAGGCCACTCTCAGCTAGTAGAGATTATCCATGTTCCTTACCATGTGCTTCCCCCATTTCAAGCCAGCAACGGTATACCAAATCCTTCTTACGCCTCTAATCTTTGACTTCATTTTCTACGACTAGCCAGAGGAAACTTCGCTTTTAAGGGGCTCATGTGAATAGGTGAGGCACACCTGGATAATCTCCTTATCTTAAAGTCATATATTATTGTGGTTAGTTGCTGTCAAGGTGACTGCAATTAATGGTGACCTGTATAACAGACTGAAATTTTGCCCAGTCCTGCACCATCTTCATCATCATTGGTATAACATAACTAGTCAAGTAGTAAAATCTATCAAACTCATAGTCTTGGGGTTTATGTAGGGTGTGTACATGATGGGGATGTGTGGGAAACCTTGGGGTCATCTTAGAATTCTGCCTACCATAGTTACTGTATTTTTGGAAAGTAGTCTGGCTGTATCTATTGCAATTAATCATCCATATACTTTTTGATTTGGCATTCCTACTTTTAGTACTTTATTTTATAGACATAAAAACATCAACATATAAAGATAGCAGTTTAAAAATATTTATTGCATTGTTTGTAATGGCCCCAAATTGGAAACTGTCATTCCTCATCCAAAGGGAAATAGTTGAATAAATTATGGCATATCCATACCATTTTTTAACATGAATGATTTAGATCTTTATTTATTGATTTAGAAAGTGAAAAAAAGAAAATTACTGAGTAATGTGTGCTTAACAATATGATTCAGTTTTGAAAAGAAAAATGTAAAAACTACATTTAATTTGTATAAACATGGAGAAGGATGGACACCAAACTGTTAATCTGATTACGTCAAAGGGCTCAGAATGTAGTTAGATGGGGTAGGGATGGGGGAGTAACTCTGTCTTTACAGGTTTGTGTTATTTTACTTGTTATACATATATATCACTCCTGTAATTAAAAAATGATAAATATTGAGAAGAGTTAATCAAAAGTATACATATCCCTCATAGAAAATTTATAAAATATAGTAAAGCTTAAGGAAATAAGTAAAATTACCCATAATCCAGATATTCAGATGTATTTCCTGTTAACAGTTTGTGATAGTCTATGCGCATCTATCCAAAAAATTCATAATGTAAATGTTACTTTGAAATCTAATCTTTTTCACATGAGTATATCATAGATGAAAATTCATCCTTGCTCTAACATTATATAAAATGTGTAAATATTTTCCTCTAGGGCTATTATGGTCTAATTTTTAAACATTTAAATATTTAGTTCCTCTGGAATTTATTTTGATGTGCAGTGCTAAAGAAGGTTTATTTTTTTTCTAATTTGTTAACTATTATTCTAACAACATGTATCAAATAGCTATCTTTTCCCCAATGATTGGAAATACCACTTTTATTATATGCTAAATTCTTATATGTATTTCTGAAAATTCAGTTGTACTCCATTGGTAACTATAATTTGACACTGCTACTACATTTTCAAAAAATGTATTGTAGCTCTATGATATGCTTTAATAGCCGGTAGGAAATCTTCCTGCTACTATTATATTTCTAACAGTTTTTGTTTTATACTCTCTTTTATATACCCTCAACTCCCTTACTCCTTTCTCACTTGCTTGATTTTACCACAACCCTGGTTCTATTGAACTCTGAGCCTACCCCTGCACAGCCCAGTGTGGTTGGAAAAAAATACACATCCACTCATCTCAAGCATTACGCTGCCGACCAATAGCCTATATTTCCCTAGCCCAGTCACTCTCCCACTCTCCAAATGGATATTTTGTACCTTCTCTTCACTCTTCAAATCTCTCCTCCCCTGTTCTCACTCTCAGTTATAGATCCCACTTCCTCTTCAACTTCCTGACTTATCAGCATTTGAGAGTCCTAAGATTCAGTCTGTGGACCTCTTCACTTTTCTGTTTACAGTCATTCTCTAGGTGAGCTTATCCAGGTTATTGACTTTAAATGTCATCTATATGCTAATGAGGAGCCCTGATGTCATAGTGGTTATAGTGTTCGGCTGCTAACCTAAAGGTCAGCTGTTTGAACTCACCAGGTGCTCCACAAGAGAAAGATGTAGGAATCTGCTTCCATAAAGATTTACAGCTTTGGAAACCCTATGGGGCAGTTCTGCTCTGTCCTATAGTGTTGCTATGAGTCAGAAATCGAGTTGATAGCAATTTTTTTTTTTTTTTTGGGTATATCCTAATGATTCCCAAATTTAGAGCCCCAAGCTTGACCTTGATTCCAGATTCTAGCTACTGCTCACCTGGAATTTGGAAGACAGCTATCTGGCCAACCGACTAGAAGTGATCCATAGTTTTGCACATTCCAAGAAAGGTGATCTAACAGAATGCGGAAATTATTGAACAGTATCCTTAATATCACATGCAAGTAAAATTCAAGATAATTCAAAAACAGTTGCAGCAGTACATTGACAGGGAACTGCCAGAAATTCAATCTGGATTCAGAGGAGGACGTGGAATGAGGGATATCATTGCTGATGTCAGATGGATCTTGGCTGAAAGCAGAGAATACCAGAAAGATGTTTACCTATGTTTCATGGACTATGCAAAAGCATTCAACTGTGTGGATCATAACAGATTATGGATAACATTGCAAAGAATGGGAATTCCAGAAGACTTAATTGTGTTCATGAGGAACCTGTACATGGATCAAGAGACAGTCATTCAAACAGAGCAATGGGATACTGCATGGTTTAAGGTCAAGAAAGGTGTGCGTCAGGGTAGTATCTTATCACCATACTTATTCAATTTGTATGCTGAGCAACTAATCTGAGAAGCTGGACTATATGAAGAATACAGCATCAGGATTGGAGGAAGACTCATTAACAACCTTTGATATGCAGATGACAACGTTCCTTGCTGAAAAGTGAAGAGGACTTGAAGCACTTACTAATAAAGAGCAAAGACTACAGCCTTCAGTATGGATTACACTTCAACATAAAGAAAACAAAAATTCTCACAACTGGACCGGTAAGCAATACCACGATAAACAGAGAAAAGATTGAAGTTTTCAAGGGTTTCATTTTACTTGGATCCACAATCAACACCCATGGAAGCAGCAGTCAAGAAATCAAATGATGTATTGCGTTAGGCAAATCTGCTACAAAAGACTTCTTTAAAGTGTTCAAAAGCAAATATGTCACTAGGAGGACTAAGGTGCTCCTGACCCAAGCCATGGTGTATTCAATTGCCTCATATGCATGTGAAAGCTGGACAATGAATAAGGAAGACTGAGGAAGAATTGACGCCTTTAAACCGTGATGTTGTTGAAGAATATTGAATATACCATGGACAGCGAGAAGAACGAACAAATCTGTCTCGGAAGAAGTATAGCCAAAATGCTCTTTAGAAGCGAGGATAGTGAGACTTCGGGTCACATACTTTGAACGTGTTATCAGGAGGGATCAGTCCCTGGAGAAGGACATCATGCTTGGTAAAGTAGAGGGTGAGTGAAAGAGAGGAAGACCCTCAAAGAGATGGGTTGACACACAGCTGCAATAAGAGGCTCAAACATAGCAGCGATTGTGAGGATGGCAAAGGACCTGGCAGTGTTTTGTTCTGTTTTACATAGAGTCACTATCAGTAGGAACCGACTTGACAGCACCTAACAACAACAACACTCGTTTTTACTTTGAGGTATAAATAACATCTCAAACTTCTTGTTGTTTGGTGCCATGAAGTTGATTTCAACTCGTAAGTGACCCCATGTAACAGAGTAGAAGATAGGGTTTTCTAGGCTGTAATCTTTATGGGAGTAGATCGTCAGGTCTTTCTCCCATGGAGCTTTGGGTGGGTTTGAACGGCCAACCTTTCGGTCAGCAGCAGAGCACTTAACCATTGCACCACCAGGGCTCCTATCTCAAACTTAAAACAAGCCCAAAATTGAACTCCTAAATATTTTTCCCCAAGCCTGCTCCTCCCCATTTTAATATATGACAACTTTTATTTTTCCAGTGGCTCAAGCGGAGGTGTTCTTGACTTCTCTCTCTCTTGCATACCACACACGTATCTGCTCTGTCAGCAAATTCTGTCATATCTACTTTCAAAGTATATCCAGAGACTTTCACTTTTATATCCAGAGTATATCCAGAGCACCTCCAATGCTACCACCCAGGTTTGAGGTACTGTTATTCTCTGGATTATTGCAATAACATCCTGGCTGGTCTACCTGCTTCTTCCCTTGACATCCCCTTCAGTCTGCCCTCAGCAAGCAGCCACTGCCATCCTGTTAAAACATGTCAGATCATGTCATTCCTTTACTCCAACCACAACATTTTGCCATGCTTATTTCATCTGCCCCTCTGTCTTAGTTATCTAGTGCTGCTATAATAGAAATACCACAAGCGGATGGTTTTAACGAAGAGAAGTTTATTTCCTCACAGTCAAAGTAGGCTAAAAGTCCAAATTCAGGGCATCAGCTCCAGGGGAAGGCTTTTTCTCTCTGTCGGCCTTCTTCTCTTCAGTGTTCCCCCTGGACTAGGAGCTTCTCTGTGCAGGGACCCCAGTCCAAAGGACACGCTCTGCTCCCGGCACTGCTTTCTTGATGGTATGAGGTCCCCCACTCTATGCTTGCTTCCCTTTCCTTTTATCTCTTACGAGAGAGAAAAGGTGGTACAGGCCACACCCCAGGAAAACTCCCTTTACATTGGATCAGGGATGTGACCTGGGTAAGGGTGGTGTTACAATCCCACCCTAATCCTCTTTAACATAAAATTACAATCACAAAATGGAAGCCAACCACACAATTCTGGGAATCATGGTCCAGTCAAAGTGATACACACATTTTTTGGGGGACATAATTCAAACCGTGACACCCTCCATCTACTCCCACCCCCCTTGATTATTATCATTTTAAGTACTGTTGCCTTTTTAGACTAGAAATTGTAAATGACATGTAAATTTTAATTTATTCCACTTTAGTAAGCTGTGTGTATATAATATCTTTTGATATATAAAAATGGATTTTATAATCAGGGGAGTAAACTTTATATTCTGATTATCTGAGCTGAAGTCCATATCATCAAAGACATGAAAAATGACTTCTCATCACAGTTTTAGAGGTTATACACTTACAATTCCAGCCTTTATCATTACCTCTTAAGGTTTAAAATATAATAACTACATACACCTGAAATGGGCATTACGAGGAACCCCTCCTGTTCAACAAAAATGAAGGTCAGGGTTCTTTCCTCATATACTGTGTAGCTTTTATAGCCTCTATACAGGTTCACTGCTTTATCTGTTTACATGTCTTTCTTGCTTCTAGTCTGTGAGCCCTTGCAGGAGCAAAGCCTCATCTTGCTAAATTTCATTTCCCGAGTTGTGCATGATACAGGCTTTTTTTTTTTGAATGAATGAATAAATGCATTGGATTTTAAAAGGAAACTAATAGTAAACCTCTCTTTTGCAATATTTTTTCATACATCGTCACAGCTTCCCCCAATGTTAGCATCTTATACAACTATAGTCCATTATCAAAACCAAGAAATCGAAATATGTACAATCCATAGAGCTTATTCAGATTTCACTACTTACATATGCATTCACGTGTATGTGTATAGCTCTACAAAATTTCATCATGTGTAACCTTTGTGACTACCACCACAATGAAGATAGCCAACTGTACTATCAGGAGACCCCCCTTATGTTATTCCTTTAAGTTACACCCATCCATTCATTCCACATTCCTAAGCCCTGGCGACTGCTACTATGTTCTCCATCTCTATAATTGTGTTACTTCACAAATACTACGTAAATGAAACCATGCAGTGTGTATCCTTTTGTGGTTGGCTTTTTTTCACTCAGCATAATTTCCTAGAGGTTCATCAAAGTTGTGTGGATCAAAAGTTTGTTTTTATTGCTGTGTAGTATTCATGGTGTGGATGTACACAGTTTATGTAACCATTCACCTTAAAAGACATTTGGGTAGTTTGCAGTTTTTGGCTGTAAGTAGTAAAGCTGCTATGAACATTTGTGTACAGGCTCCTGCATGAAAATTCTGTGAAATAATGCCTAGGAGCACAATTGCTGGGTTATTGGGCAAGGAACTCTTAATCCTATTCAAACAGGTAGTTGCCTTGTTTAGGTTTACACTTACTCCTCACTTATCGACTATCTAGTTATTCGACATTTCGCATTTATAATAGAAAAAAATCTACTATTCAATTATTTTGCCATTAATCAGGAGTTGAGGCGAGAGGGGGAAGAGGAGGAGGAGGGCGAGGTTTGTGAGAGGGAGCCAGACCCGGGCTAGGCAGAGGAGGCTGGCCACCGAGAAGTGAGCGCAGGGTTGGCAGGCAGTTTACTGGAGATGGGGGCTGCCGGGCCGCCGGAGTCAGGCAGGGGCCTCAGAAGTCTCTTCTTCCCGAAAGGTCTCTCTGCCACGTCCGCAGCCTCTGCGGGGCCCAGGTGGCCGGGCAGGCCTGGGAACCGCCCGCCACCGAGGCCCGTCTCCGGGCTGGTGGAGTGGGAAGGTGGAGAGGCGAGCTGCGGGGGTCTACGCGGAGGCCTGGAGTGCGGCCAGGTGATCAATGGTGCGTCCCTGTTGCTCCAGAGACTGCAGACAACCCCCGACCATAACTGACGCCACTTCCAACCCCCGGTGGGCTCAGAAGTGGTGGGAAAGGCGTGGCGGGGAAGTGGTGGGGTCCACTGTGCCACGTGTATCCCCAGGCGCGGAGGGAGGTGGAACTAATGGGTGATGAGTAACAGCGCGGGACCGGGCAGCAGGGGGGCACCAGTGCATTAGACTGGGCATGGCCAGACCCTTGCATCATGCCAATATTCATGTATAACGACCTGGTCTTTGGAGACTAACCATGTCTGTAGGTGAGGTTGTTGGGTGCCCTCCAGTGGGTTCCGACTCATAGCGACCCCATGTACAACAGAATAAAACACTGCCTGGTCCTGCGCCATCCTCACAATCGTTGTTACGCTTGAGCCCACTGTTGCAGCCACTCTGTCAGTCCATCTCATTGAGGGTCTGCCTCTTGTCCGCTGACCCTCTGCTTTACCAAGCTTGATGTCCTTCTCCAGGGACTGGTCCCTCCTGATAACATGTCCAAAGTATGTGAGACGTTGTCTTGCCATCCTTGCTTCTAAGGACTATTCTGGATGTACTTCTTCCAAGACAGATCTGTTTGTTCTTTTGGCAGTACATGATACGTTCAATATTCTTTGCCAGTACCGTAATTCAAAGGCATCAATTCTTCTCCACAGAAGAAAAATGTGGCAGTCTGTTTCCACAAAGCTTAAAAACCCAAACCAAACCTATTGCCATCGAGTCACTTCCGACTCATAGCGACCCTATAGGACAGAGTCGAACTGCTTCATAGGCTGCAATCTTTATGGATAAGGAGCCCTGGTAGTACAGTGATTAAGTACTTGGCTGCCAACCTAAACGTTGGCGGTTGGAACGCATCAACTGCTCTGCAGAAGAAAGATGTGGCAGTCTGCTTCTGTAAAGATCACAGCCTTGGAAACCATGTGGGGCAGTTTTACTCTGTCCTATAGGGTTGCTATGAGTCAGAATCGACTCGACAGCAGTGGGTTTTGGTGTACATATTTGGGAGCCCTGGTGGTGCAGTGGTTAAGTGTTCAGCTGCAAACTGAAGGGTCAGTGGTTTGAACCCACTAGCCACTCTGCAGGAGAAAGATGCAGCAGTCTGCTTCCATAAAATTTATAACTTTGGAAAACCTATAAGGTCACTATGAGCTGGAATCAACTCAACGGCAATGGTTTTTTTTTTTTTTTTTTTTTTTTTAATACATATTTGAGGGAAAAGTGCTTAATGACTTTTTCTTCTGTTCATCACTGAAATCCCATGTTATGGGAGAAGATTTAGTTTATTTAGTTACTGATGACTCCATAAACCATAAGGTAGCTTAGTAAAGATGCATCAGAATACTTAATTGCAGGATAACTCCTACGTTTGCAGCAAGAATGGGTGTTGCATTTCTAATAAAGGTGATTGAGCCCAAGTTCCTCTCCACACTTTATTTTTTTCGCAAAGAATAGTTGATCAGTAATATGTCTCTACATTTGAATTCACTACTAAGGGAAATACTGAAAATTTGGCTACAATCAGATTATAGTCACTGACTGCTGTGCATCTTTTCAGTGTTGTGTAAAAAAAGGGATAACGTGAATATAAAACAGTCTTTTTCCACACTGAGAGCTGTAGATATCAAGGAGAAAGATGCTCACGTGAGTTTTTAAAACAACAGCTGAGTTAATATTTCTTAATTTCACTGATATACCGAGAATGACAGTAATGACCATTAAGTAATTCCTGGATCCACTCAAAATTTGAGACGTGGTAGGCATACAATAAATGGCAGCTATCATTATATTACAGGCCAGTGATGGTTCAGTGATAGAATTTTTGCTTTCCATGTGGGAGACTCAGATTTTTGGTCAATGCACCTCGTGTGCAGCTACCACCCATCTGTCAGTGGAGGCTTGCGTGTTGCTATGATGCTAAATAGGTTTCAGTGGAGCTTCCAAACTAAGATGGCCTAGGAAGAAAGACTTGGCAATTGACTTCCAAAATCAGCCAGTGGATTACAATGGTCTGATCTTGGGTCACCATGAGTCAGGTGCCAACTCCACAGCACCCAACAGCACGTCATTATATTAATTTTTTGAGTGCTCACCAAGGGTTTGGGACTGTGATAGATAGTTGTTGTCGTTAGGTGCAGTTGAGTCAATTCTGACTCATAGTGACCCCATATAAGAGAGTAGAAATGCCCCATAGGGTTTTCTAGGCTGTAATCTTTACGGGAACAGATCGCCAGGTCTTTCTCCCATGGAGCCGCTGGGTGGGTTTGAATAGCCAACCTTTCGGTTAATAGCCACATGCTTAACTGTTGTGCCACTAGGCTCCTTTTATAGACTCTAGAAATATAAAGTAAATGTGACATGGTTTTCACCCTCTAGGAGATTTAAGTTTTGAAATGGAAGTAAGGCCCATAAACTGATCGTATGACTGCCATGTAGGTATTGCCATGTTGGAGAAATTCATAGGGAACACAAAGAAAGGGCACCTAGCTATATCTGAATGGTCAGCTGGGAAGGATTCCTGTAGGAAAGATATCTGAGCAGAATCTTAAAAGAAGAGTGATGATAGTCTGTTACTGGGTAAGGGTAGATTTATGTACTCATAAATTTTAGAAGCTAGACAAGCAGGTGTTCATACTATTTTGAGGTGCCCGGCCAGGACTTTCAGTTTGTGGGAAACCATCCCATTTCTCTACAAAACTGAGCTGTATTTTCCTGGGGAAATATACATACCCTACTTGCAGTTTCCTAATTTGCTTTTTCCAAAAATAGTGTCTGCTCTCTTGCATGTCCTTTACCACATTATTCATTGAACTAAGTCACAACATCCTTCAAATATTCACTCTTTGTCACTTCATCTTAGAAGAATTTCCCACTCGTCTAGGTTAAGTTGGATACTATACCTCCATGCTCCTGCTAGGTATTCCCTTAATATGCAGATGCTATGGTTTGCTATAGTATACCCAAACCAGCTCACTGCCGTTGAGTCCATTCCGACTCATAGTGACCCTGTAAGGACAGGGTAGAACTGCCCCATAGGGTTTCCAAGTCTGTAAATCTTTACAGAAGCAGACTGCCACATCTTTCTCCCGCAGAGCAGCTGGTGGGTTCTAACTACTGACCTTTCAGTTAGCAGCCGAACGCTTAACCACTGCACCACCAGGGCTGTTTTGCTATAGTATACCTATGTCATAATACCCACTACGCTATATATTCATTAATGAATTTTTGTGTGTATGCCCCAGTACAGTTTTAGCTTTTGAAAGACAGGGTTTATATGATGCCTTTATTATTATTATTATATTTTATTAATTTAACAATCATTAAGACCTACTGTGTGCCAGGAACTACTGGGCACTAGGAATATAAAAATGATTAAGTAAGATCACTGCCCTCAAAAGTCCACGGTAAGAAAAGTCCTGCAGTAAGAGATATAAGTGTTATGACAAAGTTCTGTGGTAAAACAAGGAAAAAAAAAAACTAATGAATATTGTGGGATTCAGAGAAGGCTTTAAGTAGAGGATTAAATTGGTTCTTGAATGACAATTAAGTTTGCTGGAGGAACAAAGCAGGCAAGGACAGTACAATTGAAACAAACATGTGCAAAGGTATCGAGGCAGGAATAGACCATTTAGGGAAGCAGTGGAGATAGGATAGAAGAGGAAAACCCATAAGAGGTAAAGTTAGACTAGGGTCTTCAGGGGAGGGCCTTGTATATCAGGTTAAGAAGCTTTGATATTATCCTATAGAGGTTTAGGAACTAAGGTTTAGAGGAGAGAAATTTTATGATTAGGTTTGCCTTCTAGAAAGATGACTTTGACAGTAGAAAGGATGGAGTAGAGGGGGAGGTATTAGAGAGACAAAAAGACTAGTTAGGAGGCTATTATCACAAAGAGCAATTAAAATAGTAAACAGGAATAAATAAATAGGTAGAAAATAGCTAGAAAATTTAGAGGAAAAGAATGTCATTCCCAAATGAAATGAAAAGTATCAAATACATAGAAAACTATGCAAAGAAACAACAGTAATAAAGACATGACTAAGTGACAAAACATACCACATTTCTGACTAGCTGGTCTCAATAGTAAAAATGTCAAATTCTTACTGAATTCATTTATAAAGTTGATGATATCACCATCAAAATCACAACAGAACTTTTTTGACCTTGACAGTATGAATCTGCATTTGGAAGAGTAGATGTTTGAGACCGATCAAGAAAAACTGAAAATGAAAACAAATGCAACTAACTACTAGCATACAGATCAATGGAACTAAATAGAAAACTTAAAAACAGACCCAACATATATAAGAATATAGAATGCAATAAAGGTGACAGTTTCAGCCATTGGAGAAAGGTTCTTGGGACAATTGATTAATCATTGGGGAGAAATATATTTCAATGCCTACCTCACTCCATTCATAAAAAATTAAAATATCCTAGAAAAATTGAAGACATCTATGTAAAAAGTGAAATATTGGAAGTAGTAGAGGAAAATAATACCAAATATTTATATAATCTTGGAATGGTGAAGGCTTTTCTAATTAACACCAAATGAAGAAATCCTAAAGCAAAATATTGATCCTTTTGACCATGTTAATATTTAAACATCTTATGTATTTAAATTTATAAACAAAATTAAAGACTGTGAAACATTTGCAACATATATGAAAAACAACGGGTTCACATTCTAATTACATAAAAGAGCTCTTATAAACAAATAAGGATAGAAAGTAATACAATAGAACAGTGTTCAAAGGACACTACAGGCCGTATACAAGACAAAAACAAGTGAAAAAATGTTTCACCACCCTGTAATAAAAGAAATGCAATTTAAAACATCAACATGATATTTGATTACTCCGTTGGCAAAAATATTTGTTTAAAATAATAATTCATCCATTCAATACATAAGTATTGAGCATCTATTATTTTCCAGGTACTTCCTGGTGCTTGGAAGACAGTGAACAAAACAAATTTTTTCCTTTGTGTAGGTTTATATTTTGGCCGAGATGCTAGCTTACTGGCAAATATATGGAAAATTGTACACTATTGGTGGGCATAGAAATGAATGTAACATTTTTGGAAGATAATTTAGCAAAACAGACCGTAAAAGTTTATTCCAAGGGAATAATCAAGACGTGAACAATAACTAACTATAAGTACGGCCTCTGAAGCTTGATTTAAAACACTACCGTCTAGAAGTAATCTAAATATTCAAGAGTCAGCTAGTTTCAGATCTTATGATTTTGGTTATTATATCATACTGCTTTTCTCACTTAAGAACATACATGAAAAAAAAAAAAAAAAAAAGAAAAGGGAGAATGTCAGAGCAATTTAAGTACTGGGTATCTAAATCTTTGTTTTTGTTCTCCCTTACATCAGCAACTATCAACATCGCAAATGAACACCAAGTCCTTCTGTGGTGCTGTAGTCTCTACCCTTAATGCTCAACTTCAGTACCAGTCCTGAAAGTACAGAGTCTAGAGCCTATTCCCAAAAGACTTATCCTACAAGCTCAGTCTGTGGCTTAATTTGAGGGCTTATTTGTTAATAAGAAGCATCAAAAGAAGATGGAAAGAATATACAGAGTCACTGTTCAAAAAAGAATAGGTAGACATTCAACCATTTCAGGAGGTAGCAAATGATCAAGAACCAATGGTATTGAAGGAAGAAGCTGCACTGAAGGCATTTGTTGAAAAACAAGGCTTCAGGAACTGAGGGAATACCAGTGGAAATGTTTCAAGAAATGGACGCAATGCGGGAAACACTCAGCTACCTGGCCAACTGCTCAGAAGAGATCCATATTTGTGCCCATTCCAAAGAAAGATTATCCAACAGAATGCAGAAATTATCGAACAATATCATTAATATCACATGCAAATACAATTTTGCTGAAAATCATTCAAAAACAGTTGCAGCAGTATATCGACCAGGAACTGCCAGAAATTCAAGCCAGATTCAGAAGAGGACACGGAACGAGGGATATCATTTCTGATGTCAGATGGATCTTAGCTGAAAGCAGAGAATACCAGAAAGATGTTTAGCTATGTTCTACTGACTATGCAAAGACATTCGACTGTGTGGATCATAACAAATTATGGATAACATTGCGAAGAATAAGAATTCCGGAACACTTAATTGTGCTCATGAGGAACCTGTTCATAGACCAAGAGACAGTCGTTCAAACAAGATACTGTGTGGTTTAAAGTCAGGAAATGTGTGTGTCAAGGTTGCATCCTTTCACCATATTTATTCAATCTGTATGCTGAGCAAATAATCTGAGAAGCTGGATTATGAGAAGAAGAACGCAGCATCGGGATTGGAGGAAGACTCATTAACAACCTGTGATAGGCAGAGAACACAACCTTGCTTACTGAAAGTGAAGAGGACTTGAAGTACTTACTGATGAAGATTAAGGAGTACAGTCTTAAGTATGGGTTGGACCTCAACATAAAGACAACAAAAATCCACGCAGCTGGACCACTAAGCAACATCATGATAAAAAAATGAGAAAAGATTGAGCTTGTCAAGGATTTCGTCTTACTTGGATCCTCAATCAACACCCATGGAAGCAGCAGTCAAGAAATCAAAAGGTGCATTGTGTTGGGCAAATCTGCTGCAAAAGGCCTCTTTAAATATTGAAAAGCAAAGATGTCACCTTGAAGACTAAGGTGCACCTGACCCAAGCCATGTTGTTTTCAATGGCCTCATATGCATGTGAAAGCTGGATGATGAATAAGGAAGACCAAACAATTGACTCCTTTGAATTGTAGTGTTGACAAAGAATACTGAATATACCATGGACTGCCAAAAGAATGAACAAATCTGTCTTGGAAGAAGCACAACCATAATCCATACTTTGGATATGTTATCAGGAGGGATCAGTCCCTGAAGAAGAACATCATGCTTGGTAGAGGGCCAGCAAAAATGAGGAAGACCCTCAGAAAGATAGATTGACACAGTGGCTGCAACAATGGGCTCAAGCATAACAACAATTGTGAGGATGGCGAAGGACTGAGCAGTGTTTCATTCTGTTGTACATATGGTTGCTATGAGTTGGAACTGACTTGATGGTACCTAACAACAACAACAACATCCCTTATTCTTCATCCGTTTCTGTATGGGGCTTGAATTTCTGTCAGTTTCCTGTCAATGTATGATTGCAGTGGTTTTTGAATTATCTTCCGCAAAATTTTGCTTGCACATGATATTAATGATACTGTATCTAAAGTTTCTCTTGTGGTGCCGTAAACATAGTAGGTATCATCTGTTGGATCACCTTTCTTTGGAACGGGTCAGAACATAGATCTCTTCCAATCTGTTGGCCAGATAGCTGTCTTACAAATTTATTGACATAGACAAGTGAGCACTTCTGGGGTTGAAGCATCTTGACTGGTATTCAATTCCTGGAGCCTTGTTTTTCCACTAATGCCTTCAGTGCAGCTTAAACTTCTCCCTTCAGTACCATCGGTACTTTTTTTTTTTTTAATAATATTTTATTTTTTTCGGTGAAAGTTTACACAACAAATTAGGTTCCCATTTGACAATTTCTACACAACTTGTTCAGTGACATTAGTTACATTTTCCACAACGTGTCAACATTCTTTTTAATTGCGTTCTAGTTGTTCCATTTACAGTACTTTAGTTTCCCTGCCTCCTTATCATCTTTGCTTTAGAGTAATTGTTGACCTTTTGGTTTCATATAGATGTTTTTTTAATGGAGCACTCTACTCACAGATATATCATTTATTTTGTGTGCCAATCTGTTATTTTGCTAAAAGGTGACCTCACGATATTTTTGGTTTAAGGTTTAAAGAGTATCTCAGGGTGATAGTCTCAGGGAGTCTTCTAGTCTCAATTTGTCCAGAAAGTCTGGACCTTTTACAAATTTGAGTTCTGTTTCATGTTTTTCTTCCATTCTATTAGCGTTCAACTTTTGTGGCCCTAATCAAAATGGTTGCTAGTGGTAACTGGGCACCATCTAGTTCATCTGGTCTCAGGGTAGATGAGGCCATTGGCTCGTGTAGTTGATTAGCCCTATAGACTAATTTGTTCTTTGAGACTTTGGTTTCCTTCTTTCTCTTTTGCTCTTGGTGAGTAGAGAACAATAGTTGTATCTTAGATAGCTGCTTGCAAGCTTTTGAGACCCTAGACGCTATTTACCTCTCTAGATTGCAAACATGAACTCTGTGAACTGTATTATGCCAATATACTGAGTTGTCCCGTGAAACTATGGTCTTAAGCCTTGAAACCCAGAAAACCAACCTTGCTAGGTGTTTGATTATGTCTGAGAAGTATCTAAAACTGTGTCTTCTATGAATATATGTGCATGCACACGTTTATCTGTATGTACATGTACTTAAAGGTACTTCTATCTATGCACACATATGTACACACCTGTACCTACCAGTACGCATATATGCCTATACACCTACATATGTGACCATACACTTGTTTTTTGGTTATTGTTGGTGTCGTTGCCATACTATATGTCATATTCTTTAGCACAAACTTATTTTTCTCTTGTGCGCTTCTTAGTGGCATCATTTACTTTGGTCAAGCTGTGCTCATGACACCCACATTTGGTGCTACTTTTCCCGTCACCAAAAATAACAAGTATCTACAATCTGGAGAGTGATTCTCCACCACCCCCCCCCGCCACCCCTTGCCACCATTACTGGTAACCACCAATGAACATTCATCTCTGTATACCTATCTATTCTTGTCTTCTTATAAAAGTGGTATCATACAATATTTGTCCTTATGTGATTAATTTATTTCACTTAGCATTATGTTATCTAGATCTATCCAAGTTATGTTTCTGTGGACTCATTATTGTTCTTTATGGTTGCATAGTGTTCCACTGTACGTATGTACCACGCTTATCCATTCATCTGTTGAAGGGCACTTAGGCTGTTTCCATTTGTTTGCTATTGTGAATAATGGTGCAATGAATATAGGTGTGCATATGTCTGTCTGTGTCTCTTTTATTAGATTTCTAGGGTATATACCTGGGAGTGGGATTGCTGGATCATAAAGTATTTCTATTTCTAGTTTTTTGAGGATGCGTCATAGTGATTTCCAGAGTGGTTGTACCATTTTACAGTTCCACCAGCAATGGATAAGGATTCCAATCTCCTCACGTCCTTGCCAACATTTGTTGCTGTTTTTTTTTTTTAAATCAGTACCATTTCAGCCAGAGTGAGATAGTATCTCATTGTTGCTTTGATTTGCATCTCTCTAATGGCTAATGAACATGAGCATTTTTTAATGTGTTTGTTGACCACTTGAATGTTGGTGACGTGTCTGTTCATGTCCTTTGCCCATTTTTTAATTGGGTTGTTTGTCTTTTTGTTGTTGAGTTGTTGAAAATTTCTATATAGTTTAGAGATTTGAACCTTATCAGATATGTCATTTCCAAAGTTTTTTTCTCCCAGCCTGTAGGTTATCTTTTTACTCTTTTGATAAAGTCTTTTGACGAGCATAAGGATTTAATTTTTATGATGTCCCAATTACCTAATTTGTCTTCTGCTATTTGTGCACTTGCAGCTATGTTTGTTAGCCTATTTAAAAAAAAAAAAAAAAAAGGTCCCATCATTTTCCCCCTATGTTTTCTTCCAGGAATTTTATAGATTTAGGTTTAACATTTAGGTCTTTGATCCATTTTGAGTTAGTTTTTGTGTATGGTGTGAGGTATGGGTCCTGTTTAATTTTTCTGCAAGTGGATATCCAGTTTTGTCAGCACCATTTATTGAAGAGACTGTTTCTTCCCCATTGAATGGACTTTGACCCCTTGTCGAAAATCAGTTGTTCGTAAATGAGTGAATTTATTTCTGGGTTCTCACTACCATTGGTTCTTGATCATATTCTACCTCCTGAAATGGTTGAATGTCCACCAGTTCTTTTTGGTACAGTGACTCTGTGTATTCCTTCCATTTTCTTTTGATGATTCCTGCGTCCTTCAATTTTTGCCCATCAAACCAAAAAACTTCAAGCCGTCAAGTCGATTCTGACTCTTAGTGACCCTATAGGACAGAGTAGAACTGCCCCATAGAGCTTCCAAGGCTATAAATCTTTATGGAAGCAGATTGCCCCACCTTTCTCCTGTTGAGCTGCTGGTGGTTCCAAACCACCGACCTTTTGGTTAGCAGCCAAGCACTTTAACCACAGCACCACCAGGGCTCCCTTTTTTGCCCAGAGAATCTCTTAACATTGCAACTTGGGCTTGAATTTTTTCTTCAGTTCTTTCAGCTTGAGAAATGCCAAACATATTCTTCCCTTTTGGTTTTCTAAATCCAGGTCTTTGCACATTTCATTATAATACTTTAGCTTGTCTTCTCGAGCCATCCTTTGAAATCTTCTGTTCAGCTCTTTTATTTATCATTTCTCCCACTTGCTTTAAGCAGTCTGTGTGCAAGAGCAAATTTCAGCATCTCTTCTGACATGCATTTTAGTCCTTTTTTTTTCCTTTCTTGTCTTTTTAGTAATCTTTTGCTTTCTTCATGTATGATGTTCTTGATGTCATCCCACAACTCTATTGGTCTTCAGTCATTAGTGTTCAACATGTCAAATCTATTCTTGATATGGCCTCTAAATTCAGGCAGGATGTATTCAGGGTAATACTTTAGCTCTTGTAGACTTGTTTTAATTTTCTTCAGCTTCAACTTGAACTTGTGTATGAGCAATTAATGATCTGTTCTGCAGTTAGCCCTTAGCCTGATTGATTGTATTGAGCTTCTACATGATTTCTTTCCACAGATGTAGTCAATATGATTCCTGTGTGTTCCATCTGGCGAGGTCCATGTGTATAGTTATCATTTATGTTGTTGAAATAGGGTATTTCTAATGAAGTCGTTGGTCTTGCAGAATTCTATCATGCAATATCTGGCATCATTTCTATCACAAACTTCTGATCCTTGTTTCCAGCTTTCGCATTCCAATCACCCGTAATTATCAACACATCTTGACTGCATGTTTGATCAATTTCAGACTGCAGAAGTCGGTAGAAATCTTCAATTTCTTCATCTTTGGCTTTAGTGATTAGTGCATAAATTTGAATAATATTCATGTTAGTTGGTCTGAATCTTACTATGCTACATTTCCCTGGGGAATAAAAACCTCTGGGAGCTCTAAACAAAGGACCATTTGAATTGGTGTCGGAGAAATCTCCTTTGTTTAAGGCACCATTTTTGTTGTTGTTAGGTGTCGTGGAGTCGGTTCTTACTCATAGTGATCCCATGTACAGCAGAATGAAACACTGTCCATCCTCACAATCAACACAACATAAGCTTACAATAAAGTATCTTGAGTTCCTCCGCATAAAGCAAAGACAAAGGGTGCCAAAGAAAGGAAGTGTTTTTTGCCTTGTGTTGTGGGGCAGTGGAATATGACAATTTCCATTCAACCCTCCCACAACTGATGGCAATGAAAGTAGCAACTCCTAGGGAGAGTAATGTGAGATCAAAACAGAAAATTAGCAACAATCAGGGTGGTTGGCTAGTCTTTCTACATTCAGTGACAAACTTATGGCAAGTTTCAGTACCCCGTCTCTCTTTCTCAGAATTGTAATGAAGAAGTGAGCTGATTTTCACAAGAATGAGTATTTTAATTGAAAAACAATGTCCAAAATTATGTCTGAGTTGACTGATTTATTTGACAATGAAGATTTACTATGTTCATTAGATTATATGGCAGTCATTTTGCACAAACAGCCTTGGTTAAATCTGCAGCTTCAAGATTTGGAAGAAAATGTATATAAATATAAGACTAAGTTAAACATTTACATAAGGTTAAATTAAAGTTAAGTATGTATATTTAAATATAAGAGCACACAAGTATTTTATAGTGGTTGCTGTGATGTGCTGCCCCAATCTTCCCTTTAGGACCAAGGGGGAGATTTCTCCAGCTGCTTGGAGTGGTGGCTGCTGGAATCTCACACCCAGGTCCCTCTCAGGGAATTGCGCTTTGCTTGTCCTTCTCAAGCCTACACCCCTTCCTGGAGGCACTTTACATTTAGTGACTAGCCCCATGCAGGGGTATAAAGATCTCACCGCTTGCTTCCATTTGGAACATCTCTGAAGAACCATCCCAGCTCTAGGTCTCTAAATGAAGTGCCTCTCCATGAAAGGGTCACAGCTACAATTAATAATCATTTAAGCCTTGACAAAAACTCTTTTGGTTTACTTCCCAGAAACTGAGAAAATGAATAACTGTAATCACTGGGTAATGAATTATGTAGCAAGTTAGGTGGTTTCCAGTTTTTTGCTTTCAACAAAATTGGTGGAGGATCAGGTTGAGACAATACATTTCTGTTCTTTAAGGCCACCCACTTTGTGGTATTGTGTTTTGGCAGTCCTAGGAAACTAAGACAGGAAACAAAAAATATTGATAATCACTGCCCTAGACTAGCTGCTCCTGCCATATGTTCCCGTAGCAAACCTTTAATTCTCTTGATTGCATTTTATTGCAATTTGATATTTGTTTGTTTTGTGCAATGGTCTGTAATATCTGAGGGCAGGAACCATGACTCCTTGCTCCCATTATTATTTCCTCTGTGTGGTCTGATACAGAGCAGCTCAACAATATGTTAAGCATCAATGTGTTAAAGTAGCAGAAAGGTGAAAATAATTTAAATGCTCGTCAGTAGAGGAATAGTTACATAAATTATGGTACATCCATATGTTGAAATACTAAGCAGCCATGAAAAATCATGCTGAAAAATACTTACTATCAAGGAGCCAGATCAGCGTGTCCTCTGGGTTTTGCTTTGATTTGCCATGGAGTTTTCCTGAATGGAGTAAAAATTGTATAACTCCATATTTTGGTGAAGCCTCTCTCATATATGTCTGTCCTCCTTTAATTAATTCTGGCTAATCATGTTAATAAAACCTGTTCCCATTGAGTCGATTCTGACTCCTGATGACCCATGTATTACAAATTAGGATTGCTCCATAGGATTTTCTCAGATGGCGCAAATGGTTAAGTGCTCGGCTGCTAACTGAAAGGTTGGTGGCTCAAACCCACCCAGCTGCTCTGCAGAAGAAAGACCTGGTGATCTGTTTCCCCAAAGATTACAGCCAAGAAAACCTGGTGGGGCAGCTCTACTTTGTCACATGGTGTTATGGATTGAATTGTGTCCCCCAAAAATATGTGTGTCAACTTGGCTAGGCCATGATTCCCAGTATTGTGTGATTGGCCACCATTTTGTCATCTGGTATGATTTTCATATGTGTTATAAATCCTACCTCTATAATGCTAATGAGGCAGGATTAGAGGCAGTTATGTAAACGAGGCAAGACTCAATCTAGAAGATTAGGTTGTGTTTTAAGCCAGTCTCTTTTGAGATATAAGAGAGAAGCGAGCAGAGGGACAAGGGGACCTCATACCACCAAGAAACAAGAGCCAAGAGAGAACACTGCATCCTTTGGACCTGGAGTCTCTGTGCGTGAGAAGCTCCTCGATGTGGGAAGATTGATGACATGGACCTTCCCCCAAAGCTGACAGAGAAAGAAAGTCTTCCCCTGGAGCTGGTACCCTGAATTTGGACTTCTAGCCTCCTAGACTGTGAGAGAATAAATTTCTCTTTGTTAAAGCCATCCATTTGTGGTATTTCTGTTATAGGAACACTAAATTTCTCTTTGTTAAAGCCATCCATTTGTGGTATTTCTGTTATAGGAACACTAGATAACTAGGACACATGGGATCGCTATGAGTCAGAATTGACTTGATGGCACCTAACAAGAACAACAACAATCTTTACAGAAGCAGTTTGCCAGGCCTTTCTCCTGTGGAGCCGTTGGGTGGCTTCAAACCACCAACCTCCAGGTTAATAGACAATTGAAAACCACTTGTGCCACGCACAATAATAAAGCACTATATTAATATTTTTTTCGTGTAGACTGTACATGTCTAAAGACACAATGATGCTGGGAACAGGGAGTCAATAAAGAGGTTCTAGATTAACATCGGGGCCCTGATGGCATAGTGGTTAAGTATTTGGCTGCTAACCAAAAGGTTGGCAGTTCAAATCCACCAGTCGCTCCTGGGAACCCTATGGGACAGTTCTACTCTATCCTATAGGGTTGAGTCAGAATCGACTTGACGGCAATGGTTTTTTTTTTTTTTTCTTTTTTAGATTAACATCAGAATCCCTCTCCATATAGTATTTGGAGATTTATGAATTTACTTATGACTGCCATACAGTTGTGACAGTCCTTGAGTGGTGCAAACAATTTGCACTGGGCTGCAAACCAAAAGGTTGAAGGTTTGAACCTACCCAGCAGTGCCATGGAAGAAAGGCCTGGTGATCCTCTTCCACAAAGATCATAACCAAGGAAACGCTATGGAGCTCAGTTCTACTCTGCAACATATGTGGTCACCATGTTGGAACTGACTCCATGGCAATGTTTTTTTTTTTTGGCATATAGGTATAGGATTTGAAGAAAAGGAAGCCTGATAGCTAAGCCCTGGAGAAAATCTGAGTGTGAGGGAAGGTCTAAAGTGTCAAGTCCAAAGGAACAGAGAGCAGCAAGACCCTGTTCAAAACTGGAGGGTCTACAACAAAGAACTGGCAAGACAGAGTGAGTGAGCTCAAGAGAAAAAAGCTAGACATAGTCTCAAAGGCAAGGAGGTGCAGGGAAGGGAGGCATGAGTGATTCCAAGCAAGTTCTCAAACTTACCTGCTGGAAGTGAACTCTTAGTAATTTCACCTGCAACTTCTCAAATAGATTTTAAGGACAACCTCTATCAAAAATTTCTGTGGAGGTTTGCTACCTCCAAGGTGTTCTGCAAAATGCCTGCTGTGGTTCCTTGTTAACCTGGGGAAAATCTTTCTTGGTGTCACTCTGATTAGTGTTCCCTCTGGTTCTTATCAGCACTCACTGCTGGGCTTCTCTGAGTGACGAAGCACTCATCCCACTCCTCTGGTGGGAAGAGTTGCTTCTGTCTATTGTAGGCTGGCTTGGACCCCAGTTAGGAAGCAACTCTTCCCACCAGAGGAGTGGCATGTGTTATTTGCCTTGCACAGGATGTCTTGATGAGTCTTCATTAATGTCTTGATGAAGACATGTCTTCATCAAGACATCCTGTGCAAGACAAATAATCATTACTACAACCTTGACTCAGACAGGGTTTCAGTGTGCATTTAACCATTTAATGCCTGGTATTATATTAGAGGAATGTCCCTAGGTGGCACAACAGTTTGCCCCCAACTGCTAACCTAAATGTTGGCAGTTCGAACCCACCCAGCAGTACCATGGAAGAAAAGTCCTGGTGATCTGCTTCCATTAAGATTACAACCAAGAAAACCCTATGGAGCAGTTCTACTCTGTAACACATGGGGCCACCATGAGTCAGAATTGACTTGATGGCAACTGGCGACATTATATAAGAGTCCTTGGGTAGTGCTAAACAGAAAGTTGGAGGTTTGAGTTCACCCAGAGGTGCCTCGGAAGGAAGGCCTGGCGATCTACTTCCAAAAAATCAGCCATTGAAAACCCTCTGGAGCATAGTTCTACTCTGATGCACATGGGGTTGCCATGAGTGGGAATAGACTCTATGGCAACTGGTTACTATTTAGAAAATTATCCCAAAGGAAGAGAAACATGTGAAGCTCTATGCTAAAAAAGCTCCTTCAGTAATTCTCTATATTTAATTTCAATGAATAATAAAGTAGTTTCAAATCTCTGATTAGATCATTGTATGAAGTTACATGAAGAAATCTATAAGTTGTTAGAATCTTGTTGCTGCGTGCCCTGGAGTCGATTTTCAACTTACAGTGACCCGATGTGACAGAGTAGAACTGCCCCATAGGATTTTCTAGGTTGTAATCTTAATGGGAGCAGATTGCCAGGTCTTGCCCCTCCTTCCCCCCAGCCACTGGGTGTGTTCAGACTGTCAACCTGTTGGTTAGTAGCTGAGCCCTTAACCTTTGTGTCACCAGGGCTCCTCAGACCAGTGTTAGTTCAACTTAATGAGTAACATTTGGACTTACCTTCCTTTAGAATAATGTTTCAGGAAGACTTTTGTTTCCTTCTTTCCTCCTCTCCCTCCCTCCTTGCCTCCCTTCCTACCTCCTTCCTCCCTTCTTTTTTGTTTTCTCTTTCTTATGAAAGCTAAGGATTGGAATTATAAAAAGTGGAAGAATACTTTGGCAGTTACCTCTGTAAACCTAAAACATTTGGCCTTGTTAACCAACTGAGACCTTGTAAATATGGTAGAGGAGTAGTAGTAGCATCATCATCAGAACCTGTCTAACTTCAGGAGGGATAATGATAATCAAGATCAGCCCAAAGCCGATTCCCATGAGGTGGAGGTCAGACATACGTCCACTCTCCAAACTTTTTACCAATTCTGACAAAAGCTGTCCTCCCCAGGGCTTCTGTACTTCTCTGCTGGGCTCAATAATCCCTTACGTTGGCCACAAAGAACTTACAGACCGTACTTACAGTTAACTGGTTTGTTAAGGAAGTAACAGGGTACAACTCAGGATCAGAATCAAGAAGCATACAGGCAAAGTCTGGAAGATTCCCCTGAAATGGAGAGTACATCCTTCCCTTCTTCAGTGCAGGACAGCTTTCTCATCTCCTCTTGGCCATGTAATCTAGCAGGGCTTTCTCTCTGCCATGGATGCCCCCTCTCAGCCACACAGGCCTCCTCTTAGTCTTCTGAGGACAGGCCTCTTCTTGGCCCCCTGAGGTCAGGCTTCTTTTCAACCCTTCAGGACAGGCCTCTTCTCAGCTCCCTGAGGGCAGGGCTCCTCTCGGACCCCTGAGGACAGGCTTCTTCTTGGCCCCCTCAGGACAGGCTCCTTTCAGTCCCCTCAGGCTCCTCTCAGTCCCCTCCTCAGTTCCCACAGGGAACGAACTAGCCTGTGCTGTCAGCCCTTTTTGCCTGCACTGTGCAGCGATTCTGTTCAAATAGTAAATCTGACTGCTGTATTTTCAGCACGTGAACTCCAAAACCTTTGAGTAAAGCTGAGACGTTCCTACACCTCCCAATCAATGCTCTCTGCATGACTTCCTGGCTGTAAGAGCATTTCCCAATGACCACCTCCAACAGGTAGACGGGCTCTTCTAAGACGTGTGTCAGCAGTGCCCCTTGGCACCTAAGGACAATACATCGAGCCAACTTGTCACTGCAGGACGTGGAGCAGGTCCTGTCTCCCCAGTCTGGCTTTACTTGGAGCAGCCCCACCTGGTGATGTGCAGCCCCCAGCTTCCCTGAGCCTCTAGCTTCCCCAGATACACATTTGGTTCCAGTTCTGTAAACGGCCACCACCTTGGCACCACATGGGGCCACTATGGTCACAATGGCTAGTCCCTCTTCATTAAGATTAGAGCTGCTGATGGTTCGTGGGATTTGTCCACTTTCCTCCTTATCAGAACTCTGATGGTGAGTTACACCATTGGCGACTTCCCTGGCAAGAGTTTCAGGCTCAAGTTTCATTTTTTTGGTTACAGGACTGTCAGGATCTTCACATTTCCTTTTATTTTCAGGAGCTTCCAGGTTACCACTGACCTCTACAAATGGGTTGTTGGCCCAGTCTCTGCTTACAGGACAGCAAGGCTGGTTTTCAAACTCAAGCATTGGAATGACAGAAGCATTGTCACAGGGAGTATGGCTGGAGAAAAACACAAAAAAGAGATCTGGTCTGAGTTTCCACAGGCTTCTCTGAGTTCCTGGGATAAAGATAATATCCTCTTTCAGGGTGCTGGAATGAGAAGTTACCTTTGGAAAGTTCTTCTGGCTATGACCTCAGCATGACTGTCATTGAAGATGTGTCCACTCTTCCTCATTTAGGACTGGCCTATGCATTTCATTCCTGTTCCCATTGAGACAACTTCCTTTGTCACTTGCACTGGCTTGTAGGAGAATCACAGTCCCGGTCAGCTGTAGACTGTATTTTCACCATGGCTACTAGTAATGTCCACTCACGGTTTGGCTCAGGCTTCCCCTGCTTAGGCAACTTGGTTCCATAGTGTGTATAACACAGCTGAGCAATCTCATCCATGGTCCACATGGTTTGAGCATTGCTAAGACCCTGGAAGAGGCCTAGAATACTTTGCTAAAAATTCTCCCACTCTTGGACTTCCGGCAACATGGCACTCTAGGCAGAAGCGTCACGTCGTCCCTACAAAGCAAAGATCCGAATCTAAGCCAAACAGAGAACACAGCAATCCTGAGACCCTAAAACATCAAATGAAGAGATAAAGAACTCAGCCAAGCACCAAATGGACTGAGAAAACTGACAGGGAATGGAGAGCGAGGAGAGGTTCATGCAGAGGTCCCCTATCAGCTAACTCAGTGTCGATCCGCCGTCTTGGACTCCTATCAGAGACCAGCAAGTAGGGGGTACGAGAAAGCAGCTCCATGGAGCTTCAGCAGGAGAAAGAACAACCAGTAACTGACAATATATGCTTTTCTACCCCCCACCTTTCTTCACCCCCACTCGGCCTCCTCTGCTTCCCGCGGCTTAACATCATACCACCAAGCAGCCCAGGCACAGCCTACTGGAACCTGCCCTGCATGGATTACCGATTCATAAATTCCACAAACAACCGATCCCAGCGACTCCTCTTCAGCTAGACCTACCCTGCTGTACCATATCTGAGCAACTGACCCTGCCAATTGGAGAAGGAGGCAAAAAATATCGTGCCCACAGATGAGCAAACAACAAAGAACACACAGCCCGCCTGCTCAGACACAGCCAAATTTAAAAAAAAAGGACAAAACAAACAAATCTACAATCAATAAATGAGAAAAATAACTACTAATGCCCCGAAGACACAGACAATATCAAAACATTTACAAAAACAGGACAGGATGGTTCCAGTAGGCATCCAAAATAAAACACCAGATGACTTTCCAGTGGAAGAAAAGGCACTAGAACTACCTGATAGGGAATTCAAATCTCTAATACTCAGAATTATCCAAGAGTTGAAGCAAAAAGCAATCAAAAAGGAGGAAAAAGTAGACAAATTCATGGAAAATACAGACAAAAAATGCAAGAATTCAGGAAAATAATGCAGGAACAAAATGCCAAAATAAATTCACAACTCAACTAGAAATTATACAAAAACAACAATTAGAAATCCAAAATATAAACAACAAGATTTCAGAAATGGACAGTGTCATAGAAGGGCTGAGGAGCAGATCTGAAATTGTGAAAGACAGGATTGGGGGAATTGAAGAAAAACACTTGGATACAACTCAGTTTGAGGAAAAATCAGAAAAAAGAATGAAGAAAAATGAAGAGACCCTGAGAATTACACGGGATACAATCAAAAGCAAAAATCTGTGAGTGATCGGAGTTCCAGAACAGGGGGAGAAAACAGAAAACACAGAGAGGATCATTGAAGACGTGCTGACAGAAAACTTCCCCAATATCATGAAAGATGAAAAACTGACCATCCAAGAAGCTCAACGAACTCCATATAGGAGAGACCCCAAAAGAAAATCACCAAGGCATGTCATAATCACACTCACTAAAACCAAAGACAAACAAAGAATCCTGACAGCAGCTCAAGAAAAACAAAAAGTCACATACAGAGGAGAAACATTAAGACTAAGCTCGGATTATTCAGCAGAAACCATGCAGGCAAGAAGGCAATGGGATGACATATATAAAACCTTGAAAGAAAAAAATTGCCAGCCAAGAATAATATATCCTGCAAAACTCTCGTTCAAATATGATGGTGAAACTAGGTCATTTCCAGATAAACAGAAATTAAGGGACTATGTAAAAACCAAACCAAACTTACAAGACTTATTAAAGGAAGTCCTTCAATCTGAGAACAAACAATATCAGACCACAGGCTGAGTATAGGACACAGGATTGTACTAGCCAGATACCAACCTAGGAAATGAACTCTTAAGGACTATGCAAAACCAAAAGAATTACAAAAGAGAACCAGAGAGGTTAATCTGTAAATAACAATAGCATCAGAACAATAAAAGAGGGAATAAACAGTGTAGGTATAGAACCTTCTAATGGAGAGGAAGTCAAGCAATACCAAGTAATAATAGACTGGTTCAAATCTAGGAAGATAAGGGTAAATTACAAGGTAACCACAAAGAAAATTAACAAACCTACTCATCAAAATAAAGAAGAAAAGCATTAAGTCTCAGTAAAAACAAAACCTACAAAAACAAAAGAAATGAAAAAAAAAATCCACAAACAAAAGTATGAAAAAAAACATCCGCAAACAAAAGGAACTCAGCACAGGAGAGTAAGAGGAACAAAAGTAGAGGACATTATGCTGAGTGCAATAAGTCAGTCACAAAAGGACAAATATTGTATGAGACCTCTACCGTATAACTCATGTAAAAATTTACACACAAAAAGAAATAATCTTTTTTGGTTACGAAGGATGGGAGGGGGGGAACTAAATAGATAAGTGGTAACTTTGGTGAAGGGTAAGACAGTGCACATTATTGGGGAAGTCGGCACACCTTGTACAAGGAAAGGTCGTGGAAGCTCCATAGACACTTCCAAACTCCCTGAGGGACTGAATTTCTGGGTGGAGGGCTGTGGGGGCCATGGTCTCGGGGAACATCTAGCTCAACTGGCACAACACAGTTTATAAAGACAATGTTCATTCTACCTTGGTGAGCAGCGTCTGGGGTCTTAAAAGCCCGTGAGCAGCCATCTAAGATACTCCACTGGTCTCACACCTTCCGGAGCAAAGGCGAATGAAGGGAACAAGATTCGAGGAAAAGATTAGTCCAAAGGACTAATGGACCACTGCTACCACGGCCTCCACCAGACTGAGTCCAGTACAGCTAGATGGTGCCCGGCTACCACCACTGACTGCTCTGACCACCGGGATCACAATAGAGGGTCCTGGACAGAGCTGGTAAAGGATGTAGAACAGAATTCTAACTCACAAAAAAAGACCAGATTTACTGGCCTGACAGACTGGAGAAATCCCGAGAATACAGTCCCCGGACACCCTTTTAGCCCAGTGGTGAAGCCCCTCCCGAAATTCACCGTTCAGCTGGGGATTGGACAGCCTCATCAAACAAAACAGGACTAATGAGGCACAGCAGTCCAGGGACAAAGACTAGAAGGCAGGAAGGGGACAGGAAAGCTGGTGATAGGGAACCCAGGGTTGAGAAGGGACAGTGTTGACATGT
>NW_004443957.1:9810992-9821942 GCF_000243295.1 Trichechus manatus latirostris | reverse complement strand
GTCAGGTGGCTGAGGACTGAAGTTCCGTTTTCTCTGCCTCCTGCCTAATGCTCCCACCCAGGAATCTTGGTAGACCCAGTCCCTTCTGGAATTTGGAATTTTTCAGTTACTTTTTAAAAAATTTCATTCAAACTTACCACAGCTGTAGCCTTTCCCTCCCTCCTCCTCTAGAACATCCCCTGGGTTCTGCTTTATCATGGAGCCATTAAATCACGGGTATGGAAGAAACCTCGGACCACATCTAGTCTAACTTCCCACACTACGTTTTAAATCCTCCTTTTTATTTTCATGGCAAGAGGTTTTCAAGTGCCAGTGGCAAAGATACTCAGTGACAAGGAACTTCCTACCTCCAGAGACAGCTCATGCAATGGGCTTGTCTCTTTAGCATCAATGCTGCTGCTTTTGAAGCAGAAACCAAGCCAATTAGGTAAGATGTTCCTCCATAGAGTGTGCCAGAATCTGCTTTGCTCCTTTCCCATCCATGGCTTGCTCCCTTACTCCCATTATGAAAACAGCTGCCCTCCAGGGTGGAAGTTACCTGAAAGCTTAGTTCATGCTGAAATATTTGTAGAAAAGGGAAAGAAAAGTGAACTAAGAATTTGTCCTGTATCTACTATGTGCCAGGCAGTGGACCAGGCACAAACGTTAACTCATTTTGTAGGGTTTAACCTATGGGGTTGCCATGAGTCAGAATAGGCTCAGTGGCAACTAACAATAACAATAACAAGATGTTGAGGAGCAAGTATTCAATACACCCATACCATTTGTTATTACATGTGAAGAATCATTTTGGAGACTACACACTCATATTTGGAATATGTGTGGCCTGGCAAGGCTGGTGACCTGTGAACAGAGGCAGATTTACCACAAATCTAATGAAGCTTAACTTTAGGGTCTCTCCCACTTGCACGTGTCCCTGTGAGTGTTGGGACTTATTTTGGTGGGGCAGGGAAGCCAGGTTGCAACCAGAGAATATCTTTATGAAAGTGTCTGTGGTGAATTGCCCCAAGAGAGTTCAGAAGAAATGGATCTAAATCTCCAAGTCTCAGTTATTTGTTGTGATTTCTTTTTTCATTCTAAACAAATATTTGCTTTCATACGTAATGTGGATTTTGATACTTTTTTTTCTAAAGAAGGCCTCCAAAATGGTATGGGATTCAGGCCTCACAAAACCTAGGACTGGCTTTACCTCTGGGAAGGCCTGGACTTGAGCAGCTATTCAGAGGCTGCCTCGAGTCTTGAACTTTGCTTGGCTGTGTCGTCTCAGGCCTCGCTGGCTTGGTTTCTCTGCACAGGCAGCAGGTGGATGCTAAAGAAGCAAGTGCCAATGAGTGGGGTGGGTCCAGCCTAGTCACTGAGCTCTCCTAAGGAGTCCAAGCTGCTGATTCACCAGTGTAATGTCAGGGGGGTATTGGGAAAGTCTCTTATATTATCCTTTTCTTCCCAAAAGAACCCCCTATCCCCCAAGGGTTGGCTATAATTTACATTCTGTATTAGAGAACTGGCTTGGTGCTCTGTTAAAATGGAAACCATCCTTTAGATGGAGGACACATTTGGCTTCACTGGTTGATGGATGTTGGAAGGATTTCAGGAGTATGGTATCATAGGAAAAGTTCTTTCCAACCCTGGAGTGATGTGGTTCTCTGATTCCTTCCAACAATAAGTTTTCTGGAAAAAATGGATTTTTTCGCTAAATTCTGAATCTTAAAGCCGCAAGGGCAGGAGCATATTCATACCCACCCACACCTCTTACGAAGCCGTACTTGGAAATTCCCTTCAGGAGAAGGCACTTCCGCAGGCTTTCACCCTAGTTCATTCTGAAAAACTTTTCTTCACTTCTAACTAGAGGTCACTGAAGCCCCCTTTTCTAGACTACTCTCTTCAATAAGGAGTCCCTGGATGGCGCAAATGGTTAAGTGCTTGCCTACTAACCAAAATGTTGGCAGTTCGAACCCACCCAAAGGTGCCTTGGAAGAAAGGCCTGGCAATCTGCTTCTGAAAGGTCACAGCCTTGAAAACCCTGTGAGGCTGTTCTACTCTGCACACATGGGGTTGCCATGAGTCCGACTCGACAGCTACAGGTTTGGTTTTTTGTTCTCTGGGCATGGTAGAAAAGACACGAACTTTGCATGTCAGACAGATCTGATTTCAAATACTAGTCTCAATACTTACTAGCTGTGTTTCTGTCTCAGGGTTGTTACACTTGCTGTTCTTTTTACCCAAATTTGCCTGGAACTTCCTCGACATGTAGGTCTGTGCTTAGTCTCTACCTCTCTACCCTGCTTAGTTTCCTTCATACTTCTTGGAATTGCCTGACACATTATTTGCTTGTTTGGCTGATTTTTTTGTTGGAGTACTCTTTTATTGTCCATTCCCCCAGTAGAATAATATCTGACACAGAGCAAACACTCAAATATTTATTAAATGGATGAGTAGTTGAATGAAGGAATGAATTAGTGACTTTTTGGGCAACTTAGTAAATTTCTCCGAGCCTTGGCTTCATTGTTCTGTTGTACAAGGGTGTATGGATTAAGTTGCATCCCCCCAAAAACACATATTGAAGTCCTTACTCCTGTACCTGTGAAATAGGGTCTTGGAAGATGTTATCAGTTAGGTGAACATGAAGTCATACTGCAGTAGGGTGGGTCCTATGCCTACATGACTAGTGTCCTCATAAACGAGGAGAAGCTACACAGAGACAGGGAGGCAGAGGAAGGATGCCAAGTGATGCTGAAGCTGCAAGCCAAGGAATGCCTGGAGCTACCTGAGCTAGGAGAGAGGCATGGAACAGATTCTCACCCAAAGCTTCAGAAAGAATCAATGTGGTCAACACCTTGATCTCAGACTCCCAGCCTCAGAACTGTGAGACAATAAATTTATGTTCTCGTAAGTCGTCTCATAAGTCATCCAGTTTGTATTCCTAGGACAGCCGGAGGAAACTGATAACCTGTTGCTATCAAGTCTTTTCTGACTCATAGTGACCCTATAGGACAGAATAGAACTGGCCTATAGGGTTTCCAAGTTCTTAACTGCTACGCCACCAGAGCTCCTATAAAGGCTAATGAAATCCCCCTTAAGGGAATGCAGTGAAGATTAAATAACATGCTATATATACCACATGCCTAGCAGAAAGCCTGCGTTCAGGACTTCTTGTTTTTTCTTTCCCTGGTGATAAATGATTCCTTTATAAAATTTATCTAATGGATGTTTCTGGATCTGTACCACTGAGAGATAATTAAGTTGGTATCTGATAACAACAAACAATCGCCCCCTCACTACCCTGTTCCTCACAAAAAACCAACCAACCAACCAACCAGCCAACAAACAAACCATCAATACTTTCAATGGCTTATCTGGTAGCAAGAAGAAAAAACTCACTGAAAATTGACAAATAATGTTTTTGCAAGACATGATTACTTGGAGAAATCTTAGAGGCTTTTGGTTTTCTTTTCACATCATGTTGCAGATAAGGCAAGTACAAGCAGGTTGGGTCACTTGTTCAGGTAATTAGTGGCAAAGCTGGGCCTGGAACCCAGATGCTTGATTCTTGGTCTGTGTTCTTGCCTCCTGCACTTAGCTTGTCTCCAAACATGAACTGGTTCAAACCAGTTTCAGAATTTAGAGGCTGTACAGGTAGAAATGGAGCCCTGGTGGCACAGTGATTAAGAGCTACGGCGAGCTACGGCTGCTAATCAAAAGGTCGGCAGTGTGAATCCACCAGCTGCTCCTTGGAAACCCTATGGGGCAGTTCTACTCTGTCCTATAGGGTCGCTATCAGTTGGAATCGACTTGATGGCAACAGGTTTTTTTTTTTTTGTATTTCTTGTATTTATTTTATTTACTTATTTTGTTGCTGTGGTTGAGAATACACATAGCAAATCATAGACCAATCCAACAGTTTCTACGCACAGCTCAATGACACTGATTACATTCTTCTAGTTATGCAACCATTCTCACCCTCCTTTTTTGAGTTGTTCCTTCTCCATTATCATGGACTCACTGCCCCCTAAGGTTCTTATCTAATCTTTCAAATTGCTGCTGTCAATTTAATCCCATTTAGATAGTTCTTGAAAGAGCCCAATGCTCAAGGCTGACCTAACAGGTTTTTTTTTTTAACAGATGGAAAATGTTGATCGTTTTGGTTTCCGATTCTTGACCACTTTCTGGCGGTTAAGTAGTTTTCTAATACTTTAGTTATAAATATCTCTTAGACTTTCTTGTAATGAAACGTTAGCGTCTTAATAAAAATAAAGATTTGGAGATATGTTTTCCTCTCTTGCTAATCTTTGCATTTGGCGAGCTCTTTACATTTTTCTCTGTAGGCCGAAAATTACATTGTAGAAAACATTTACTAAAGGGTGCGTATAAAAATAAGGGAAGTATATGCAAGAAGAAAATAACAAAACATAATGCTGGAAACACTTTGGGATCATTGTCAACCATAGTGTCAAATCATACTTACAGTCTGAAAGTGCTGACACCAAACAGTAAATGCTGTGAAAATATGAGGTAAAGCTATGAATATGACCTGAAACTGTGGTAGAAAATAAATGCAATAATAAAAAAAAGGTGATTTAAAATCTCACTTTCAGTTTTTAGACATGGGTAAGAGTCTAAGAAATTTCGTTTGTCCTACAATAAAAGGCATACTCTATGCTAAATCCGTTTTACAGAAAAATGAAATTAAATTGTATTAGACAATGACAGTTTCTATCCAGCTTATTCTGGGTGGAAATCACACTGTTTATTTTTTTAAAACCTAGTTCCTAAGAATGAATTAAAATTTTGTCTAATGAGCTTCTAATAACTTTGCTGGATCCGGTTACGTTTTGGTGGGACTTTCCAAGAACAAGCATTGCCATTAATTTCTTTCCTACCTCCTTTCCCTTTTCCCTCTAACTTGCCTTCCTCATCCTGTTGCTCTTCCCTTCTCTCTGATGTCTCTTTCCCTCTCTCCTCTCTTCCCACTTTCTCCTTCCCTTCTTCTCTATCTTATTACATTAGTCTCCTCCCTATGCCTTTTTCCTTCTCATCCCTTCCTTCTCCTTCTCACAATTATCTCAAGGCCCCTCCTTGTCCCTCTTTCTTTCCTTTTATTGGCCCAAGTGAATTTCAAGGAGTCATAGAAATAAACAAGGGTGTTAATGTCTTGGAAAACCACATAGATAAGCTTTTTAATTTCAAATGCATTATAATTATCATCCGAGATGGACATCTTAGGTAGTATTTGTAGTAAATTTCATTAATTGCTCTGGTTCTTTTTTGTAACCACACTCTCTGCCATGTGACTGCGCCGTTCCACTGCCTGGAAAGATGGAGATATATTTCCTCACTCTTTGACTTTGGCCAGTAGAATGAAACAGGTGATCATGTGCCAATTCCAAGCCCGGGATCTAAGAGGCCTTGCACCTTTCTTCTTGCCCTCTTGAGCCTCTGCCATTGCCATGAGAAGAGAATTCCCAGGCTATTCTGCTGGTGCCAGAAGGAGGATGAGAAATATGTGGAACAGAAAACTACCCAGCCAAGTCAAGCCTTTGTGCCAGGTAATCCACAAATGCATGAACTAAATGAATGCTTATTGTTATGTAGCACTGAAATTTGGTGGTTGTTTGTCTCACAACATTGTTGGAGCAATAGCAAATTAATACACTATCTAACCCAACATTTTCCATTTGGAACATGTAGAAACTGAGGCCCAGAGAAGTCTAAGGTTACAAGCTAGTTAATGATAGACCTGGGACTAGGACTCAGGGATCCCCATAGCTGGAGCTATGATTGTCCAATAAACCATGCTTTGCTATGAAGTGGATTTGCGTACTCCTCCTTCTTGTGGTGCAGTGATTAAGAGCTTGGCTTCTAAACAAAATGTCAGCAGTTCGAATCCACCAGCCTCTCGTTGGAAACCCTGTGTGGCAGTTCTACTCTGTCGTCTAGGCTTGCTATGAGTCGGAATTTACTGACAGCAACAGGCTTGGTTTTGGTTGCTGTTGTGTGCTGTTGAGACGATTCTAACTCCTAATGACCCTAGAGGACAGAGTAGAACTGCCACACAGGGTTTCCTAGGCTATAATCTTTATGGGAGCAGATCATTAGGTCTCTTTTCCTCTGGAGTGGCTAGTGGGTTCCAACCGCTGACCTTTTGGTTAGCAGCTGAGTGATTAACCATTGCGTCACCAGGGCTCCTGGTACGCTCCTAAAACTCTTAATTTAATACTCTTTTGTTGCAACTTCACAGAAGAAAGGACTGACAAACTGGTTTTCTAAAGATTACCGTCAAGAAAACCCTATGGAGCAGTTCTATTTTATAACACATGGGGTCACCATGAGTTGGGGGCTGATTCAATGGTAGCTAACAACAACTCGGCAATAACAAATATCTCCTTATTATTCATTTTCTTTAACTAACTTGAATCTGTCAATTCAGCAATAAATTGGATTTATTTTGATTACTCAATATTTATGATAGAAGGCAGGAAACAGAGGTCAATATAGTATTGCTAACGTTTATCAATCTTGCTGTCGTGTGTGTGTGTGCGTGTTTGTAGGGAGCTCACAAACTCTCTTGTGGACAGCTAAGAAAACTTGTAATGATAGCCACTATTAATTGAGCAAATACTATCATTACCGTATTGGGGTAAGTATTTTTTATTCATTATCTCCTTGATTATAGCAGGGGTTAACAAACTATGATTAACAAACTATGATTTGTGGGTCAAATCCTGTCTACTGCCTGTTCTTATAAAGTTTTATGGGAACACAGTCTTGCTCATTCATTTACATATTACCCATGGCTGCTTTCACACTGCTGTCTGGTACAGATAGAAAAAGTTTGCTGACAGCTGGTCTTACAACAGTGGTTTTCAAATGTGGTCTGTGAACCCTGGAGTCCCATAAGAGGTCTCTGAGGTCAGAACTATTTTCATAGCAATACTAAGTCATTATTGCCTTTTTCACTGTGTCGACATTTGCATTGATGGTGGGTTAAACTGCGGACACCATAGTAAAAGTCAAGGCAGTGGCTTCACGTTGCAGTAGTAGTCACCATATTCTTCAGGCACCATGCACTCACAGTAAACATAAAATGCCAGTTTCACTAATGAATGTCCTAATGAATCAGGAAAAGATAATTTTATTAAATCCTGACCCTTTGAATATTCAGTTTTTAATATTCTGGGTGATGAAATGGGACATGTACGTAAAGTACTTGTGTTGCATATTAAAGTATGATGGTGGGCTCAACGGAAAGCTCATGTGTGATTGAGTTGTGAGCTGAACTAACTGCTTTTTTCATGGAACCCCATTTTTGCTTGAAGAAAATGACTGACAAGCTATGGTTTCTCAGACTTCAGTATTTGGCAGACGTTTTCTCAAAAATGAAAGAAGTGAGTCTGTTACTTCAAGGAAAACAAGTGGCAGTATTATTACTAGTATTATTAGCCAATGATAACATTCAAGTTTTCAAGTGAAAATTAATTTCGGAAAACTTGGCATCTGCCACCATGAACTTGACAGTTCTTCAATACTGAAAGGCTTTCCTGGTGACATCAGTGGTGATATTAATGAATGCCATTTTTGGATATTGAATAAAGCAATGTGTCAATATTTGAAAGATCTGTATAACTCAGTAAACCAAGAGTTTTAAAATGACTAATGCATGATGTTACAAATTCATGCATGAGCAAAAGAGCCTTTCAGAGTGCAATGGATTTTAACGCAACGGTGTAAGTTCATTGGTGTGGTTTCAGATTCCACATTGCAGCTAACCTTTAACAAACTACCACTTGTTGAGTTTTGAAAGTGATAATATTCACAATTATATGAAAAGTCTATTAAAAATACTCCATTTTCTAATTACGTCTCTGCAGTTGACTAGATTTTCTTCATGTATGTCAACCTAAACAGCATGTCACAACAGAGTGAATGCAACAGATACGAGAATCCAATTGCCTTCTACCAAGTCAGACATTAAAAAAAAAAAAAAATCACAAAAATCTAAAATTCTTCTCATGCATTTTTGAGAAATACCATTGTTTTCATAAAAATCTGTTATTTATGTTAACATGGTATTTATGTTGATTACTATGTTTAAATAAGTAAATATTTTTTAAAATTCCCACTTTTAATTTTTGCTGTGGAAATATCAGTACACATAAATGAAAGCTCCTTGGGATCCTCAATAATTTTTAAGAGTGTAAGGAGATCCTGAGACAAAAAAAAATTGAGAATTTCTGGTCTACAAAATAACTCTATGAGATAGGCACAATTATTATCCCCATTTTGCAGATGATGGAATTAAGGCTTAGAAAGATTAAGTAACCTGCCTAAAGTCAAATAACTTATGGGTTGTAGAATTAAGATTCAAACATCAGCAGATTGACTGTAGAACTTAACTTGTTGCTATTATACTAAAAACACCTCCTGGTATTTCTGGATTTAGAAAGCTCACTAGGTTCAGGACAGGCCCCTGACTTAGAAGAGACTTTCTAGAAAGGTTCATAGCCTCTATGTCCACTTTTTATTCTTCTTACCCTAATTTCTTGTCAGTTCTGAAAACAAGGGCCAGTTTATCTGCAGGGTTGTATTAAATAAAGTTAGAGAAGCGTAGCCCAGGGGAAGGAACTGTGGAGAAAGAAGAACTTTAGAACAGCCTGGGTAAGGATTTTCACTTACTGCTGAGTGGGAAGAGGAGAGAATATATAAAGCAGAACTTGTGGGTCTGGGAAGTTGGCTCAGTTGAACAGGTAGGTGGTGGGAAGATCAGATTCAAGGACTGGGATTTGCCCTGCTCCATGTCCTTAGGTCAGGAATATCCCAGGGATGACTCTTCCCCATCCCGGTCCCTGGCAGACACTGATAATCAGCTAGCAGCCTCTTTCTCACCGGGCTCAGAGGCCACCTCAGCCTCCTTCTGAAGGCTGCGTCTCACATAGTCACTCCACATAAAGGAGTGTGGTACTGTGATGAAACCCTGTTACCATCCTCGCTTTAGTTGTACTTGTGACCCCACCTGTGCAGCAGGTGTATTTCTGTCAAACACAGAGCCCAGAAAAGAGGCTCCGTATGACTCATTCCCAGTCCTGGAAAAACAACGCCTGGCATGTCTGTGGAGTTCCAAATGACCACATTAATTAGGAAAGATTTGCATTCTTCTCCTCCCATACATATGAAATTCAGCCCTCTTTGTGATCCATGCCCTTGTATATACAGAATGGGAAATAGTTAATAGCATGGGTTTTGGAGTCAAGTGGGTTTGACCTACTAGTGGTGTTGTGAGGATTAGATGACAATAAAGTAAAACACGTTTAAGACTACCTGGCTCATAGTAGTGTTCAATGACATTAACTATTATTATTATTTTTACACTGTGGCAGAGTTTTATATACAAAAATGTTAACTGTTTACAATAAGGAATTGCAGACTGCTAGTTCCAGCAGCAGCAGTAGAATACAAAGAACATTTGAAAAAAATGCATCTCTAAGACAGCAAGAAAGAAAGGAATCCACAGATGTTAAAAATTAAGTGAAAGAGAGAAACTTGAAGGTAAGTGAATACCAAAGCAGATTTAATCTGAAGGTATCCGACCAACCCTGGTGACCTAGAAGTTTTGTTTTCATGGCTGCGCAGAGCTTAGAAGACGAGGGATAAAGCCTAAGGCTGGGCTAAGGTGAGCAATTTAACAGAAGATCAACACGTAAAGCTCGGACTCTAAAGAGCTACATCCTCAGTTTAAGGTTAAACCCAAAATAAATCTGCCCTGTAGAATGGGACAGCAGGGAAACTTGTTTGATTTGACCTTGGTGTTTAGTGGAGTGGGGAAAATCTCCCTTGAGAATTTATAACCACAAACTAGCCCTTTCTGGGGTTTGCAACGTGAATGAGGAAGTCTGAGAGGCCAGAAGGAGGAAGGATGAGAAGGCAGGAAGGGACAGGAACTGGTTGAACGGATACAGGGAACCTGGGGTAGAAAGAAGGAGCATGCTGTCACGTTGTGGGAATTGCAACTAAGGTCACAAAACAATATGTGTATAAATTTTTGTATGAGAAATTAACTTTAGCTGTAAACTTTCACCTAAAGCACACACACACACACACACAAAAAGCAATGGTGAGCAAACATGTGATTAAATATGTGGTTAAATATAAACAAACATTGACTGTATAAAATAACAACAATAATTATAGTATCTAATTGGTAGGGAAGGAGCCCTGGTGACATAGTGGGTTAAGCACTCAGCTGCTAACGGAAAAGTTAGTGGTTTGAACCCACCAGCTGCTCCTAGGGAGAAAGATATGGCAGTCTGCTTCCATAAAGACTACAGCCTTGGAAACCCAATGGGGAGGTTCTACTGTGTCCTTTAGGGTGGCTATGAGTTGAAATCAACTCGAAGGCAATGAGTTTTAAATTAGTAGGGCAAATCAATTTTGGTAGAACCAAAATTCTAGACAGCTACAGCTTTTAAGTTCAGGGGGTAATGGTAATAAGAGTTAAAACACTTTAAGACTTTAAGGTTGGAAGGAAGATGAAGATATTTATGGAATTTAGAGTTTGGCAAGAATGCATATTAAAAAAATCAGTTCCTGCTGTTATGGGACCATCTAGTTCAGTGAACTTTGGGAACATGCCAAAAATTCTCATTCAAGGGCAAGGGCAAGCATGCATGCTTGTAAGAGAGAAAAGTAGATTTAAGTTTGCCCAGAAATTGGAAGAAGAAAGTTAATGACCAAAACAAAATGTGGGGATTATTTATGATTTTTCATTTTCAATGAATTTTCCATTTCATCATTGTCTTAGTCATCTAGTGCTGGTCTAACAGAAATACCACGAGTGGATGGCTTTAACAAAGAGAAGTTTATTTCTTCACGGTCCAATAGGCTACAAGTCCAAATTCAGGGCGTCAGCTCCGGGGGAACGCTTTCTGTGTCAGCTCTGCAGGAAGGTTTATGTCATCA
>NW_004443957.1:9794339-9801460 GCF_000243295.1 Trichechus manatus latirostris | reverse complement strand
TGTTTGATTTTTTTTCCTTGCTTTTTCTGTTGTTGATTTCTACTTTAATGGCTTTATGGTTAGAAAAGATGCTTTGTAATCTTTCGATGCTGAGGATTTTGTTAAGTCTTGCTTTATGGCCTAATACGTGGTCTGTTCTGGAGAGTGTTCCATGTGCATTGGAAAAGAAAGTATATTTGGCTAGCAGCTGAACTCTTAACCACGATGCCACCAGGTTTCCCTCTCAGCCTTATGTTTCCTCATTTCTAAGGTTTTTGATGATTTAATGAACTGCTAAATACAAAGTATCCAGCACAGAGTTTTCAAAGCACTCAGTAAGAGCAGCTGTCATCATTATATGGTTTCAGCAGAACTTCCAGATTAAGACAAACTGGGAAGAAAGGCTTGGTGATCTACTACTGAAAATCAGCAAGTTGTAACCATATGGCTCACAATAGTCCAATCTGCAACCAATCATGGGAATGGCGGGACTAGACTTTTTGTTCCATTGTGCATGGGGTTGCTTTGAGTTGGGGGCTGACTTGACTGCAGCAAACCACAGCAGGAACATCAACATCATCATTATGTCCTACTATGAGGTGATAAGTGCTGAAACTAGGGAGGTAGCATGAGGCAACAGAAGATTTAGTGTTGTAGCTGCAGATAGTCTTGAATTCACATTCCAGCTACATCACTTTCCCTATAATTCCCACTTTGCAGTGCTGCTTTGTGGATTAAATAACATCATGACTATAAAGTAGTCTGTAGAAGCCTGGCATACCAGTAGAATGAAAACAAATTTGTTTCTTTCCCACCCACTCTCCCCATTTCCCCACTTTTTGTTTTTTTCATTGTCTGCCAGCATATATCTTCTAGTCTTCTAGTTTGTATTTATGCATAGAGTAGGACAATGGACACTGACTAGGGTGGCCAAGTCTTGGCTTCCCTGGACAGTACTCGTGTTTGCCTGTTGACCTATCGTTATTATTAGTAGTCCTTACTTTCACTTGGTAAGTGCTCCAGTTTGGACGATAAATTACCTTAATGCTACCTAGGGGTTTCTGCCTCCCACTCTAGCATTCTAGCTGCCATCTCAGGCTGCCTTCTGTGAAGAGGAAACCACCTGGGGGCTTCAGGTTGGGGCATATCCTTCCAGAGTCGCTGCTGTGTTGACAGGCATCCCCCCAGGTAACCCCCTGGTTCATATTTTCTTCATCATCTGGGGGTCCCCAGGAGTAACTGGCCTGCTGTGTTCTGGGTACCACCTATTCTTTCCCTGGGGAGCTCTTGCAGAAACAAGACACAATAGACTTTCTCCCTTTCCCCACTTGTTTCCAGCCAACACAAAGTTTTTCTGGTTGTCTAGGTTCGTATGATACATCTTGGAAAAGAAAGGGGAACAAAATAATGCACAAGGGAAAATCACAATTCTTCAAGACATATTAAAAGTTTCATAACTTTCTTCAGAATGTGAATAGAACCAGAGTTGATCTTTCTTAGCCCTCTTCACTGATTCAGTTCTTCCAGTCAACTTCTGAAATCCTCCTTGCCCTAATCTTCTCTCCGTTTTTCTATTCTTGAGATTTTATGCAATGGTTTTCCCAATATTTTCTTTAGCCAAAAAATTTTTGGCACTTAGTGGTTGCTCAATAAATATTATTTTGGCACTTAGTGGTTGCTTAGTAAATAAATAAAAATTAGAGTAGTGGCAATCAACAGGAATAGAGTGGAAAGGAACACATTCCTGACAGTTGGGGTGGGGGGTGGGGGGGGAAGGCTGGTCCATCCAGAATGAAACCAGGTGATAATATAATAAGTGTAAATGTTTATTAAAATCTATGTGCCAGCTACTTTATATGCATTATCTTATTGACATCTCACAGCAACCTCATGAAGTTAGGTACTAGATGCAATTATTACCTTTTTTTCCACATTTATTAATGAGGAAACCAAGGCTTACAAAGGTTAAGCAATTTGCTCAGTAACTCCAATAATTCTTCCATTCTGTCTGAGAAGCCTGAGACAAGCTGGGATTCAGACTCAAGCAGTCTATCTATCTCCAGAGCTCCTGCTTTTAATCATTATGCTAGACTGTCTCCCCAGACTGCAGGAGCCAGGGACCCCACCCCAGATGTGTACCTGGATCCAACCTGGAGAAAGCTTGCCTGGTATGGGGCTGAACTGAGGGTGGGGTGGGCACTACATTTCTGAAAAAAAAGGCATCACACTTTGACTGTCCATTTCTGCATGTCTCAACACGGTCTTGCTTTTACCCTGCTTCCTCTAACAGCTTTTCATACCAGTCATAATGATCCTATCTTCGTTTTATCTTTAAAAAGTATTGAAAAGGTACTATTTCTGGTGACCTTTCAGAATGATCAACCACTCCCCTACCCCTCAATAGGCATTGATTTTTCACTGTTGTTCATTCTGGTCAAGGGACATGCCGTGACAGACAAGGGATGAGTCACTAAATGTACTCTTACGTTAGGGTGTACATTGGGATGGGGGGGGGGAGCTGCTGCAAAAGGTGGGATCAAGGTAGAAGCTTTACAGGCACTTCAGCTGAAATCTCTCCTCTTGCTAATTTCTGAGCAGCTATTTCTCTGAGGTCAGCCTGGGAGAAATGCTCTTGAATACACCTAACCTTTGCCTTTCCAGTATCAAGATCTTTACTGCCTGATCGTATGGGATGTGGTTATATTTATTTCTTTTTTCACTGATGCAACTAACTTTCCCTGATTTAGGTTGGGACTTTTTCTCTTTGGTCATTTCACACCCCTTCGGTGGAGTTTTTATGTCTTGTCTTTTGCCTCTGGCTTTTCCTTTACTTAGTCAGTTTTTATTTTAGGTTTCACTTAGTGCTCCCCATGCACTTTCCCAGATGCCCCCCCCTTTCATGACTTTTAGATGTCAGACAGTATCCATCACAGGCAATAAAGCTCTCCTTATGGTGTGCAGCCATAATGACGAGAAGTGAAGACTTGGATGCCAGGGTTGATTAACCAGTAAGCAAGATATGCACCAGCTTACATTAGGCAAGGTAGTACCCATGGGCTTACTGGTGTTTACTTACTAATCTGTAGTGAACAATTTCACATGGGTTTCACCATGTCATTGATGTGGTGAAAAACGATGAAATTGTTCAGTACAGATTAGTAAGTATGCACAAGTAAGCCCATGCATACCTTGCTTAATGGGTAATCTGCCCTGCTTGGATCACATGTTGAAGGCCAATTGGAGGAAGGAAATACATGTCATAACCATTGCTGTTGAGGCAGTTCTGACTCATGGTGACCATTCTGACTCAATATGTGTCAGACTAGAACTGTGCTCAATAGGGTTTTCAGTGGCTAATTTTTTTTTTTTCCTGGAAGCCTTTCTTCCGAGGTGTCTCTGGGTGTACTCAAACCTCCAACCTTTCAGTTAGCAGTGGAGCACATTAACCATTTGCACCATTCAGGAATTCCAGTACAAGTCCTAGATGAGTTCTTTTAGTTGGAGTAAATCTGCAGTATAATCCTACTGTATTTCTAGCTTTGGAGGCAACTGACTATAATAATAGCTCACATTTGTTGAACAATTTGTTTTATGCTATGCCATGTACATTGCTTACTTCATCTCACTTAACCCTCACACAAGACCTATGTGGATATTATTGTTATTAATAATTATTATTCTTCTCATTTTCAAGAGGAGGAAAATCAAGGCTTAGAGAATTTAAGTGTCTTGCCAAAGCATCACACAACTAGCAAATGGTGGTCCTAGCATTAGAATCTGGCAATCTTAACCTCTATGCTGTTGTGTAAGGGAAAATATCACATGAAGTGAGTTAGCCAAGTGACCTTGGCCAGGTTAAAAAAAACCTCTTTGTGCTTTAGTTTCCTCATCTGTAAAATGGGGAAAATAAAACGACCCTCAGAGAATTATTGTGATGCTTAAATGAAGAGCTGTGCAAAACAGAGCTCTTGATTTGCAAACTGCACCTACCCCACCTGCTCCTCCTCATTCTTCCCCTTCATCTCAGTTAATGTCACCACCATACAGTTACTCAGAAGTCATCTTCTACTGCTTGAATTCCTTCGTTTACCATATGTAGTCCAGTAAGTCTTATCGCTGTAACTCCAAAGTATATATAGAATCTGATAATTTGTCACCATCTCCATTGTCTCAACCCTAGTAGGCAAGGCCTGTCCCATCTTGCCTGGACTAGTGCCAACAGACTCTTAACTCGTCTCCCTGATTTAACTCCTGCTATTATAAAATATATTTTTAATTTTTAGTAGTAATCAGTTCACCACACACAAGCCAGAGTGAACTAGCTTTTAGAATCACAAATCTGACATTGCTCCTCTATTTGAAATCACTCTCCTATTTGAAACCTTCCAATGACTTTCCATAGAATCCATTGCCATATGTAGCATGACCCAAAGTCTCTACTCATTCTAGCCCCTAACTACCTGCTAATGTCTTGCCCCATCATTGGCTTCCCCTTAACTCCTGCCTGACTCCATTTCAGCCACTTTCTTTTCTTCAAACGTGTCAAACTTGTTCTTATATTAGGGCTCTTGTACTTACTGGCACTGCTGCCTGGAGTGTACTTCCCCTAGCTCTTTAAGAGGCTGATCCCTGCGAAGGCGCTGCTCAAATATTACCTTCTCCGAGATGCCTTCAATGACAGTTAACCAAGATAGTGACCCTTCTCCTCATTGTCTATATCATTACCCAGTAGGTTTTATTTTTTTTGCAGGGGGGGGGGGTTGGTGGTGGTGTCACAACATTTAATCGCTACCTGAAATTATTTTATCTGTCTGTACACAAGTTTAAGGTTTCCGGAAGGTGCAAATGGTTTGCTCTCAACTACTAACCTAATGGTTGGTGGTTCGAGCGCCCCCCAGCAGCACTGCAGAAGAAAGTCCTGGTGATTTGCTTCTGGAAAGATTACAGCCAAGGAAACCCTATGGAGCACAGTTCTACTCTGTAACACACAGAGTCACCGTCAGTCAGAACTGACTCAAAAGCAACAGATTTTTGTGCGTGTTTGTGTGTATGTGTGCACAAGTTTTTTTCTGTTTTTTCCAATTAGAATGCAATCTCTAAGAGAGCAGGGACTGTGCCTGCTTTTATTTCTTGAAAACAAATAGTTCTTAAGAATGAATACATAAATGAACAAAGTAAGCAAGATTTAAAGCTTGGTGTCTATCACTTAACTTCATGCTTTAAAACAGCCAGTCTCCTTTACCTGCCCCTCAAGTTGTTGCCAAGAGACATCTTCTGAGTCTTGAAATGCAACCCAGACAAAAGAATTTTATCTTTGGAAGGAATTTCATTCTTTTTTTTTTTAACTTTTTTTTTCTCCATGAGAACAATATTGACAAGTTGCCAGCAGTTTCTATCGCAAAAAAGCGTCATCTTGAATGAAATCTTTGTTGTTGTTGTTATTTTGGGAAGATGATCAAATGGCCTTTTGAGGTAAATCACACATTTCCTTGGGGGAAGTCCAGGTGTTGTGAAAAGATCTAAAAGTAAATATTTCTCACTTGACTGTTGAGGAGTAAGACCCCTGTGATAACTACCCATACCCACTGAGAGAGAATTTGGCTATAATACAGTTGGCTCTTTGCTCCCATCCTCTGCTCAGCCCTTATTCTTAAGGGGAGGGGTGTTGCTAAAGCCCTTCTCTTTTGGTGGCAGTGGAAGGGCAGAGGGAGGTTAGAAAGTGACTACTTTATGATTACTCAAGACTTTCTTAGTTCAGTATATGGCCAATTATGTAGTTGTATGTTTCTTACTAGGAGCCTTGGTGGCGCAGTGGTTAAAACACGCGGCTGCTAACCGCAAGTTCGGCGGTTCAAACCCAACAGGTGCTCCACAGGAGAAAGATGTGGCAGTCTGCTTCTGTAAAGATTAAGCCTTGGAAAACCTATGGGGCAGTTATACTCTGTCCTTCAGGGTTGCTATGAGTCAGAATTGATGTTGTTAATATCAATTAATTCACTATTCATCTAATAAAAGACAATAAATAAACACCTTTCATCATTTTATTTGTCTAAGCAGTAATTCATAGACCAATAAAAAAAATACTATTTTTTACTAAACTTGCAATAAAGGAACTCCACATTTTACACATTATGGTGGGACTTTACTATAATGTGGAGTCCCTGGTGGTGCAAAGAGTTAAGTGCTTGACTACTAACCAAGAAGTTGGAGGTTTGAGTCCATCAACCCAGTGGCACCTTGGAAGAAAACCCCGACAATCTACTTTCAAAAGATCAGCCGCTGAAAACCCTATGGAGCAGTTTTACTCTGACACACATGGGGTTGCCATAAGTTCGAACAGACGAGAAGGCAACTAGTTTGTTTGTTACTATAATATAAATGTTAGAGGTGGAATGAGGCATGGGGATGGGAAGGAAATATCAAAGGGAGTTTTTTTTTTTTTTTGTGTGTGTGTGTGTGTGTGTTAGAGAATTTAGTCCCTCATGTCTGGGCTGGGGAGGGGAAATGGGATCTTAGTGACTGGAGAGGGGAGTGTGAAAGAAGAGGGGACTCCTGAGTGCAAGGAGACTTGGGATTTTATCATTTTGGGTACTGAATTGGCTCTTCCTCCTGGAAACTGCCAGGAGGTGGTCAGGGACCCTTTGAGTTGAGATTTTGGGCTCATGGGTGCTGAGAGTAGTCATTTCTAATAGCTGTGGAGGGGACCTGCCCCTCAGCAAATAGGAACAGTAACATCAAGGTGATTAGACTGTTTAAGGGGTCTGAGGACTCAGAGAAAATAATGGTTCAGAGAGAGACCTGCTGACAGAGATGACGAACAGCAATCTGGACCGGTCTGTGGGGCCTGTGAGTTCTCCCAGGGATGCCCTGAAATATCTGGGGATTACTCTGAGGGGTGGGTGGGTTTGTGCTACCATGTGAGTCTGGATCTGTCTAGCCAGGTACTGCCCAACAGAAATGTATGTGAACCACAATGTAATTTAACAATATTTAGTAGCCATATATACATATATATGTGTGTGTGTGTGTGTGTGTGTGTGTGTATATATGTATATATATATATATAGTAAAAATAAACAGGTGAAATCAGTTTCAGTAATGTTTTTTTCTTCCTAGTGATTTGTCCATTTCATCTAGGTTAT
>NW_004443957.1:9783083-9793206 GCF_000243295.1 Trichechus manatus latirostris | reverse complement strand
ATCCCAAAGACTTATAAGTACAGCTTACCTTAACTTACTAGTTTCCCTTGAGTCAGTTCCAACTCATGGCGACTCCATGTGTACAGAGCAGAACTGTGCTCCATAGGATTTTCATGGCTGTGACCTTTCAGGAGCAGATTGCTAGGCTTTCTTCTGAGGTGTCTCTGGGTGGGTTTGAACTGCCAACCTTTCAGTTGGCAGCTGAGCATGTTAACCATTTGCTTCACCCAGGAACTCCAAAAAAGTACAGTGTAGGGAGTGAGAGATGGGAGTGAGAGATGGAGACTTCTTGCCATATCACCTCAGTCTCTGATCATAAAGAACTATTTCATTCAAACATATGGTGGAGCAATATTTTAGAATTAACTATCTATTTCTCCCTTTGGTTATTTCCTTTTACTCCCCGTCCCCGCTTGGTTAGTCTATATGTTCATTATCTTGAGGGAAGGAATGAATGTGCCAACACAAAGCAGAGGGAAGCTTTCTGACTTTTGGATTTCAAAAGCCTAGGCTCTGAGGAGAGCAGAGAGGATGCCTAGGAAACATAAAGATTTTTTTCAAGGCCTTTCTTCCATGGACTCAAATCTTCAACCTTCTGATTAGCAGCCAAGTGTGTTTACCATTTGTACCACCCACAGACTCCAAGTAATTGCTTTTAGAATAATTACTATTTAAAGAAAATTGCCTTTTGGAGATGATGAGAAAGTTCTATATCTTGATTGTGATGGTGGTTTCATGAGTGTATACAACTGTCAAAGGTCATCTAATTTTACACTTTAAATGCACATAAATTATATTCAACAAAGTTGATTTTTTAAAAAAGAAAATTGCCTATGTTCTATTATGAATTAAAAAGTCCTTAAAAATTTACATATCTTGATATTGAATAATAAAAAATGTGATTTTGTGGGTGCCAAAAATCTGTCTAGATATTGCCTTTCCATAATGGTGTGGTATTTTGCATGCATATTTCCAGAAAGAAAAATTTTGGTGGCTATTAGTGAAAACAAATTTTGGAATCTATTATCATGCCCTCCAGTAGCTGCCAATGGCCAGTTCAAGACAGAACAAGTACCAAACAATATGAAAAATAAAAGGGGGAAGGGGAACAAGTGAGGAGTTACTGAGTGTGATCAAAGGGACTATCAATACAGAAAACTCCAGCTCATATTTCATATTTGAGCTGTTCATAGTCATATTTGCATTTGAACTAATGCTGTGCATCCAGTTTCAATGAAAATTACACATTTCAGGTTTGCTAGTCCTTCATACCTCAGATCAAAGTCCAGATACCAGGAAACTTTTGTATTTAATAATGCCATTTTCAGTTTTGTTTAGACTCTCGTTCTTGTCTGGTCCTATAAATAGCATGCTTCATATCCACTGCAAGCATAATCTTTATAGCAAGCCTATTCTGGCCCTGTGAATGAGTATAATACAGGGCTCCTGACCTCAGGAACGTGCAATATCATGGGGGAGACTGAAAAAGATAAAAATAGTTATAATTCAGGAGAGAGCATTATAAATGCTTTTGACACAGAGGCAAAAACAAATGCATTTGTCTGGGAGGCCCAGGGAAAGCTTAGAATCATAGAAATGTAATGGTGAAAGAGACTAGTGGTCATCTGTAGAGAGATTTACAATCTGACTCTCATGGAAGCTTCTAGAAATACCAATTCATAAGGTCCCACTCCAAACCTACTGGGTAAGAGTTTCCAGAGTGAAGGGATTAGTAATCTGAATCTTTCAAAAGCTTCCCTAGTGATTCTGATGATCATCTAGGCTTTGGAACCACTGATTCTGTCAATGCCGTACCCAAGGCTGGAGTTTTCTGTACAGTTTTCCTTTGGGGTTTTGGTTTAGACTCTTCTGAAACACTGCAAGTTCACAGCCTCACAAGGAAGCTCGTTATGGGGAAGACAGTGTGTAGGGTTTGCATCGTCAGAGATGGAAGGCAAAGGTATCTGAGACAGAGCAAACATCAGAAATAATCAGGAAATGCAGGAAGATAAATTCGGAGCCCTGGTGGCACAGTGGGTAAGCACTTGGGTACTAACCTAAAGGTCAGCAGTTGGAACCCACCAGCCGCTCTGTGGGAAGAAGATGTGGCAGTCTGCTTCTGTAAAGATTTACAGCCTTGGAAACCCCGTGGGGGCAATTCTACTTTGTCCTATAGGGTCACTATGAGTAGGAATTGACTTGACAGCAGTGGGTTTTGGTTTTTGATAAGTTTGGAGAGGAAAGTTGGGGCTCGATCATAGAGTGACTTGAAAGCCACACTTAGGAATTTCAACTTTATTCTATATGTGATGGGAGCCCTTGTTAGGTTCATGATCATTGATGGATTTAAGAGGACTGCTAAAGCAGACTGGATTGGAGATCAAAGATAGTGGAAGCAGGGAGAACACAGGAAGTTTAATTCAGGAGCTCAAGTGAGGAGTAATAGGATTTGAATCAGAAGCAATAAGAATGGCAAGGAGGAGGAAAGTGTGAGCTACATTGCAGGGATAGCCCTACAAAGCTTGATGACTGATGGGGGGCAGTGAAAAATTAAAGTGCATATTGAGGTTTTGAGACCCTCGAGTGGTGAAACATTAACCAAGACAGAGACAGCAAGATGAACAGGCTGAGAAGGCAGATGACAAATGAGGTTCTTGACATTTGAAATGCATTTGTTCCCATCATCTCGCACATAACTCTATCACCTGTCTCAGAGCAGAGCTTGGGCCTGACTCCTTTTGTATGTTCAGAAGCTGGCACAGAGTAGGTCTTCAAAATACTTGAATTAACAGTCACTGTCAATATCTTCTCTTCTTCTTTCCTTCCTGCCTTGTTTGTTGTTTTTAGCTGCTGTTGAGTCTGCCCTAAATCATGGGGACCTCATGCATAATGGAATGAAATGCTGCTTGGTCCTACACCATCTCCATGATTGGTTGTGGTTCAGACCGTTGCGATCCATAGGGTTTTCATTGGCTGACTTTTGGAAGTAGACAGCCAGGCCTTTCTTCCTAGTCCTAGCTTCCTAATCTGGAAGCTCTGCTGAAACCTGTTCAGCATCATAGCAACATGAAAGCCACTACTGACAGGAGGTGGCTGTGCATGAAGTGAACTGGCCAGGAACCTTATTTATTTATTTATTTTTACTTAAATAATTGCAAGCCCAAGGGCTTCCCTAGCTAATACCACTGTCTTTGTTTGAACTAGAACAAAGTGCCCTCTATGGGTTTACTAATTAGAAAAAGTATCTTTATCTGGGTGGATGTGGCCCCTTGTTTTGGGCTTAGGAAACAGAGTACACCTTTGTGTGAAGAAAAAGGTGCCCCTCCCTGTAGGAGGAAGCATCCAGGGCCAGAATGAAGAGCTTGGAGAACTGAGTGCAGAGTTGGGATTTCAGATTCCACTCACCCCATCAGCTGGCACAAAATTCTCTGGAACATGCTCCTGGCTGGTCTCCTTGGTCTCACCTTGCCAATTCTATTGCATTCAGCCAGAGTGATTTTTTTTTCAAGACATAAAGCTAATCATATCACATTCTGGTTAAACCTTTCTGTGTTTCCCCAGTGACTTCAGGATAAAGTCCAAAGTCCTTGACTTGAAAACAAAGGCCGTTCACGACAGCTCTTTCTCAGCCTCTTCTCCAGCCACTCTTCTTCACCATCCTCTCGCCAGATGCAGCTCCCTGAATGGCTGGTGCACCAGCGACTCCCTCACTCCCTGTCCAGCAACCACCTGCCTCTCTCTCTCTCCCAAATGGCCAGACTGTCTGGTTTCTCTGAGATTTACTCAGATCATTTCAAGGAAGCTGCGCTGACTCCAGTCTGACTCTGAACCACCTCCGTACACCCTTCTTTCTGCAAAGCCACCTCGGTCCCAGCACTTACAGGCTGGTCTGCTTCCCTGTCTGTGACCTCCTTGAGGACCAGTAATGTGGTTTGTCCATGTCTTTTTACTCCAGCACCAGTAGGTAGGCACCTGGTTCATGCTTGTCATATGGACAAATGACAACATGACTTACCAACAAATGAAAAGCATAGATTTTACTACAAAAAAAAATCTAAATTTTGCTGCTTTCTGAAAATAAGGTATTCAGTCAGTTGTCAAAGGCATTCATTTTCCATACTTTCCTGTAGCCTTGAAATGGGTATTTACTTAGGAGGTTAATGATGTAGGGGAAGATAATTCCTTTAGCTTATTTTACTTCCTGAGGCTTTATTGCAAGGCTGATTTGCTCTGTCTGGTATGACCCCTTCTTTCTCTCCGATTTCTCCCTTTTGGAATAAGAATATCTACCCTGCGCCTGTACCACCATTGTTTTTTGGCAACAGATAACTTGTATTCATAGGTCCACCAGTGGAAAGGAATTTTGCCCCAGAATGGACCGCAACCAGAGTTTCACCTCTACCTGATTTAGATTTAGAGGGTGAGATTTTGGACTTAAGGGTTGATGCCGGAATGGGTTAAGATTTTGGGGGCTGTTGGGATGGGTTGAATGTATTTTGCATGTGGGAAGGACATGAATTTTGGGGGTCAGAGGGCAGACTGTCATGGATTGAATCGTGTCCCCCAGCAAAACATATGCTGAAGTCCTAACCCCTAGTACCTGTGAATGTGACTTTGTTGGGAAATAGGGTTTTTGAAGATGTTACCAGTTAAGTTAGCATGAGGTCATACTGGAATAGGATGGATCCTAGTTCAATCTGAATGCCGTCCTTATAAGGGATGGAAACAAACACAGAGAGACATACATCGAAAACACTGCCATGTGAAGATGCACCTACAAACCAAGGAATGCCAAGAAATGCCTCCAGCTACCAGAACCAGGAGGAACAAGAAATAATCTTCCCCTAGAGTGTTCAGAGAAAGCATGGTCCTACTAACATCCTGAATTGTTGAATAGCAAAGATGTCGCCTTGAAGACTAAGGTGCGCCTGATGCAAGCTGTGGTGTTTTCAATTGCCTCATATGGATGCGAAAGCTGGACGATGAAAAAGGAAGACAGAAGAAGAATCAGTGCCTTTGAATTGTGGTGTTGATGAAGAATATTGACTATACCATGGACTGCCAAAAGAATGAACAAATCTGTCTTGGAAGAAGTACAACCAGAATGCTCCTGAGAAGCAAGGATTGTGAGACTACGTCTCACATACTTTGGACATGTTATAAGGAGGAACCAGTCCCTGGAGAAGGTCATCATGCTTGGTAGAGTAGAGGGCCAATGAAAAAGAGGAAGACCCTCAACAAGATGGGTTGACACAGTGTTTGCAACAATGGGCTCAAACACAGCAACAATTGTGAGGATGGTGCAGGACCAGGCAGTGTTTCGTTCTGTCGTACGTGGGGTCGCTATGAGTCGGAACCGACTTGATGGCACCTAACAACAACAGTAACGGCATCCAGAACAGTGAGACAATACATTTTTGTTCTTGTATGCCACTTGATTTGTGGTATTTTGTTACAGCAGCCCTTGGAAACTAATATAGTTTGGTTTTTGATTATATCATGCATTTGATCTTTGTGAGATGCTTAAAAAAATCACCTGTCTATTGATCTAGGAAATGTACTTAATTTCTTTAAAAACGTTTCACTTTGGGGGCTGGGGGGTTTTGCCCGGTTGCCAAAATAGATGCCATCAATGATGTCACTGATGGTGGTGTCATTTGTTCAAAATGCTACATCTGCCCAGTGATGAGCTTTGAAATGCTTACATAGGCTATCAAAAGGTTTTGCTTGGAACTTCCAGCACAACTTGTATATATTTGTTTATATATATATTGAAGCAGCTGTGAGAATATGTTCAATAAAAAAAGAAACAATTGAATTGGAAAATATCACTTAAATTTCAACAACAACAACAAAATAAAATGGTAGTAGTAGGCCGAGACAAGGAGCTGGAGGTGTGTGTTGTAGATGTGCATAAATTTTGACGTAGTTGATATTATGCTTTCTTGGGACAACACAAAAATGGAAATTCATTCTGCCACATTGTTTTCATTGTCTATGGGGAAAAACAGTGATTATCATTTTCTCTTCATAGAAGCCACGGCGTTAAGGAATGGAGATCAAGGCCAAGTACGTGCTTTATAGATATCGATTTTTTTCATCCTTTTGACAGTCAATTAAAAATATTTCCCATGATTTTCATCAGTAATAGTTTTCACTATTTCTTTTTCAGCTCATTTCTACAGTTCCCAATAGTATTTTAGGCTCTTTGGCTGTGACTCTTTTAGTCATTTTTTGAAAATAAATGAGTAGTTACTGATTTAATGTTTAGTTATGACTGTTAACTATTACACAAGAATTGGGGTATGCACACTTGTTTTTCTCTTGTGGTCTTTCTCTTCACACCCTCACATCCTACTCTTACACATACTTGGCTCATGGGAATAACTATTTAGAGATAAGCTTAGATGGAGGCTTAATTTCTAGTTTTGGTTTGAATTCTATGATGTGCTGCAGTTACCTTATCTGTCAGGTAAAAACTTGAACTTCTAAAGAACAATATGTTCTCCAAACGCAAGATGTAATTATTATAAAGAGGGTATTAATCCATATATTAATTGATTCCTATAGTAAAAGTAAATGTACTTTCCATTTTCCACAAATTGTTTCCCTTTTAAATATGCCTCATATCCATCTTCTGCAAAATGAAGTTGCACATAACATCTCATGCTGTTATATCCAAATACGCTTCCTTCCTCCCTTTCTTTAAATATTTCTTGAGTGACTCATGGAGAATGTAAGAAAGAGAGACGTACACACCCACAGAAACGGGACACATACTGTCTTAAAGAATCCCTCCCCAGCATGCCTATGTCATCTAAATGCAGCACTAGGCTTTTAATGGGGACTCCAAATATTTGTAGATTTGAACATGCATTTTAAAATAATTTCATCATAACTATCTTTATTTCAACAGTAATGGACAAGCAGTGTCTATTAGTAGCATATTCCTGCTTTCAAAGTTCTGAAGCCAGCTCTGACCTCAAGGAAAAGGAACCATTTTTAAAGTCTATTTGAATCTATTCATTTGTCCATTCATGCAAAAATTAACTATGGGGAAAAGGTAAAATGTAGGAAAGGGGATAAAAATCAGAATACTCTTCTGCTTCTTTTCTGTTCTGGCAGGTTCAAAACCAATAATGTAAGTGTTCACTGAAGTAGTCTCAAAAGATTGCAAGCTCCTCTAGCACAGTGTCTGACACATAGTAAGTGCTCAATGAATACCAGTTTATTCATTACAATGTAACGGGCTGTATCTAGAGGACTCCTTTCTTTCTACTTGATTCACCATTCCATTTTCTTTTTTTCTCTTTTGTGCTTCAAGAAGGGTCTGCATGTGCTTTGTTTTCAGAATCTGTAAAATGGGTTCAATGCTTAATTACCTAGTAAAATGCAGGCAAGAATCTAGGTCAGAATTTTCCTTAAATCTCTTCTCTGATTTAAGACACTTCAGGGATGAGATATATGAGATCCTATGTCAACGGATGATGATTTTTAGCTTTACAAGTGACCCACAATCCGGTAGCGGGCGCAGTGAGAAATTAAGAAAATAGCACACTTTTATCGCTGTCATTTCACATTCACTCAAATCTGAACTGGAATGCCACAAAAACAACTCCCTGTTAGCCCAGAGGAAAAAAAAAAAAAAAAGAAAGAAAGTAAAGGGGAAATTTAGATTAGTCACAAAGAAGTTCCCCCGCCTGCCTGCAAAAGCTGAAGCGTTAAAACTGAGACAGTCCTCTCTGCTCTTTCAATCGTCTTTTATCTCTGGTCCTGGGACCTCTGTGTATTTTCTGATTGATACTCTTTGTTTTGCCTTCACCTCCTCTTTTGTGGGGGAACAGGTTAGCCCTCCCCCGGGTTCCTCTTGCTGCAACTTTCATCTTCCCTGCATCCAGGCTGTGAAGATGGAAAGGGTCCAACCCCTGGACGAGAATGTGGGAGATGTGCCAAGGCTGAGATTCGGGAGGAACAGTCTATTGCTGGCGACCTCTGTGATTCAGTGGCTGGGCTTGCTGTTGTGCCTAACCTACATCTGCCTGCACTTTTATGCTTCTGAGGTAAGACGCACTGCCGGGCATTTATCCCTCCAGCTCGTGCTGCTGACAGCTCCAGCAGCTGCAAACGGTCACTTGGAAATGATCTGATGCCAAAATTGTTAGAAGTGGTTTCTTTTCCCCCTCCACAATTTTAAAGTGTGGTCAGACACCCTTCTGTCTCTTCTTTCCTTCCTTCTTTGCAGTGGTGGCAGTGGCAGGGCAGAGTGGAGGTAGGGCAGGGACAATGCTTTGAGATTATTCTCTTTTTCTTTGCAATTCAAGGATCTTGGTATTCCTTCATGAGCTCAATTTTGAAGCTCTGAATCACTGATGTACTGGGTTTATCCACCCTGCTACTAATGTGTCTCATCAGGGAATTACTATAAAAAGGAAATTAGGGACCACTACCACTTTCCCATCACATTAATACACTCCATATACATAAAAGGAGGTTTTGTTTTTTTTAAGAATGCCAAAAGTATCTATTTAAATCCTTTTAAATATCTTAACCTGTGCATTTTAAGGGCAGGGATGTGTGTGTGCATGGGTGTGCTTGTGTGTATGTACACATGTCCTGTCATTTACCCCAACGATTAAATCAGATATTGTTTCTAGCAGCCTGTCTCTACCAATCACAATGTAAAGACATCACCTGGTATTTTTTCCAGTTTGTCCAATACATGATGCAGTGGGAGATCATTGGTCTAGTATTTTTCCCACTTAAGATATTCTTCCCATTTTTCCTTCTCTTTATTCTAGTCCCATGCATCCCCCTTTAATAATTTTTTTTTCTTATTTATTTGTTCAGATATACAAACCTTATTAGGTTTTTAAGGAAGTTCTCGATGGCAGGAGACTCCATTGAAAAGAAAATAAATCCCCATTCACCTTGCGTTCTCTCTCGCTGGGGTTATTCCGATAATTCTTGTGTCTTGGCTGGCTGCTTTGGGTTGGAAAAGTCTCTCCCTGGTAAAAGACAGTAGGAGCTTGTATTCCTGACCGCCGTGTCCAAAACTGGGTACCCCAGAGTAACGGAGGATGAGATGAGCAGAGTGCTAGCAGATGTCTGGCCTTATCTCTGCCCACAGAAACTGAGCGTTTGCGGTGCAGGGAGGCTGGTGGGAGTCTGGTTGTGATTGCAGTACCGCGGAGAGTGCTTGCGTCTACGAACTCTACAGGCGTAGCGGGTCACGCTCCCATCTCCAGACTGGTTAATCCGACAACACGCTCATCTTCTGCTCACCACACCACTGTTTACTGCTCTTTGTGCAGAACCTTGGGAGTGAAATCAGAGCAGGCGATTTGAGGAGGGGGGATGTGGGGGAGGAGTAACGTGTCCATGGCAGGATGCCCAAGGCAGAGACAGAAATTGGGCTCTTCCAAGAAGAAAACAAACACAGTAACCAAAAATAGAACAGCTGAGTGCATTTGCCAGGTCTGGGAGCCTTAAAGCTTTATTTCAAACAACCACAGCATTACACACTTCCTTACACCGTGGGATGATAAAACGACAGGACAAAAAGGCTAACCAATTGCATTAGGGCTCTGAGCAGGAGGAAGCAAAAGGTGAAACTTACATGTATAATAGCCTGCTGGTGGCAGGGGCCGCCCACGGAGGATTGATGCCCAGGGGACACTGAGAGGAAGAGGTGTCCTTTCTGGCAAGGCGCCCAACCGCCCTGTGACAGCGCTGGGAAGGAAAGCTGAGCGCTGGCTTCCAGGACTCTAGAACTCACAATACGCCTATCTCTGGGAGAGAATTAACTTTTTCCAGCCTTGGTGCAGTCTTCCAGGAAAGATCAGGCAAGTTCTGCAGAAATAGAAGCAAAGACATAGGAGGTGCATTAAAACTGTGCGTTGAAGAAACTCATTCTCATATACTGGGGATCCAGAAATATTTCTAGCCCAGATAGTTGAAATTCATTTGACATTAATTAAAATTTTTCTTTTCTTATTTCTAGCTCGACTGTTTTAGCTAATGTGATTTTTCATAATGTTACAGGATCCAGGGCAACGCAATGGGTCCTTACGTTTAATCTCATATACTTTGTTACGGGGCAGGATAGCACAGACTGGTTGCGTCT
>NW_004443957.1:9778277-9782280 GCF_000243295.1 Trichechus manatus latirostris | reverse complement strand
GGAAAATAAAATTTGCACATATATACTTAATGTATATGCTACGTACCTACCTAAATAACTTATTCTGGGTTAACAACATATCTTGCTTGGAAAGGGGGAAGAAGTTACCACCCTTGGAGAATATCCATGACACAAGTTCTAAAATTGACCTTTTTGGTTAGTCAAAAACAATATACGCTGTTTGGGTATTTATTGGAGCTTCAGTTTAAAGTGACAGGCTTCTAGTTGTATCTGGAACTTCAGCTGGGGGACAATAGCAAAAAAAAAAAAAGCTGATTTATAAGGTGAGAAGATTTTGTAAATTATGTCTGCGAGCCACTGAGCCCTTGAATCATGGTGCTTTCAAGATCTTTATTACCTTCATTATAGCACTTTATATATGTCTGTGCTTTTGGCAATAATTCTTCAGCTTATCCTGCTGTTATATGTATATGTACATTCTTATGCCTCTTTACTGCTGGGAAGAACAGAAATGGAGGTACCTGGAAAGTGAGTCGACCAGTTCTGTGTCAGTGACAGCCAGACTTAGAATTCATGTATTCTTGATGAAGTTTCAGGCTATAACTTGGACCTTTTTTGGGATTATTTTGGAAGAGAAAGAGGAACTTGCCTAACAAATCTTGTCTCAGATTAATTCAATTTAAGTGTCACTCCCTGTAATCTGCTTTTAAGAAATTCTTTTCTTTTATGAGAGAAATACAAATAAGATTATTTCAAACACAATTGAATTTGTATTTCATAAGCAAATCTATGGGAATACAAAAGATACATCTGAAGTATTGAGCTGATTGCTCATAAAGTATTTTGAGGCTCTTAAAAGAGGTATTAATGAAAACCTGTAGAATTGTTGGATGTTTGAGTAGGTATTACCTACCCACTGCCGTTGAGTTGATTACGACTCATAGCGGCCCTATAGAACAGTGTAGAACTGTCCCATAGGGTTTCCAAGGTTGTAAATCTTTACAGATGCAGAATGCCACATCTTTCTCCCGCAGAGCAGCTGGGGGGTTTGAACCATCTACCTTTTGGTTAGCAGCCTAGTGTTTTAACCACTGCACTGCCAGGTCTTCTGAGCAGGTATTAGATGTAGGCTATTTACAGGTTAGGAAACAGAAACCCAAAAGGATGAGTGAAATGCTCATGATCACATTCCTAGTTAATCAGAAAATCCTGACTCTAGACTAGTGTTCTTCCTGTTAGCAATCAAAAGCATTCTTTTTCAAATTCCTTCCATTGAGTGTTTACTTGTGCCGTCTACCATTTGATCGTTGGAGACACAAACATGCACTGCCTAAGGCTTTTGAACTCTTTAAACTCCGTCAAATTGCAGAATGGGGGCAGAAGAGGGGGCAGACACGTGGAGACAAGTTCCAGGTGCAATGGGAAAATGAGAGGAGGGCAGGGGGAGGGACTATGTAAGTCTTTGGACAGTCACGGAAAACTAAGGAGAGGGAGGTAATGCTTGTGCTGATATTAGAAGGAAGAGTAGAAAGTCTTTAAATAGATGAGAGATAGGAGTGCGCTGGGGGCAGAAGGCTTTCTAGGGAACAGCAAGTTGTTCAAAATGGCTGCAGAAGAGTGTTCACGGGGAAAGTAGCAGAAGAAGAGGCTGAAAATCTAGGCCGAGACAGATTACAAAGGGTCTTGTATATTATGCTAAGACATCATACTTCATCCCATTCTATGCAAAATAAAAATTCAAGGAAAACAACAAAAAATGTTGCTACTCCAGATTTTGCTTCTGTTATTGTGGTATATGTTGGCAAAGACAGAAAGTGAGTCTAATTTCATACGTCACTAGGGGGCACCACAGTAAAACTAACCATTTTCCAACATCTTTTAAAAGCACTATCCTTTTTACCCCTGAGGAGTTAAGATTAGACAATTTTTCTAAGGAAATCAAGTGCTCATCCACATATAAAAGGATGAACAATATCGAGGATGGGAGGAGGGCCTAATATTGTTTCCAGAGCCCTGGTGGCTCAGTGGTTAAGAGCTCGGCCGCTAACCAAAAGGGCGGCAGTTGGAATCCACCAGCTGGCTCCTTGGAAACCCTATGGGGCATTTCTGCTCAGTCCTATAGGGTTGCTATGAGTAGCAATCGACTCGATGGCAATGGGTTTGGTATCTTTGGAATATTGTTCCTATATACACAGTAAATATTTTCTAAATGGAAAATCTAGACATGTATTCCGACCCAAGTACTCACGATAGAACTGAAAAATTTGAATGGGGATCATCCTGGGAAATGTCACACACATCCACACATATAGACACGAATAGAGGAGAGTTGAGAAGCGAGCAGAAAGCCTCTTGGTACAGACCTAGGAATATAATCTCTCTATTAAGCGCTTGACTACTAACTGAAAGGCTGGCAGTACGAACCCACCCAGAGGCGCCCTGGAAGAAAGGTCTGGTGATCTGCTTCCAAAAAGTCACAGCCTTGAAAAACGTATGGAGCACAGTTCTACTCTGCAACACCTGGGACCGCCACGAGTAGTAATCGACTTGACAGTAACTGGATTGGTTGGTTTTTGGTATTCCTCTTCCCAGATCTCAGCCTGTAGTACCAGCACTGAGCAGGCCCAGCCTTGCATAGGGGCTGACTCCGCTGACCTTCCAATTCTGTTTCTTTTAATAGTAGTTACTTTTGTGCCCTTCACCCTCAGAGAGCCTGAAGCTCTCTCCCCACTTGAACGAGTCTCCTTTCATGGAAAATGAAAGTCAATATTCTGGAGTCCTCTGGGTTAGAGGAGCCATGGTACAGTGTTGTTATTCCTGTTTTGTGAGTGAAAAAAACAGAGTTACAAAGTAGAAAGGTTATTTTCCCACAGTCATAGATGAAATAGGAGCCCTGGTGGTGAAGTGGTTAAGTTTTCAGCTGCTAACCAGAAAAAGCCCCCCCACCCCGCCCCAGGTTCGAACCGACCAGCTGCTCCAGGTGAGAAAGATGTGGCAGTCTGCTTCACTGTATAAAAATTTATAGCCTGAGAAACACTATGGGGCGATTCTACTCTGTCCTGTAGGGTTGCTGTGAATCGGGATGAAATACATGGCAGAGTCTGGGTCGAAACCCTAACTCCCCAACATCCTATGCTTACTGTAATTTGTTTGTAGCTGCCCATACTTTTGGTATCCACATCTTTGTGAATGAAGGTATCTTATACCAGAAAAACAAACAAACATAAAAACCTTCTCAAACGTTTGGAGGTGTAGAAGAGAGTGCACCGGACCAAGAATCAGAGGACTCTGGTCCTGTCCAGACTTTTAGCCTCCCTGGAATTCCTTGAGTCTCAGTTTAATTATTTCCAAAATTGGAAGTGGGAGTGGGGGCGGTGGACAATACCATTCCTATATATCTTATCTGTCTGCTGTAGGATCAAGTGTTGTATTACAGAGCTTTGTAAATGTTAAGATTATTATTAATTACTAACACACTTCCATAGCGTACTGCCACCAAAATTCTTACCTTGTAGTAAACACGCACATATACCATACATCATACCTCAGAAAGAGTATCATGGTTAAGCTTAACCTTAAGTTTGTGGACCTTGATTTCTCTACTGTCATTCTTCGGACTAAAAAAAAAAAAAAAAAAATTTTGCAATAGTTCTAACATTTTGAACATGGATTTCTAATGCAGAGCTTATGGCTGCATTAGAGAAGAAAGGAAGAATGAAGGAGATAATTTATGAGGGTATGAAGTGTTATTAGGCTCAGTGTCTGCTTATTCGGTTGTTTGGAAGGTGGTTCAGAGATCTATAACTACTACAAACTTAGAACACATAGCCAAGCTGTGGCTCTCTTTCTCTACTTTGAAATATTTCATCTAGTTGTCAAATGATTTACTTGGCTGCCAAGTAGGGCAGAAAATTATACTTAGAAGAGGCGTATGGTCTGGTGGTCCCTGTTTCACAATACTAGAAACATTGGGGATATGACTGGGGCATGGTTTTACAATTCTTTCCTTTTCTGTGGACTTCTCATTCTGAAGCCACCTTCC
>NW_004443957.1:9751576-9776939 GCF_000243295.1 Trichechus manatus latirostris | reverse complement strand
ATCCTATTTTAGGAAGAACAATCCTAAATTTTGTTTCTCAATTTAGTTTCCCATCATATACTCTGATTTTAAGAATTACTTCCATGTGATAGTATGATTTGCACATTATGGGCAAATAACTACTCAACCACTTATTCATTCAGTTACTCAGCAATATATATGGAGTGCCAGCTAGCTGTCAGGCACGGAGAGAACAATGATGAGCAAGATGGACATAGTCCTCCTAGAGCTTCTAGCCCAGTGGGGAATGAAGGCCAGATGAAAGCAACAACATAGCATATAAATAGTGCTGAATAGCCGAGGGGCAGGGATACAGTGCTTCAGTGCCTAGGGCCTCGGCACCTCTGTTGTTTTTCTGTCCTGCAACAAGAAGCTCCACAAAAAGCTACCTACAAGTTTCGATACTAGTTTCTCAATTGGGATTATAAAAGGAGCATACTTTTCTTTTACATGCAGCCACTTGGTTTCCCTTCCGTTGATCAACAGAAAGGCTTTAGCTTAAAACGTCATCATCATTGTTACTACCATCACCACCATCATCCCACTGCTATTCTGAGATGGTTTTTACCAGTCATTAGTCTCAGTTTGTACCAGAGTAAATGTTTAGGATTATTCAGATGTCCTGAAGAGAGTTTTTAAAATGCAAATGAGGCTAAGAGCTTCATTGCAGACACACAACAGGGATCATCTTAATTGATCATTAACCGTCAGAGGAACTACTTGGGGAGAAGGAGTCCTTCTGCTTTGATTATAGCAGAGGAGTCTATTGTGTTGAAAAGGTCTTCTTTCAAACCTTACTACCCAATCCCTTGGAATTTCCCTTTCGAATATTGTGATTTGCCTAATCTCTGAAATTATTTATTCCAGCCACCTTAACCGAGGCTGGATATTCAGAAGAAGAAATGAAAGACTGAGGTAGGGAAAGGTTCAAGACCAGAACCAGGTATCCCTGTTCCCAGCCCAATGCCTTGTCCACTCTACTAGGTTGCCTTTCAAAGCAACAGTCCCTATAGCAAATGAGATGACGAATGAGTGACTTCAAATGGAAAAATATTGACTATAATAATTCTGTTGCTTCCTTTGTACTCAAAGATGAATGGGACAATTTAAAAAGCCTTGAAAAATATATGGTGCTGCTTAGAATCAGTGTCAGATGTATGTGACCATGCAGCCACTGGCTACACTCCAGGCATAGCCTAAGGGGCTAAACTCTGTTTTGTTCAGAAAACTTTTATTTACTGAGCGCCAATTATGTTTGAGGTATGGCAGGATGTAGGGTGATAAAGTGGATACGTTGTAAACTTATCATTCCAGTTGGTTAGAGACTAAGCTGATACAAGGATAATATGGTGGAGACTTCCCCAATCACTGAGGTGAGGAAGGGAGTTCTCAGAAATGTTTTGGCAGATCTCTTTGTCAGTGTACTTTGAGGACTTCCCCAAAGTACACTTAATATAGGAAGAGAAACCCAGCTGTAAGAGAATATTCTCTTTAAGGATATGAAGACTTGGTGCATTGGGTCCATCACATAACTTTGAAGGTGTGTTCCTGCTACATGGATGATTTTAACTGATTTGGTTGTTTACATGAATACACAAGTTTCTCTTAGGAATCTGTCAACAACTAAACATTAGGAACAATGAAACCACAGTTTATGTTTTCTGAGATAGAAAGGAATGGGTCTGTAAATGGAGACCTCTGAGGGAAGACTTATATGGCCATTTCTAAGTAGATTTGACAAGAAGAGTGGAAGTGGTTAGAGAGAGGATGGTATTAGGAGATCCCATAGACTGTGCATTGGTGAGGAAGGTGGAGGTTAAGAGAGAGATTGCAAACAAAGGGAGCTGGCAGGGATGATGAAGAGTAGGGATGGAGAAAGAGAAGGTTTTGGATGACAATTAAAATGGATTTTCTTTGAGTTAATTAATCCCAACAAATTCTGTATTTAACCAGGTTTTCAAGGTAACATAGTATTTTTGTCTCTGAGAAACATAACTTTTGGGATAAGGTTTTCTGAGCATGGAAGACTTCCCTGGCCAGAGAACCAGCGCTTACTCTTTTTTTTCTATTCATTTCTCTTTATCTCTCTGGGTGGGGTTCTGAAATTCCTTGGTTAGAAGTGGGGACCCATAACTTTGTGAGGGGCTGTTTCCATGGAGAACTGAAGACACACTAAATCCGAGGGAAAAAAATCTATCTTCTTAGCTACCATAGTGGGTGTGAAAAATTCTGTCTTCCTCTTCAGAGGCCCCTTGAAATACACACCCTGGAAGCTCATGAGATGTGTTTTTACCATCTCTCAGATCTCTTCTGATTGACCTGAAGCCCAATGTGTGGGGAGGAGAGGCCACATCCCAGTGGAGGCTCATGGTGACCTGGGGAGTCCCCATCACAGATCTCTTTCCCCACAATCCTCCACTGACTTACTCCCTACCCTTACCCCTACCTTGTCCCAGGATCTTGACATTGTGGCCTACCATCAAGTGAGGAAGGGCAAGGCCCACATAGTGAATGTAGAGCCCATTTCCTGGTTTCATACTTGATGAGTATCATTCCCTCCTGCCGTAGATTGCCCCTCCAGGACAAATGCTAAATGAGTGTAAAGTGGGCAGCCCCATGCCACATCCAGTGAGTCAGAATTGGAGGCTCACACTCTCTAAAGATAAGCTTTTGAAACAAGCATCACATACCTTTTTGAGTACACAGTACTGGCTACTGGCAAAATGGCAGACATCAAACACTTCCAGCGATGTTCTTAGAGAGCTCAGAGCTGGGGGCACTGAGAGAGGCCAGGAAAGGACCTAGTAAGACTCTTCTTTGCAGTACCTGCTTGCAGCCTACTTTGTACTTGTCCATAGGCCTGCTGCCCTTTGCCAGGACAGTTGTGCCTAATCAGAGCCAAGTTAATCATTTTGCCATTCTGAACTATACAAATGACCCTATGGGGTTGGCTTAGGAGCTCTTACTGGAGGAGAATTTCTGGGCATTTTGAGATATATTTGAGTATTTTGAGAACTATCCAAAAGATAATAACTTCATCTTGTCTAGTACTGATGATGAAAATGATTCATATTAATCTTAAACTCTCAGATTAATGCATTTTAAGAGTTTTTTTACTCTTAAGATAGTGTAGGATAAAGAAGAGGCACATTATCATAGAAAGAACCCTGGCATTTGATCAAACTCAAGTTAATACCTGTTGATTCTTGAGCAAGTTCTTAACACTGATTCTCATTTTCCTATCTTTAAAATATGGGTAATTATTACTCCTACTTCAGGGGTTATTTTGAGCAGCAAATGAGGCAATGGATTTGGAAGGGCTTAGCTCAGTACATGGCATGTTATAAGTGCTCAGTAAGTTTCTCTTTTTTTTGAACACATTAAGCATGGTCTCATTTCTAGACCTTTCCTCTAGCTAATTATGTTATGCCTTTTGCTTATCTGGGTCTTCTCTCTCTTTCAAGACCTAAGTCTAAGTCTTTCCTCCCTGGTGAATCTTTCTTAGCTACCACAGCCTACAATGATGTTTCTACTCTCTGGAACCTTATGACATGCATTGCCTAGGGATACTGCTCATTTGGCATTTATCAAAGATTACCTTTGTCTTTTTAGGTAAGGGACACTTTCCCGGATTGGAGTATAAGTTTGTTCAAAAAGAAGGATTGTGTGATCTATTCCTTTGTGTTCCCAGAGTTAAGAGTACTACCTGCTACAATAGCAGTACTCAATGGAACTACAATAGTACTCAATAATACAATAGTACTACAATAGTACTCAGTAATTGTTGATGCTTCTGCCACCAAACTACTGAATAGTATGACAATCATATTATTCATCGAACAGTTGAATAATACTTACAGTAAGGCAAACATTTCTTGGGCACCAGCTTTGAGATAGTTATTGCACAGGGCATAGAAGAAGATACATTCCCTGAATTCAAGTCTCTGGGAGTTCACAGTTTAGTGGAGTGATTCTCCAATGCTGAACTTTGGGTGCCTGTGAAAATGAAGATTCCTGGGTCCACCCAGACCTTTGGAATCAGAGTCTCTGGGAATAAGTCATTGAGTCACTGAGCCATCTGCACTTTTTACACATTTCCTAGGAGATTCTAATGCACATTAGAATTTGGAACCATCAGGCTGGCAGACCTTCCCATTGCATCATCAGTTGCTCCTAGATCTGCCACATGTGCTCATATGTGAAGTGCCTACTGAGTATTCAGTTGTTCCTGTTTTCTTGGCTTCTTGTATGACAGTCCCTCAAACCCAGAAAGGAAGCCTGGACTCTGGCTTTCCCCATGTGCTCTCACCATGAGGTCATTGTGAGACTGCTGGGCTGCCTGTCCACTGAATGCTGCAGCTTCTTCTCTTCTCCAAGACTGGCAGTGACGTGGACACAAGGAATGGAACATTACTGCAGTTTTCATGGCAGTTTCTCCTCAATTCAAATTTGCAGTGGAAGAATAAAAATTACTTTTGTGGTATAAAGAAAAATGTACTAAAGTGGAGGGGAGGAGTCAAATCCCTACACTTCTGTTGACCTCAAATTCCTTATTTGTAAAATATAAGATTCAGCTAGAAGATGTCTTCTTTTATACCTTTTCATGCTTCTGAGACCATCTTATCAAGCTTCAGTGTGGACTTTGATTCTGGTGTAGAGACTTAAGGGAGGAATTTCCATTTCACTTTTGAGAATGCGTGGGCTCTTCAGACTTTGCAGATTGAAGATGCTTTATCCTATAGCTTGTCCTCCCATACAAGCCTTCCCGGGCCTTTGACATTTTCAGTTATGTTTTGGTATTTTGCTTTTCTTGGTATACAAAAAGCATATTTCTGCATGTGGGTAATTTTCTGGTAATCTTTCTCATGAAGCCCAGATTCTTCGGTTCTGTTCTTCTGGACCATAGAGACTAGAGGGCTGACATTTTAGGGGCTTGATGATTTTGTTAGTCTTTTTTTAAAAATTCATTTCTTCATTCTATAAACATGTAAAACTTATATAGTGTTGTTTTTACTTACTGTCATGTCGGCTCCAACTCATGGTGACATGGGTATAAAAGAACAAAATGTTGCATGGTCCAACACCATCTCCAGCACTATATTGGGCAAAAATGTTTTGTTGTAATCCACAGGATTTTCATTGGCTAATTTTTGGAAGTAGATCTCCAGGCCTTTTTTCCTAGTCTGTCTTAGTCTGGAAACTTCGCTGAAATGCACTGTCATGAGTGACCTTAACTGGTATTTGAAATATCGGTGGCATAGCTTTCAGCATCGTAGCAACATACAAGCCAACACAGTAAGACAAACTGACAGATAGTTGGTGGTATATAATGTTACATAGAATAAATTATGAACATCACAAGGATCTTGTCTTCCATGTACATACAAGAATAATAGCTGACATTAAATCAACAAAGTCCCAGACTGGGTGCTTAAAATTCACATACATTATCTCATTCAATCCTCACAATATCTCTCAGAGATATAGATTTTTGTTATCTCCATTTTTCATATAAGGAGACTGAAGATTAGCAAGGTAATGTAGCTTTTCCAAGGCTGCACAGCTAAGTAGGCTGGTGGAGGAGATGAGGCATGTATCCAATGGATGTATTATAAATCAGTAGGGGGTAAATGCCATTAGACTTATTCAAAATACTTTTTATGGGAGTACAGACGTCAAAAATCAGGGATGTGATTTAGGCCTGGGAAGTAGTAAGAATTTGATCGGCAGAGATAGATAGAACATTCTTGGTGGAGACAACAAAAGAAGCAAGCAGTTTTGAATGTTTACTCTGTGCCAGGCAAGCTGCTTTCACATGTGTTATTCTCCTTAAACATCACAGTCATCTCCTGGGAGACTCCAGTGAAGGTACCTATTATGCCTTATTTTCACAAATAAAAAAACTAAAGCTCAGAAATGGTATGTAACATTTCTAAATTCACAAAACCAGAGAAGTCAGAATTTGAACTGAATCTGACTCCAGAGCCTATGCTGTTTGTCCCATCCTGCCAAGCTCTCTATCCAAAGACAAGGAAATGAGAGCAAATGATTGGCTAGATCATAAAACATGGAAAGAATATGTATGACTATAAAGCTTGACAAAGATTTTGGAGCCAAACCATGAAGGCTTTGAATTGGGCACTGTGGGAGTGTTTGTTTCTGGGCAGTGGGTAGTCAGCATGAGGTAACCAGGTGTGGAGGGCGAGGGGGGAAATGGCGGAAGGGCAGGGAGCAAGAGAAAGGACCGTCTTTTTCTACTTTACAACGTTGCCTTGATTTAACAGCACTGATGCTACTGAGAGACTTCTGAGAATATGCAAATTTTGACCCCTGGGTGACCTTCAGGAAAAGGAACAAAGAGGCCTGAGTCTGAAATTCCAGTAGACCAGTCCAAGAGAGGAGGTCACATGTGCTGTTCCTTTCTGCCTCTCAACATCTTGGTCTCAGAGGATGTCAGCTTGGTCACTACCGCCCCTACTTTATCAGGGCATTTCAGAAAGTTGGGAATTTTTTTTAATTTTCAGGAACTTTTTGGAGATTTTTGTAAAGCCAATCAAATAATCACAAGGATTTTGTCGGTCAGGGAGCCTGAAGTAAATTTGGGGATAAGGAAGGATTCCTGCTTTTCTCTTTTATTAAAATTGACTCAAAGTTGCAACTTGTTAGTCGCTATTGAGTCAGCTCTGACTCATGGTGGCCTTGTGGATAATAGAACAAAATATTGCCCAGTTCTGCGTCATCTTGATGATCACTGGTGTGCTCGAGTCCCTTGTCGGCGTCTGTTGTATAGTGCCTTCCAAACTAGGAGGCTCATCTTCCAGCACTATATCTGACAATAGTTTGTTGTAATCCATAGATTTTCACTGGCTAATTTTTGGAAGTGGATCACCAGGACTTTCTTCTTAGTCTGTTTTAGTCTGGAAGCTTTGCTGAAACTTGTCCACCATGGGTGACCCTGCTGGTATCTGATATACTGGTGGCATAGTTTCCAGCATCATAGCAACACACAAATCACCACAATACAACAAACTGACAGATGGGGGGTGGCAAGATGCAACTTACAAAATCCAAATCATGGAAAGTTAATGCTGAAAGCGATGCCCAAGATCTTGTAGTAATTTTTAAAGTTAAGAAAACTGAAGTCAAAAGAGGTTTTGTAACTTGCCTAGAATACACTGTACCTGACTGCCTTGTATTCAAACCCAGGTTGCTGGATGCTGAGCCCTGTGCTACCCCACAGGCTGCTTCTGAATTCAACAAGGTGGCGATTCATGGTGACCCAGAGTTAAGGGGTCATTTATTTACCCAGAGGATTATGGTGGTAGGGTAATATGCCTTCTGAGAGGTCTTTCTCCAGAACATTGCCTTAAGCGTAAAGAACACTAATTCAGCTGACACAAACAGTTTACAGAGGGGAGGGAGCTAAAGACTTCCCATTTCTACCCAAGTCAACATATCTGTCCAAGTGCTGGCTTCAGAACTGCCCTCCTTTCTTCCTACGCTGCCTGTTGGTTTCAGCTTGGTAAGGCTTTGACTAGACTTATAAGGGAAGTAGGGGTTTCCCCATCTGTGTGGGCAGTCGCCAATGGAATCCTCTTGCTACTAGTTAGTGTGCCAGGAGAGTGGGAAGCAGGGATTCCACTTTCTAGGGTATGAAAACAAATCCCTTACCACACCTTTCATCAGGACAGCTTGCCAGAAATAACCCCGGGGGAAGGACTGCTGTCTTGGCAGGCACAATAGGCATTTTTTTTTCTATTTCTTTTTTTAGTATGCAATATAAATATATGGCACAACATTTTTTAAACATAAAAAAGTAGACAGTGAAAAGTAAGGGTCTCTCACTCCTGATGTCAGGGTTCTAATTCCTGTCCAGAGGCAACTTTTGTGACCAGTTTCTCATGTATTCTTTCAGATACGTTCAATACCCATACAAGCATTATTGCCATTTTTTAACTTAAATGGGAATACACTGTACACATGATTTTGCCCTTTGCTTTGTTTTCACTTAGTATATCTTGGTGTTTGCTCCATATTGAACTTCTTTGTTATTTTAATCACATTTCTGCAGGCATTTTACCTACTGGACTTCTCTTTGTTTTACTTCCTTTCTTGCTGCTGAGTACTCACTTGCTTCAAATTGGATTTTCCAAGCCATTGAAGAGAAGGGAAAAACCCCACATTAAGAAAAGCTACACGCAAATATAGTGTACTCTTAAGGACTAGACCAGTTTTTATTGCCTGTGTCCCCTGAAAATAGGACCTCTTTACTCCTGTATTACAGTAAATAAGCAGGTAACAAGAAAGCTTCTGGAATTCACTCCCAGTGCATTCTGGGAGTCTGTGGCCATGACAGATTGATTGGTCACAACCTTCTTCATGAGGAGATTTCTATGACTGAATGGGTTTCTTAACAAGATGACTGTTAAGTGCTCTCTTATTCCAATATGGGAAATTGGGATTCAGTGAGTCAAAACAGTATACCAAAGGATATACTGTCTGGCAGAACTGAGGACAGATCTCAGATGCTTGTGTAAAGGAGCAGAATAGTCTTAACTCTTAAGAGATGTTATAGAAAAGAAAGATGGGTGGCTGGGAAGTGTGGGTCTAAACTTCATAGAAAAAGTTGTCTTTTGTCAAGTTCTTGTTTAGTGCAAAACTCTTTTGGAGTTTCTGTCTACGGGCCACTGCATTTCTGCTTCATTGGATATGACTTGCCAACTCCATTTGTTCATTTTTCCTAAAAATGTTTTTTTTTTTTTTTTCTCCCTCAGGTGCCACCTCAGTATCCTCCAATTCAAAGTATCAGAGTACAATTTACCAGTAAGTATTGTCAAAGTTTAACTGATTCATGTTTTTAAAAGACTCTTCTCTTCAGCCTCTTACTTTCCTCCAGAGTACAAACTCTCTCCCTTCCCTTGTGGAAGCAATATATTCTGGAATTGTTGGAGCCCACCTCATTATTTTCATCAGAGACAAAGAGGGCAGGATAAAGAAGAAAAGGAGATTAATTAGGCACCGAATATGCCCTGGTCACTGTGCTAATTACCTTATATGCCTCACTTAATTTCCCTAGGAACATTTTGAGATAGGAATTATTCTCATTTTTCAGGTAAGAAAACAAAGGTTTTACTTCCTACAGATCTGTCTGACGCATCATTTCCTGATAATTCTATTCTCAGACAAATCATACCTTCATGTGGGGAGGGGGAGGCTCCAGATATGAAGGCAATTTGATACTTTACCTACCAGGAGAGCATTATCTGGATCTATGATCATACTACGACAACCACTGGTGATTTCTATCCGAATATTTATATGTTTATCAAGTCCTCCTGAGCCTGAAGTGAAGTATATCCTGCTCTCCATAACTGGTCCTTGTTTTTAATTCAAAGTATGCCCTCAGGGCTTGGTACAAAGCAAGAATTATTGAATTCTAGCCAGCAATGGGGACCTATTTTTTCCCATCACTAAGAGAAATGGACCAAAGCAGGGCATCCAAGATGTGGTTGCTTGGGCATTCAGAATAATGTTGGGGCTGATATAGAAAAGAAATGTAAGCTTCTGGCTTATACTTAAATTGAACTGGCTCCACACAAATCTATCAAAGCCATTACTCTGCCTCCTCCTCCTCCTTTTCTTTCTCCTATAGTAGTGACTCTTCCCAAGTTACCTAAGAAACACATACACACACACACGCACACACACACACACACACACACACGCACACACTAGCAGTAAGGAGGTAGACGTGAACAGCAAGTCTGCTTCCTTTAGCTCCTCCATCTGCATTTTGTTGAGTCCACCCTGAGTTCATAGGTGTTCTGAAATGCACAGCTGTATTATTAGGCTTAAGTGACTGCTGGTCAAGGCCAGTAGTAAATGCTGTTTGTAAGTCCAGTGTCCAGGACATGTGAAAGATTTTCATTCCAGGGCCAAGTGGAGGGAGGATAGAGAATAGGTAAGAACAATTGCTTTGATTCAAGCTTCTGAGTAGCGGTGACGTGCAGACCCAGGACAAGGGACATCCTTGCTGCTCTTTGTCCTAGTCCATACACTGAGGAAGAAAGGAAGTGCTGATGTTGCCAACACCTTCTGGTTCTAAAAAACCCAGGGAAACCTCCAAGCTCTGTTTCCTGCCTGTTGTGACAATTGCTGTAATCATTTAGCTCCCAACCCAGCCCCATCTGAGATTCCCTTGCCCACAAGAAGTCTCAGCTTTTCTTCCTCTTCCATTCCACATGTAGAAACACAGTGCTCTCTTGCTTTTTCTCTTCTCAATATCTTTCCCTGTCACTTTCTTCTCATGTGACTAGTCATATTGGAAGGTTGCTTCCCAGCGCTGTGCTTAGGAATCATTCTTTTTTTCTTCTTGCCCCCTCCCCTCCCCAGGGTGTGAGAACAAGAAAGGTTTCATCCTCACATCCCCAAACAACCAGGAAACCATGAAGGTGCAAGACAACTCCATCATCATCAGCTGTGATGGGTTTTATCTCATCTCCTTGAAGGGCTACTTCTCCCAGGAGGTCAGCCTCACCCTTTTATACCGGAAGGGCTGGGAGCCCCTCCTCTCCCTGACTAAAGTCAGGTCTATCAACACTGTCACAGTGGCCTATCTGGCTTTCAAAGACAAAGTATACTTGAATGTGAGCACTCATAATACCTCCTGTGAAGACATCCAGGTGAATGGTGGGGAACTGATTCTCATCCATCAAAATCCTGGTGAATTCTGTGTCCAGTGAGGATCTGATGGCGGCACCTAGGCCAAGCACCAGCATGAAGCCAAGCTGGGACTGGACAGGAGACTGATCTTCCTTGTGAGTGGAGGAGATGCCCCAGCCCAGCACCCCCATGGCCACATGAGATGTGACCAGAAGCAGATGACACCTTCTCCTCAGGGATATTTAAAACTTCTTTTGCATATCAATTAACCTTATTTATCCTAATATCGTTTAAATCACCTTGCCCTTCTCCCCATGACTGCCTGGACCCCATTAGGCACCTTTGTGGGATTGAGGAAATAAGTGCCTCTTCCTCAAAGCACATTGTTTTCATTGGTCAGGAAATCATCATAATCAACTCACTTCATTGGAAAAGGCACTTGACGGCCATTGACTGAAATTCAATATTTGACCTTGTCAAAATGAAGAGGAGCAAGAAGGGCATTTATGAATCTGCCAAAGGTGGTGTGGACAAGACCCTGGCAGCCAAAGCTGCCTCTCAGGGTTAACTGGTCTCAGTTTGCTTTTGTCTAAATACCTCTCCGTTTGGCAGAGTTCAAAAGGAAAATCAACTTGTGAACAGCTGTCAGGACTTGATGAAGATACCTGTCTAAGGAATACTCTGTGCTGTGCGTTTTTCTTTTTTTTTTCCTTTACTACTCTGCTGTCCCGACTTCCAAACTTTCTTAATAGAAACTTCCCCCTCAAAGAACCATCAGATGTGATGCCGTGTAAAGCCTAATTAGTGACTTAGGGAAAATCAAGAGAGATTTTTCTAAACAGGGAGAGAGATAACTTATTGCAAGTTTATCTTTATCACACAGGATAGCAGTGATACTGGACCTCTCATGGTAAAAGGCAATAGAAATTTTAAGCAAGTAGTTGGGGAGGAAAATGCATTCCTTACTAGAGATAGGCAAAGCAACACATACTCATCATCCTGTGTATGCTGAGATAACACACATATAGCATCATGCCTTGTACACATATACCGCATTGCTGTTGTTGTTGTCAGTTTCCATCCGGTCGATTCTGACTCATGGCAATTCCATATATGTAGAACAGAGCTGCTCCATAGGGTTTTCAAGGCTATTTTCAAAAACTGATGTGATTCTATTATCAAATGCAACTTTATATCAAAAGGCACTAAGAAGCTACTATACCTCGGGAAAAGTACTTCTGTCTAGAGATGCTATAATACGACATCTGATCTCACATTGATAACTGAAAATAGAGGACCTATAATTAGCCTGTAGGAGTACCTGGGTGGTACAAGCAGTTAACATGCTTGGTTGCTAAACTGAAAGGTTGGAGGTTCAAGTCCACCCAGTGGTGCCTTGAAAGAAAGGTCTGGTGATCTACTTCCCCCCAAAAATCAGCTATTGAAAATCCTGTGGATCACAATCCTACTCTGACACACATGGGGTTGCCATAAGTAGGAATCAACTTGTTGGCAACTAGTGGTAATCAGCCAATACTAAGGCCTCAGGGAATAGGATTCCCTTACACTTAGCTTAAATGTCTCCCCCCTAATTTGATACAGTGTATCATATTTATGGAGTACCTGGGTGGTGCAAACGGTTAAGTGCTCAACTACTAGCTGAAGGGTTGGTGGTTCAAACCCACGCGGAAATGCCTTGGAAGACAGGCCTGGTGATCTGCTTCCAAAAGGTCACAGCCTTGAAAACTCTACGGAGCAGTTCTACTCTGCACACATGGGATAACCATGAGTTGGAATCAATCTGACAGTAACTAATAACAACAACAACAAATCATATTTATGGTATTATTGATGAATGCGATTTTTTCATAACTCAGATTTTATGATGATTTATAAGTTCTATATGTGCCAAAACTTATAAATTAAAACTTATTGATAAAAAAACTGTTCTAATTGCAGCAGATACTTCCCTATCCTTTGAAATAGAGTGCATAACACATAGCTGAATCTTTCTGATTCTGTGTCATCATAGTTATCGTGCTATGCTGCAATACAGTGATGTCTCCAGGATCTACAGAAAGGTAGGGGGCTGTTTGCCCTTAAACTAAATGGCCCCAATTACATTTGGATTTTTTGTTGGCCTGAGACAGTTTCTCTATCTCCTCTTAAGTGTCCACCCCCAACTATATCCCCATCCTTCTATTTTATCCATTATGGAGAGAAGCTAAAAAAAAAAATGCTGAATTAAAAGAAGCTAAATAAAAAAATATCGTGTGTAATGTACACACAGCCAAGCTTTGGGTGGCTACCAAGACACTCGAATATTAATAATAATAGCTAAACATTTATGGAGGGCCTATGCCTTGGCACTGAGCTAGATGCTTTACGTCGATTATTCTGAGCAAGAACTTTGTGATGTCTGTCTTGGCAACTCAGAGAATTTATGTGTGTGTGTGTGTGTGTGTGTGTGTGTGAGTGAGTGTGTTTGTAGTTGTTTACTTCTTTGTTGTTGACTATTGACTGTATTCTACAGAATTGAAGTTACTCAATGAGTGATATCTGAATAAGTTAAGGTTTATGACTGTAGGTAATATTTAAGAAAATGTGTGTTTACTTTTTTAAGATTGGAATTTCTGTCCATTTTTCTCATGGATGTGCCCATGCCAGGTCTAAGCATAACTGTTCTGTGGGTTAAGTTTGTCTTCGGCACCATGGCCCCACCTCACGGGCACCCACACCCTTTGAGTGTATTTGGCCTCTCTTCTCATGCTGACCTCCTTCAGCCACACAGGGATGTTTCTGCCATGCACCAGCCCCTCTTCCCCACCTTCCAGCCCATCAAAGGATGCACGTTCGGTGTCAGATTTCCTTTAAGTCATGTCCTCCAAAGGGATAATTAACTCTTTTTTGGACACGGCATAGTTGTATAGAAAGAGAACTGAGAAAGAAGGCAGGAGATCTGAGTTCTAATTTTGACTCAGTCACAAACTAGCCAAGTCACCTAGGGCACATATTTTCCCTTTTCTGGATCCCAGTTTCCACTCATTAAATGAGAGGATCTTTAAGCCTCTGACATTTTGGAATCTTATGCTCATAGGGCTGGCTGTGAATTCACCTATTAAGTTTCTGTGTACTGGTTGCCATGAGTCAAGAGGTACAAGTTTCTCTTTTTACTATATGGGATTTTTTTTTTCTCTGACAAGCTAACATCTTCCCTCAGACTTCTTGGTGATTCCTTCGAGAGCAGTTACTACTTAGTGATTTTTATTTAGAGAACAGCTAATGGGAATACAACCTTGGTCCAAATCCTGATTTGTTTTTAAGCATATTGGGCAGGTCCCCTAATTCTAAGCCATAATTTTGTACTTAGTGCTTTCCTGGTTCTCAGAGAGTATTAATATTGATGTTAATAATATAGCTAATAATAATATTGATATTTACATGGAAATGAATAAAAGATCTTGGAATTCACTGCTGGTTAGTGTTGGAGTTTTTATTTATCCTTCTCTTCTCCGCATTCTGATATTAGCATGAGTGAAAAGGGAAGAACAGGACAGGCTTTCTGGTTTGCCTCCTGCCTGCAATTTTAGCCATCAGAGCCACGTCCAGAGGAAGGATGGCAAAGTCCATTTTCACTTTTGATAAGACATTCACTGGAAGTCCCCAGGGCCATTGTTCAAGAGACTGATCTAAATAAAATTCTACCCTGCCCTGCTTTTCTTTCCCTAAGGGCTTCTTGCCCATTTCTTACCCTGGGGTAATGATTTGAGTATTCAGTCCCCTCTCCTTAGTGGTAGTTGCATTTGCAGCCTCGAGAAGGAGCCAAAACTCTTAACGGGCTTGTGTGGTATAGTTTGGCCACAGTGATCTCTGTGTCACCTTTGATACTGTTGATGAGTCTCTCCTTCTTGAAACGCTCCTCTTCTCTGGCTTCTTTGACCGCATTCTTTTCCAGTCCTCTCCCTTGCTGTCTGCTCTCTGCCTTTCTTGGCCTGCTCCACCCCTTCTCTTCCTCTATGCAGCGCTTTAATGCTGGTGTTCCTCAGGAATTCACCCTCAGCCCTCTTCTTTCTCTACATTAGAGGCCACAACCTGGCAGCCAACAGGGTACAACATGGCTTATGTGTGTGTTTTATTTGTTTGTGAGGTTGAATTTAGTTCCTGACATTTACATGTTTGGATATTTCAGGCTTCCTTGGAAAAACCAGGAGATCTGTTGCATGGCAACAGATCTTTTGGCATGGCAACAACCATCTCAATCTGAGTAGCAGCTGTCCTCTTTAAGACAGCCTGTATACTCTCCATTTCCCCAGTATTTCCACCACTAGTACAATGTACAAATGTGCTTACACCAATTCTCTTCACTCATTTGCTGCCTGGCCCTGAGGCATTTGAGTTTGTGATCCTTGTGCTGTATACCTGCCAATCTCATTGATTCTTATGCCTTCAGCCACTGCTCATACACCAATTATTTCTAAAACTATCCTCCAGCCCAGATATTTTCCACTCTGTTGCCGTATTTATTGAAATCATCTGATTTATTAGTAATAAAATACCATTCATTGAGCGCCAGGCATCATATTGGCATTTTTATATGGATTTCTTATTTTTATCCTCCCGACAACTGTTTGAGGTAAGTATTGTTATTCATATTTTACACATGAGAACCTAAGACTCAGAGGGGTAAATTAACTTGACCAAAAGCACACAGCTCTAAGTGGTAGAGTTGACATTCAAGGCCAGGGAAAGTTGACACCAAAGACTATAATTTTAATCACTGCTACCCTCCTTGAGTGGTGTAAATGGTTAACGTCCTCAGCTGCTAACCAAAAGGTTGGAGATTCAAGTCCATCCAGAGGCACCTTGGAAGAAAGGCGTGGCAATCTACTTCTGAAAAATCAGCCATTGGAAGACCTATGAGCACAGTTCTACTTTGACACACAAGAGGTCTCCATAAGTCAGAATTGACTCGATGGCAACTGGTTAACTAATTTGTTATCCTGCCTTTGGATGGCTCTACCACATGGATGTAATGGGTACCTCAAACTCAGCAATAGAACCTCTTATCTTCCTCACCAAGCCCACCCCTTCTCCTGATTCATGATGTTGGTTAAATGCATCATAATCATTCCTGAAGCCAGAAGCCTTAAAGTCATCCTATTTTCCTCCTTCTCCACATCCCTGCCCGCAAGGCTGTGAGGACTATGACTTCTATGACCTTCTTCATTAACTCTACTTTAGACTATTTCACTAGGCAAACCTACTTGTCTCAGGGAGTTCTGGCCTGGTTCAGAAGATGATACACATTAGCTGAATGAATGAATCATACTGAACAAAGAAAATGAGTCAGGATACATAGTGTAAAGATTTTGGAGCCTGTTTTTAAGTTCTGGCTCTGCCATTTACTATCTGGTGACCTTAGGCAACTTATTTTTGTTTTTTTTTTTTATTTTATTTTATTGTACTTCAGGTGAAGGCTTACAGAACAGATAGTTTCTCATGTAACAGTAACACACATGCTGTTTTATGACATTGGTTAACAACCCCACAACATTTTAACCTTCTAAATTCTCAACTTTTTTTTTTTTGGTGAAAATCCACATAGCCAAAGATACGCCATTTCAAAAATTTTTTTTACATACACATTTAAGTGACATTGACTACGCTCTTCTAATTGTGCTGCTATTCTCACTTAAGATGAAGGCTTACAGGACAAAATAGTCTTCCATTTAACAGTTACTACAAATGTTGCCCTATGACAATGGTTAACAATCTCACAACACATCAACAATATCCTTACTCTACTTTGTGTTCCCTATCATCAGCTTCCTACTCCCCTTCTGCCTTCTGGGCCTTGTCACTGGACTCCTGTACCTCGTTACTCTCATGGTTTTACTGGGCTGTCCACTCACAGGCTGATCAGTGAACCTTGAAGGTAACTTTACCACTGAGCTAAAAGGGTGTCTGAGGGCCATACTCTCAGGGTGTCTCCAGTCTCCTCTAGGCCAGTAAATCTGGTCTTTTTTTTTTTTTTTTGTGAGTTAGAATTATGCTCTACATCCTTCTCCAGCTCTGTCCAGAACCCTCTGTTGTGATCCTGGTCAGAGCAGTCAGCGGTGGTAGCCGGGCACCATCTAGCTGTACTGGACTCAGTCCAGTGAAGGTCTTGGTAGCTGTGGACAATTAGTCCTTTGGACTAATCTTTTCGTTGTACCCTGTTCTCTTCACTCTCCCTTGCTCCCGAAGAGATGAGACCAGTGGAGTATCTTAGATGGCTGCTCACAGGCTTTTAAGAGCCCAGACACTACTCACCAAGGTAGAATGTAGAACATTATCTTTATAAGTAGTGTCATGCCAATTGAGCTAGATGTTCCCTGAGACCATGGTCCCCAGAACCCTCCGTCCAGCAACTCAGTCCCTCGGGGAGTTTGGATCTGTCCATGGGGCCTCCATGACCTTTCCTTGTACAGGTTGTGTTAGTTTCCCCTGTATTAGGCAACTTATTTTTGAACCACTCTGAATCTTATTTTCCTCATCTGTTAAATGGTGATATTGATATATACCTTCTGGGTTATTGTGGACATAAAAGAGAATTTATGTAGATTACCTAGTATGTTGCCTGGAACATAGTTAGTCTCAATACATAATTGTTGTTAGTTGCCATTGAATTTACTCCAACTCATGGTGACCTCATCTACAACACAACACAACATTGCCCAGTCCTGTACCATCTTCATGCTCATTGGTATACTCGAGTCCATTCTTGTGGCCACTGTGTATTTGAGTGCCTTCCAACCTAAGGGGCTAATTTTTGGAAGTAGATCACCAGGCCTTTCTTCCTAGTCTAAGTCTGGAAGCTTTGCTGAAATCTGTCCACCATGAGTGACCCTGCTGGTATTTGAAATCCTGGCAGCATATCTTCCATCCTCATAGCAACAAACAAGCCACCACAGTGCAACGAAGTGACAGTTGGGTAATGGCAATACATAATAATTGTTATTAATTTACAAATGTCATTTACTCCACAAGGCAGAAAGTAAGTGCCAAGTAGAGAGTTTTATGTAGAGGGCTTTTTTTTTTTTTAATACCAAAAAACAAAAAAACCTAACAAAACCCCCCCAAAACAAAAAAACAAACCAAACCTGTTGCCGTCCAGTCCATTCTGACTCACAGCGACCCTATAGGATAAGTAGAATTGCCCTATAGGGTATCCAAGGAGCGGCTGGTGAATTCGAACTGCTGACCTTTTGGTTAGTAGCCAGGCTCTTAACCACTGTGCACCCAGGGCTCCTTTTTTAAATATAGAGGGTTTTCAAATAGAGAGAATTTATCAGGCTTTGGGGAAGGAGCCTAAACTCTTGCCAATGTCATTTTTCACTTTGACTCAGTTCATATAAAGACCTGATTCTCTTGTCAGTAGATCAAAAAGCTTTGAGTTACTTTTACTGGGAGAGAAATAGTTATAAGAGCCAAGTTTTAAAAAAATACTTTTGGCAAAAGATATACACAGAGATTCTTACTAAGTTTAGAGCAATTATTTAACAAAAACCATGTTGGGTGGTTTTTAGTAGAGTGTTTCACATTTAAAATGTCAATGTGGGATGTTTTAAACACACACAAAAAATTTCTGAGGATTATTTTAATAAGCCCTTTATAACTCAACCACTCTATTATTTTATTTATTTCTTGATTACATCCCACTTCTAAAATCAATTTTTGTCAGCCCTTCGGAATTGTGGCACTGTATATATATGTGAGCGCGTCTGGAAACTTCCCCAACAGCACCCCTAGTAACTAGTCATGGTAGCCACTCATCCACTCCCATGTGACCAAGGCATGGAAGGATATTAAATTGTAAGTGTAAATGTTACCTAAGAGAGCTGACACTTGAAGCTTGTTAATATATAATATGCGTATTAAAAGATAGATGGACCATTCAGCTCTCAAGGTCATGAGTTCCTTTAATTCTGATTGAAGGCCTGGAGGACAACTAGGCTAGCCTTTAATCCAGAAGCAGGCAGGAAGTTGCCTTTGGAAGGGGAGGCTGAGCCGTTGTGTCATGGGGCACGGTCAGACATGGTCTTTGACCAGCATTTTGGCTAACGAAACTGGTTGACTTTGCTCATCTTCTTGTAGCCTGTCTGTGGAAGGCAGCAGAGGAATGCTAGTGGCTGGAACACTGGCTCTCGGCATTGTAGTTTCCTTGGAGTCCTGTCAAAGGTGAGAAAATACTTTGACTTTCATGTACATTCTTTTCATTGCCAATGCATATAAAAAGTCTTTCATTTTCCTCCCAATCTGTGTGGTCTTGACCTTCTTTGATTTTTGAGGCCTGAGGTTGAAAAAAGAAGAAGAAGGATTACAAAATTAAAAAAATTACACAAAACAACAAACTAATCAACAGGAAGACTTGAAATTGTAGAAATATAAGCAGGAAGTAATCTCTTAAGGTTATTTCAGTCCAGTCCTCTACTTTATTTAGGATGATTTATTTACAAAGACATACTTCATTTTTATAATTTTTAGGACATAACAAGCTACATCCTCCCCTTATAATAAGGTTTAAGGGGTAAAATTCTATAATCCTGTGATCATTCCTTAAGGCAACTTGAATATCTCAGTTTATAAAAATCCCATTTGATATTATAAATCAATGAATAGTCAGGCAATCAAAAAAACAAAACAAAACAAAACAAAACAAAAACCAAACCCGTTGCTGTTGAATCAGTTCCAGCTTGTAGTAATCCTATAGAACAGAGTAGAACTGACCCACAGAGTTTTCAAGGAGCACTTGGTAGATTTGAACTGCCAGCCTTTTGGTTAGCAGCTGTAGCACTTAACCACTATGCCACTAAGGTTTCCAGTCAGGTGGTCAACATAAATTTATTCTATTCCTACCATGTGTCAGGCTGCTGATCTGCTGGCTGACCTTGCTGTTGTGAGGAAACACCTAAACCCACAGCTCCTCTATCTCCTTCCATATCTCCTCATTCAGCTCCTCCGAATTCTGGGCGAGGCATGTGTGCAACTTTGTGGCAAAGGTGTCCAATTTCTCCTGCAAGTCACCAGTGTCATCAAAGTTGGTAGTGCTCGGAGACAGATGTGGGCTCCAGTTTGTCTTAATGAGTTCCAGTGTTTAAGAGAAAGTGACAATAATGAAAATAGGAAAGAAGATCCAATATACAAGATAAAAGGAGTCCTTAAAGAAGAAAATAAATATAACAAGCAGAATGCTAAAAATTATAATTTAAAAAACTTTTCTGAAATTAAAAAGTATTTGGAACCACTTATTGAAAAAGCAGAGTACGTACCCTGAGTGACTAACACCGTTGCCGTCAAGTTAATTCCGACTCATAGCCACCCTATAGGACAGAGTAGAATTGCCCCATAGGGTTTCCAAGGAGCAGCTGGTAGATTTGATCTGCTGACCTTTTGGTTAGCAGCCATCTCTTAACCACTATGCTACCACGTCTCCAAATATACAGTATAGTAAAACTACTGAACTTAAAAAAAAAAGAAAATCCTTTAGGTATCTAGGCAAAAAGATTATCATCAGAGTCTTTGAATCAGTTTCCTATTGCTTCTGTAAAAAATTACCACAAACTTGTGGCTATATCCTCCAATAAAATAGGTGTAGCATAACTCTAAAAATGGGTGAGGGATGATGGAGAGAGTGTATTCAAAAAATGTACTTTAAACTGTTTTTACTAATTGTATTGATGTTAGCTATATTAGTATTGTTATTCTGAAGCATGATGTGTGTAATGTGGAATAGTGTAAATGAGTAATTATAAGATATTCTAAGTTTATCATCCCCATGTACTTGAGAACTAGGATTCTTAGTGTGGAGGAAAGGAGCTAGAGGTACTACACCAAGAGGTTAAATGTAAGACCCTGTAGTCCTGAATTTAAATTGCAAGTATCAGTATGAGCTCATGGGGTATTTCATCTTAAACATGTGTGTTTGTATAAATATGTGTGTGTATGTGCATCTTTCCTAACTGTTCATTGAAGAGACCAAAAATAAAGACGTACTGAAGGAATCGGCATTCCTAGTGCCCAGATTGTTCATGGTCTTGAAATTGTTCTGTGTTGTTAGTTACCATCAAGTAGGCAACTCAGCATACTCAGTGTCTTAGTCATCTAGTGCTGCTATAACAGAAATACCACAAGTGGATGGATTTAACAAAGAGAAATTTATTTTCTCACAGTCTAGTAGGCTAGAAGTCCAAATTCAGGGTGTCAGCTCCAGGGGAAGACTTTCTATCTCTGTTGGCTCTGGAGGAAGGTCTTTGTCATTAATCTTCCCCTGGATGAGGAGCTTCTCCTCACAGGGACCCAAGGTCCGAAGGACATGGTCTGCTCCTGGCACTGCTTTCTTGGTAGTATGTGGTCCTCAACTCTCTGTTTGCTTCCCTTTCCTTTTATCTCTTAGAAGATAAAAGGTGGTACAGGCCACACCCCAGGGAAACTCCCTTTTACATTGGGTCAGCCATGTGACCTTAGTAAGTAAGGGTGTTACAATCTCACCCTAATCCTCTTTAACATAAAATTACAATCACAAAATGGAGGACAACCATATAATACTGAGAATCATGGCCCAACCAAACTGATAAACACATTTTTGGGGGGACATAATTCAATCCATGACACTCAGTATACCCTGTTATGTATAAAATAATGAAACATTGCCTGGTCCTATGCCATCCCCATGATCCCATGATTGCTGGTATGTCTGAGTCCATTGTTTTGGGTATTGTATCAAGCCATTTAATTGAAGGTTTCCCTCGTTTTCTTGACCCTCTACTTTACAAACCATGGTGCCCTTCTCTAGGGATTAGTCTTCCATGATGACACGAACTTCTTAGAAACGAAGATGGTGAGACTTCATTTTGCTTACGTTGGACACATCAGGTGTTGAAAAACTACTAAGCTATTAAAATAAACTGCAGCTTCTTGGAGAAATGTCTGATTACAGGTCTGGAGCAGTAAATGTAAAGATGGGCCTGGAACATGTTATCATATCAGAGAGTAAAGAAGTTATCAAAGACTACTAAAAATCATATCAAAAGACTCAGGACTCAACTTGAGGAGGCTACCACTAGCCAACGACAAGTAATTTTAAGGTTCAAAAGGGATAATAACTGAAATTAACTAAAACTTCTCATAAATGTTTTAAATCCATGAGTTTATTTTGATATTATAAACAGCTAATTGATCATTTTCAGAGGATGATAGGGAGTCAGCCAAATAACACATGAGGGGAATCATCTCTTTATAAAAGCTTGGCAACTAATAAATGAAAAAAATAATAGAGAGAATTAGAATATCAACATTCTACTACCCTTAATGAATTAATGGCACCACTAGACAGTGGGCATCAACAGTTCCTAAATCCAGGCATCATGTGCCTGCAGACAAAAGAAAACACAAAACCACCTACATCAGGGGCTGGGAAACTTTTTTTGTAAAGGATAAGATAGTAAACATTTCAGGATTTGTGATCCATACGGCTTCTGTCTCTCAGCTTCTCAACTCTGCCTTTGCAGGGTGAAAGCAGCCATGGATGGAACTTGAACAAGTGAATGTGTCAATGTTCTAATAAAACTTTATTTACAAAAACACTATTTGGTCAATAGACAGTAGTTTCCCTATGCCTGACCTACAGTCTTGTCGAAGGGGTCGAATAAGCCTCTAGATCCAGCTGTCCGTTTGCAGGAAATACAGATGACAGAGGAACATAAGCTGCACCTTGATTAATGAATTTGCAAAAATTGGATTATGGGAAACTACACAGGTCAACCTTCTAGGTTTCTTCAATAAATGTATTCTGAGAACAGTAAAAGAGATGGAAGGGAACTCTGTAAATTAAGGGCTTGTAGTATTTTTTTCGACAGGCAAAACTAAATTCTTGAGCCTGGGGATGCATACGTGGGTGCAAACTGTAAAGAAATGCCAGGAAGTGATTGCTATAAAAATCATCCTCCCCCTATAGATCTACAAGGTCAGTTGTGTCAACACTCAGATTTCCATATATGCATGAGTCTGATTTTGGATTCATTGCTGTGTTCTATTCTCTCTGTGTGTGTGTGTGTGTGTGTGGCAATATCACACTGTCTTAATTACTATATGCTTTAATTAATAGTGTCTTTTAACATCTTGTAGGTGAGTTTCCCTTTATGTTTTTTTTTTTTTTCCTCAAGAGGGCCTTGGCTATTCATGACCCTTTTGTTCTTCCAGATAAATTTTAGAATTTGGTGACAAGTTTTATAAAACAATAACAACAACAATAACAACAAAACAAAAGTTAATTGTGATTTTGATTAGAATTGCATGGGCTCTATGGATCAGTTTTTGGAGGGAGTATTGACAATTTTACAATCTTACAATTTCAAGTCTATGAGCAAGCATTTCTAGTCATTAATTTAGGTCTTCTTTAATCTTTTCAATAAAGTTTTATATTTTATTCATAAATGTCTTACACTTTTTTATTAGATTTATTCCTAACTATCTTATACATTTTTTGTTATTGTAAGTGGTATCTTTTCATTGTTTTCTGAACATTGTTTTCCAAACATAGAAATGCGGTTGCCGTTTAAAATTAACTTTGTATCTAGAAGTCTTGTTACTCTTTGACCACTCTGATTATTTATTTGTGGAATATTTTGGGATTTCATCAAAGACTCTAATAATACAGTTGTTATTAACAGCATAATAACTATTGGTAGAGTCTGAAAATACCTAGTGTTAGTGAGGATATGAAGCAACCAAAACTTTTATAAAGTGATGGTAGGAATGTAAATTAGTATTCCTACTTTAGGAAACAACTTGGTATTCTCTTATTGTTGTTAGCTCCTGTGGAGTCTGCCTCCAACTCATGGGGACCCTTGCACAATAGAACAAAACACTGCCTGGTCCTATGCTACCCTCATGATTGGGTGTGGTCAAACTGTTGTGGTTCTTGGGGTTTTCCTTGACTGATTTTCAGAAGTAGATCTCCAGGCCTTTCTTCCTAGTCCATCTTAGTCTCAAAGCTCTGCTGAAACCTGACCAGTATCATAGCAACACACAAGCTTCTACTGACAGATGGGTTGGGGCTGCACATGAGATGCATTGGCCAGGAATCAAACCCAGGTCCCCTGCCTAAAAGGCAAGAATTGCACTGCATTCCAGTTTCTTCGTTTTATTACTTATATACATTTTTTCCTTGTCTTACTACACTGGTTACCATAAAATGTTAAATAAAAATAGTGACAGTATGTGCCTTTATTTTGTTTCTAATTTTAAAAAGAATACTTTTAGTGGTTCACCACTGAGTCAGATATTTGCTATAGATTCTTTGTAGGTACTCTTGTCACATAAAAGCATTTTCTTTCAAGTATAATTAGGTAAGTTTTTTTTAATCATAAGAGGATATTCAATTTTATTAATCTTTTGCATCTATTGAGATAATTTTTTCTCCTTTTATCTGCTAATGTGGTAAATTGTGTTAATTTTTGATGTTAAACATCTTTCAGTATGGGGGAAAACCAAACTTGGTCATAATTTTCATTTACAATATTGCTAGATTATGTTTGCTAGTATTTTGTTTTGTTTTATCAAGTTAAACATTTAAAATTTGTCAAACTTTTTGGAGCAAAATAATTGAACAAATATATGTAATCCCATTTTACCAGAACTGCTTTTTCTTAAGGTATAGGGTTCACTAATGCTTTAACAACCCTATTTCATATCTATCTCAGAACTTATAAATTATGATACAACCAACATACAATGTAAGAATTAGTTTTATATTAAAATAATGTATGTTTAGGTTCTAACTTTTCTTAATTAATGTGAAGCAGAGTGGTATTCTATTAACATTAAATTAAGCTAATGACAGACATTTTGGTTTTATATATTTGTTATTATAATTAAAATATACTTTAATATTTAACAATGGAGAATAAGCCGCAAGTCTTCCAATCTCCTTCAGTCACACACACACACACACACACACACACACGATTTTAATTCAGTTTTTAAATTTCATGGCCGCAGTTTCCAAATCCTCTTAGCATTTTTACACCTATTTTCTGTCTTGAGAAAGCTTGATACTTAATATGAAAGATTTTACTTTTTTTTTTTTAGAGTCACAAACAAGAATCATGGTTTAATATATAATTTAAATACAACATGCATAAAAATAAGTCGGCAGAGAATTTTTGAGAGACATCTACTTGAAATAGAGTCTGTTCACTCTATTTATAGAACTTCGAGTAAGATTTTAAAAAGGAACATACTTAGTTACTCCCCAACTATATTGGTTACTATTTCTTTTAATAAAGTAATAATTACATCATTCTTACAGATAGTACAGAACTTACACCTGCCCTATAACTTTCAGGATAGGTATTTGTTCAGATCTTTAACTTTAAAGATGTCTTTTTTTTTTTCCTTTTATTGTACTTACAGAACAAATAGTTTCTCATGAAACATTAGTATACATATTGTTTTATGACATTGGTTAACAACCCCACAACATGTCAACCCTCTAACTTCTCGACCTTTTTTTTTTTTGGTGAAAATACGCATAGCCAAAGGTACACCATTTCAAAAATTTCTACATGCACAGTTCAGTGACATTGACTACACTCTTCCAATTGTGCTGTTATTCTCACTTAAGCTGAAGGCTTACAGAACAAAATAGTTTCTCATTTAA
>NW_004443957.1:9744069-9751290 GCF_000243295.1 Trichechus manatus latirostris | reverse complement strand
CCGAGTGTGGGTGAAGAAGTGTGGGGGGTGGGAAAGCGTATATCACAAATTACTGGAGCTCTGCAGCCCCTCAGGAAGAAGCAAAGATGGTGCACAGAGCCAGGTATTTGAGCAAAAGGAGGGGGAGGTGGTGAGAGGTAAGGAAGAAATCAAAAGAAGAGGGAAAAAGCAACACCAGTGGCCGACAAATGCAACTCGGAGAGCTGGCCCGTTTGGGTGTGTGGAATCCATGCAGCTGGTGTTTCCCGGTCAAGACATTGTGTCCGTGGGAAGCAGAGGAGGCCGAGTGGGGGTGAAGAAGTGTGGGGGGGTGGGAAAGTGTATATCGCAAATTACTGGTTGTTTTGACTCCCGTTGGACGCTCTGTGAGGCTGCTTTCTCGTACCCCATTAGCTGGTCTCCGATAGGAGTCCAAGATGGTGGATCTGCACTGCTTTAGCTGGTAGGAGACCTCTGCATGAATCTCTCCTCGCTCTCCATTCTCTGTCAGGTTTCTCACTCCATTTGGTGCTTGGCTGAATTCTTTCTCTCTTCATTTGATGTTTTAGGGTTTCAGGATTGTTGTATTCTCTGTTGGGCTTAGTTTTTTGGATCTTGGCTGTGGAGGGACGGCGTGGTGCTTCTGCCTAGAGTGCCATTTTGCCAGAACTCCAAAAGATTTTACTTTTAAAATAAGCCACCAAGATACTGGTGACATGACATAATAATTAAAATTGTTTAATTATGCTGGTTTTAAATGAAAATATGAAGCTCACCATGCACATAATTTTAGCAATATTTAAAAAGTATATCTTAACCCAAAGTACTTTAAAAATATTTAGAAAGGAAACACATAATTATTCAGTTGTAGTGAATTTGAGGCATACTTTAAACCAGATGTTAATTTCATGGCAGCAATTATGTTAAGTACTTCTTGCAATTTTCTTTCACAGAGTGGGTTTTAGAAAAGATTTTTTCCAAATCTTATCAAGTGTATCAAAACTAAAACCAAACCCATTGCTGCTGAGTCGATCCCAACTTATAGCGATCCACAGGACAAGGTAGAACTGCCCCGCAGTGTTTCCAAGGCTGTAAATCTTTACAGAAGCAGACTGCCACATCTTTCTCTTAAAGAGCTGCTGGTGGGTTTGATCTGCCGGTCTTTTGGTTAGCAGCCGAGAGCTTAACCATTGCGCCACCAGGGCTCCTATCTAATGTATAATATGTAGAGATATCTTTTGCAGCAGATTTGCCCAATGCAATATGTCGTTTGACTTCTTCACCGCTGCTCCCACGGGCATTGATGGTGGAGCCAAGTAAAATGAAATCCTGGATAACTTCAATCTTTCTCTGTTTATCATGATGTTGCTTATTGGTCCAGTTGTGAGAATTTTGTTTTCTTTATGTTGATATGCAATGAGACTGAACTCTGTAGTCTTTGATCTTCATCAGTAAGTGCTTTAACTTCTGTTTGCTTTCAGCAAGCAAGTTTGTGTTATCTGTATATTGCAGGTTGTTAATGAGTATTCCTCCAATCCTGGTGCCACATTCTTTTTCATATAGTCCAGCTTCTTGGATTATTTCTTCAGCATACAGATTGAATAAGTATGGTGAAATGATACAACCCTGATGCACACCTTTCCTGATTTTAATCTACACACTATCCCCTTGTTCTTTTCTAACGACTGCCTCTTGGTCTAGGTACAGGTTCCCCATGAGCACAATTAAGTGTTCTGAAATTCCCATTCCTTGGTGTGTTATCTATAATTTGTTTTGATCCACATAGTCAAATGTCTTTGCATAATCAATAAAACACAGATAAACATCTTTTTGCTTTTCTCTGCTTTCAGCCAAGATCCATCTGACATCAACAATGATATCCCTCATTCCACATCCTTTTCTGAATCCAGCTTGAATTTCTAGAAGTTCCCTGTTGATGTACTGCTGTAACCGTTTTTGGATTATCATCAGCAAAATTTCACATGTGTGTGATATTGTCTTAGGTTGGGTTCTAGAGAGGTAAAACCATTGAAGTATATATACGTATATATATATATGTATATATATATATGTATACACACATATATACATATATAAAGTTTTCACTGGCCAATTTTTTCAGAAGTAGACTGCCAGGTCCTTCTTCCTAGTTTGTCTTAGTCTGGAAGCTCTGCTGAAACCTGTCCACTATGCTTGACTCTGCTAGTATTAGAAATACTAATGGCATAACTTCCAGCATCACAGCAACGTGCAAGCTACCAAAGTATGACAAACTGCAGATGAGTGGTGGCTTTTATCTATAAATGGAAGTAAATGCATCACTGTTTTTAATGGAGAGAGCAACAATACACTTTCTTTTGTAGAAAAATGACTGGGCTTAACTGTGTGATAAGACTTGGTTCTCAACTTAGCTTATTTAGTTGATTTTGCCCTGGAATATGAACAAGTTATTGGTGGCAGATACAGCAAAAAATATTCTCCATGGGGTGGCTACCTGGATGAAGAATCTTCTTATTGAAGTTCAGACTGTCAATGCTTGCCTTTCTTTCATCACCTTTATATACTTTCTGGGTCTTTAAAATGTTTTCTTTTGAAGTTTCCAATGTAATATCCCTTCCTGTACTTCTAGTAAACTTTAAAATAAAGTTGTTGTATGATCCAGTCGTAATAGCACTATTAGAACCATTTCAGAAGCACTCAGACTTGTCAAGAATGTAGTCATTTTCATATAGAGAAGAAAGCTTGTTTTGAAGATATTTATGAAATGGATGTCTCAACAGACCTATTTTCCATATTCAGATCTCTTACTTTAACCAAAAGGTAGTCTCTTGTCGCCATTCATTGACCACTATGACCAAATTTTACATCATATGTAAAATTGTTTATGAAAATAATGATCTACTGTTGGAATCTCCGGGTTCTTAAAAAAACTTAGAATGTGTGTTGTACAGGCCTGAAAACTCATTTCACAAAGTCTTGCAGTTCTTTGCTACTGCTGTAGATATACATGTTACACCGGTGTGGGTAATATGTCGGTAATCACTTCCTGTCAGCAGTATAGCACGTCTACGACGTTAACATTTCTACCTATGCTTTCTAAATGCCACACATTAATTCTCAGGTTATTTGCAGGAAGATATGTTTCACAATCATTATTTACTAAATCATTATTACTAAAATGGAATTTATGTAATATATGTGTGCATTTGCAAAAGTCCACAAGGGCTTGCTTCAACTGTAGGACCATGAGCTTCAATATTGACCCCTAGGGCTGAAGTCCTGGTGGTGCAGTGGTTAAGAGTTCGGCTGTTAACCGAAATGTTGGCAGGTCGAATCCACCAGCTGCTCCTTGGAAACCCTATGGGGCAGTTCTACTCGATGGCAACGGGTTTGATTTGGGATTTAGTGCTGGAATCCTCAGTGGATCTTGAAGTCGTCCATCTTCATCTTTCAAGTTATAACTTCCTGCTTTTCTATCCCATTGACTTATTTTTCACAATTTAGTAGTTTTGTTATTTGTAGGTAGTAGAAAATGAGCAGCATTCTACTGCAGTAACCACCTAATTTTGTTAATTTTTCCCTAAGTATTTAGACTTTTCAAGTAGTCAAACTATGGTTTGTGACTTTGAAGGTACTGTGAATATTATATTCTCCCCTAGGATAAGACAGCTTTTGTTTTCTTGTCTATACTAAAAAATGACTCTTCAGTTGCAAAAAGATTTATAGAGCAATTAAACTCAACAGTTGAAGTCAGCTTTGGGCATGTCCTTGTTGATGGCCCCCTTGACCTTGGAGAAGCACCAGTGGAAGTCATTGGCTACCGGCCTTGTAGCTGTGGTTTACAAATAGTTTATTTAGGATTTGTGCCACTATGTTTGTGAGTAAGATTAGTGTGTAATTTCCCCTTTTTGTAATACTTTTGCATAGTTTTTGTATCAACATCATAGTGACTTTATAAAATGAGTTGCAGAATATTCCCTCATTTAATTTAATCCAGAATGATTTGTTTATGATTAGAATTTTCTTCTTTAATGTGTGGTAGAACTCAATAGAAAAATAATCGGAGACTAGTGTTTTTGTGTGGGAATATTTAAAACTGCTTATTCACTTCATTTAATGGTCATAGGACTATTCAAAGGAGCCCTGGTGGCACAGTGGTTAAGCACTCAACATCTAACTAAACTGTTGGCAGTTAGAACTCACCAGCCACTCAGCCCGAGAAAGAGGTGGCAGTTTGCTTCCATAAATATTACAGCCTTGGAAACTCTATGGGTAGTTCTACTCTGTCCTACGAGTCGTATTTGAGGGCAATGGGTTTTACGGGATTAGGACTATTCAGATTTTTCCTTGTTTTTGTGAAATATTGAGGGTAAATTATACTTTTTTGCAGAATTTATGTATTTCATCTAAGTTTTTACATTTATTGGTATAAAATTTTTTTTGTAACTTAATTTCTTTCAAATCTCTGCAACAACAAAGTTGTCAATTTTTTTTAACCTTGAAGGTGTGGTTCTTTGAGGTTTAGCTTCTAGCTTTTTTTGTAGATCTCCTCTTAGAATCTCCACCTTGGGTAAGTCCTAAAATCTGTCTCCTGTTCCCTCTACTCCATGTGGTCAACAGAACAGAAGCTCAAAGTCACTAGGGTTCAGCAAATGACCTCAGAATGAAAATCAGGCTTACCTCTCGATTTCTGCTTTCTTTCAGGTTTGTGTCTAAGGATTTTTTATTTATAATCATTTTACAATTAGAACAATTAAAAACTATATATATATATTTACTGTGCGTTAAGTGAAAGTTTACAGTCAGGTTCTCATACAAAAATTTATACACACATTGCTATGTGACCCTAGCTGCTCTCCCTGTAATGTGACAACACACTCCTCCTTTCCACCCCAGATTTACCATGTCCATTCAGCCAGCTTCTGTCCTTTTTGCCTTCTCATCTCGCCTCCAGACAGGAATTGCCCATTTAGTCTCATGTACCTACTTGAAATCAGAAGCACTCTCTTCACGACTATCATTTTATATCCCATAGTACACTCTAATCTTTGTCTGAAGAGTTGACTTCAGGAATGATTTCAGTTCTGGGCTAATGGAGAGTCTGGGGGCCATGTCTTCCAAGGTCCCTCCAGTCTCAGTCAGACCATTAAGTCTGGTATTTTTACAAGAATTTGAGTTCTGCACCCCGTCTTTCTCCTTCTCCATCAGGGACTCTCTGTTGTATTCCCTGTCAGAGTGGTCATTGGTGGTAGCCAGGTGCCATCTAGTTTTTCTGGTCTCAGGCTGAAGGAGTCTCTGGTTTATGTGGCCCTTTCTGTCTCTTAGGCTAATATTTTCCTTGTGTCTTTGGTGGTCTTCATTCTCCTTTTCACCAGCGGGATTAGGACCAATTGATGCATCTCAGATGACCGCTCGCTAGCTTTTAAGACCCCAGAAGCCACTCACCAAAATGGGATGCAGAACATTTTCTTAATAAACTTTGTTATGCCAATTGACCAAGATGCCCCCCAAAACCATGGTCCCCAGACAGCCACCTGTGTTACTCTGTCCCTCAAAATGTTTGGTCGTATTCAGGAAACTTATTAGCTTTTGCTTTAGTCCAGTTGTGCTGACTTTCCCTGTATTGTGTGTTGTCCTTCTCTTCACCTAAGATAATTCTTATCTACTATCTAATCAGTGAATACCCATCTCCCTCCCTTCCCACCCTCGTAATCATCAAAGAATGTTTTCTTCTGTGTTTAAAACTTTTCTTGAGTTCTTATAATAGTGGTCTCATACAATATTTATCCTTTAGTGACGGACAACCTCTCCAGCATTTATTATTTTGTGTTTTTTGGATTAATGCTAGCCTTGTTGAGGTGATATGGTATCTCAGTGTAGTTTTGATGTGCATTTCTCTAATGGCTAATGATCGTGAGCATTTCCTCATGTGTCTGTTAGCTGCCTGAATATCTTCTTTGGTGAAGTGCCTGTTCATATCCTTTGCCCATTTTTTAATTAGGTTATTTGTCTTTTTGTTGTTGAGGTTTTGCAATATCTTGTACATGTTAGAGATTAAACGCTGACTGGATTTGTCTTGCCAAATTTTTTTCCCCCAGTCTGTAGGTTGTCTTTTGACTCTTTTGGTGAAGTCTTTTGATGAGTATAAGTGTTTGATTTTTAGGAGCTCCCGGTTATCTAGTTTCTCTTCTGGCATTTGTACATTGTTACTTGTGGTTTGCATTCTCTTTATGCCATGTATTAGGGCTCGTAGCATTGTCCCTATTTTTTCTTCCATGATTTTTATCGTTTTAGATTTTATATTTAGGTCTTTGATCCATTTTGAGTTAGTTTTTGTGCATGGTGTGAGGTATGGGTCTTGTTTCAGTGTTTTGCAGATGGATATCCAGTTCTGCCAGCACCATTTGTTAAAGAGGCTGTCTTTTCCCCAATTAACGGACTTTAGGCCTTTGTCAAATATCAACTGCTCATAGGTGGAAGAATTTACGTCTGGATTCTCAATTCTGTCCCATTGGTCTATGTATCTGTTGTGCCAGTACCAGACTGTTTCGACTACTGTGGCAGTATAATAGGTTCTAGAATCAGATAGTGTGAAGCCTCCTACTTTGTTCTTCTTCAGTAATGCTTTACTTATCTGGGAACTCTTCCCTTTCCATATGAAATTGTTGACTTGTTTCTCCATCTTATTAAAAAATGCCATTGGAATTTGGATCCGGATTGCATTGTATCTGCAGATCACTTTGTGTAGAATTGGCATTTTCACAATGTTGAGTCTTCCTATCCACGAGCAAGGTACGTTTCTCCACTTATGCAGGTCTCTTGCAGTAGTGTCTTGTAGTTTTTGTTGCATAGGTCTTTTACGTCTCTGGTTAGATTTATTCCTAAGTATTTTATCTTCTTGGAGGCTATTGTAAATAGTATTGGTCTGGTGATTTCCTCTTCGAAGTTCTCTTTGTTGGTGTAGAGGAATCCAACTGATTTTTGTATGTTTATCTGATATCCTGATACTTTGTTGAAATCTTCTATTCATTCCAGTAGTTTTCATGTGGATTCTTTGGGGTTTTCTGTGTACAAGATCATATCATCTGCAAATTGAGATACTTTTACTTCTTCCTTACCAATTTGTCCATTCTGCCACTCTCTGTCTCTTTATTAGTGCATGTAGTCCATTTACATTCAGCATAACTATTAATAGGTATGAGTTTAGTGCTGTCATTTTGATGTCTTTTTTTGTGTGTTGTT
>NW_004443957.1:9740627-9741738 GCF_000243295.1 Trichechus manatus latirostris | reverse complement strand
CTGCTTTCTTGGTGGTATGAGGTTCCTATGTGCCTCTGCTTGCTTCTCTCTTTTATATCTCAAAAGAGATTGCATTAAGACACTATCTAATCTTGTCAACCTCATCAGTATAACCTCATCACAGTGATAGAATTTACAACACATAAGGAGATCACATATAATCTCATCATAGTGATAGAGTTTACAACTCATAAGCAAATCACATCAGATTACACAATCATACAACACTGGGAATCATGACCCAGCCAAGCTGACAGATATTTTTTGGGGACACAACTCAATCCATGACATTCCACCCTTTGGCCTCCAAAAATTCTCGTCCTTGCAACATGCAAAATATACTCTTCTCATCATATCACAGCAAAAGTCTTCACTCCAAGTCCAAAATCCAAAAATTCCTCTTCATTGGTGAAATCTAGAATACAAGTTATCTGCTTCCAAAAGTACGATGGCAGAACAGGCGCAAGTTAGACATTTTCATTACAAATGGGAGAAATTGCAGAGAAAGAAGGAATAAAAGGCACCAAGCAAGTTAGCAGAACACATTACATTAGCCCTCAAGGCTTGAAAATAATCCTCTGTTCTCTGAGACCATTTACACAATAGCTCTGCCCTCCAGACTCCAGGTATTGGCCACAGTCTCCGGATTCTGAGTGGAGGCCCCTCGGCCCTGGCTTCAGCTCTGCCTTTCAGGCCCACTGGGATGGCAACTCTGTTCCCCTGGCTTTAGGCAAACCATTCTCCTAGCCCATTGGTGTGACAACTCCCCCGTTAGAAACACCAGGGTCCCTGGCCCCACCCTTTGAAACCCCAGAGGTCTCGGCCATACCTTTTGAGACTGAGGCAGCTTGGCTTCTTGTGTTCCTTGTCTCTTCAGCTTCTGCTTCCTGTGGCCTCTTGGTCCTCAGGCCTCAAGCCCACATCTGCCCTGCTGGGGAAAGTGTTCCAAACCCTGTACCTCCACTGATTAAGTGCCTGGAGGAACCCCACTCTGCCAGGAAGCCTCCTGTGCACAGGCAGTCAGCTTTCTCACTCTGTGGGTCGGCTCCAGTGCCGTCTCGCACTGGTCTCCTCATTCTGCTACTGTTGGTTCTCTGCTATTGCAGGTTCT
>NW_004443957.1:9724597-9739708 GCF_000243295.1 Trichechus manatus latirostris | reverse complement strand
TCTGTCTCTTTATTGGTGCATTTAGTCCATTTACATTCAGCATAATTATTGATAGGGATGAGTTTAGTGCTGTCACTTTGATATCTTTTTTTTTGTGTTGTTGACAGTTTCTTTGTTCCACTTAATTTTCTGTGCTGAGTCATTTTTCTTTATGTATTTTCTTTTCATCTTTTCCATTGTTATTGATTTTGCATTTGCTGAGTCTTTTTGTTTTTCTTGCTTTTTATTTTGATGTATAGGATTGTTAGTTTCCTTTGTGGCTACCTTAATATTTACCCCTATTTTTCTAAGTTTAAACCAGTCTTTTATTTCTTTTTATCACCTTGACTTCTTCTCCATATGAAAGATCTATGACATTTTTTAGTCCCTCTTTTTTTTTTTTAATATTGTCATCTTTTACATATTGATGTCTCTGTTTTCCTGTTTTCAGTGTTTTAGCCTTGATTTGTTTTTGCAACTTCCCTATCTGGGTTTATATCTGGTTGCTCTGTCCTGTGTTCTAGTCATGGATTGTTATTTGATGTTATTGATTTTCTAACCAGAGGACTCCCTTTAGTATTTCTTGTAATTTTAGTTTGGTTTTTGCAAATTCCCTAAACTTTTGTTTATCTGGAAATGCCTTAATTTTGCCATCATATTTGAGAGACAGTTTTGCTAGATATATAATTTTTGGCTGGTAATTTTTTTCATTCAAGGCTTTATATATGTCATCTCATTGCCTGCTTGCCTGCATGGTTTCTACTGAGTAGTCTGAGCTTAGTCTTATGACTCTCCTTTGTAGATGAGTTTTTGTTTTCCCTAGCTGCTCTTAAAATTCTCTCTTTATCTGGTTTCGGCAGGTTTGATTATAATATGTTTTGGTGACTATCTTTTGGGATCTACCTTGTGTGGGGTTCAATGAGCATCTTGGATAGAGATCTTGTCATCTTTCATGATATCAGGGAAGTTTTCTGCCAACAAATCTTCAACAATTCTCTCTGTATTTTCTGTTATCCCTCAAGTCCTGGTACTCAATCACTCGTATGTTATTCCTGTTGATAGAGTCCCACATAATTCTTACGGTTTCTTCATTTTTTAAAATTCTTTTATCTGATTTTTCCTCAAATAAGTTTGTGTCAAGTGCTTTATCTTCCATCTCACCAGTTCTGACTTCTATTGCCTCAATTCTGCTCCTATGACTTTCTACTGAGTTGTCTAATTCTAAAATTTTATTGTTAATCTTTGGGATTTCTGTTTGCTGTCTCTCTATGGATTCTTGCAGCTTGTTAAATTTGTCACTGTGCTCTTCTCTAATCTTCTTACATTCCTCTATTATTTTTTCAGTGTGTTCCTTGGCTTGTTCTGTATTTTTTCTGATCTCCTTCCTGATCTCTTAAAGAGTTCTGTATATTAATCTTTGGTATTCTACCTCTGGTAATTCCAAGAAGTTCTCTTCCTCAGGAAAATTTCTTGATTCTTTGTTTTGGGAGCTTTCTGAAGCCATCATGGTCTGCCTGTTTATGTGATTTGATATTGACTGTTGTCTTTGAGCCATCAATAAGTTATTATATTTATTTATTTTTTATTTGCTTACTGTGTCCTAGCTTCTTGTTTTGATATGCACAAATAGGCTGCTCATGTGAGCTAGTTTGATTATTGGTGCCTTTGAAGCTCTAACTTCCTGTCACCAGGTGGTTAGATCTGTTACTAGGTATGTGAGCTACAGAGTCCATTTACTTTTCTTGTATGGATTCAGCTCAGGTGTCTAGGTAGTCAGTCACAAGGTGAGTGGTGCAGGCTCTCACCTACAGTACTAGATGAGCAAGGGTTATTGGTGTAGGTACAGGTATCTGGCTGCAGTAGGGGGTCATGCGCTGAGCAGTGCAGGGGGCTGATGACTGCCTCTGAGTGTCTGGGAGGAAAAAGTGTGTCCCTGTTCCCTAGACTGCATAGGTGGGTGGGTTTTGCAGCCAGACTATGGGCACCCAATGTTGTTGTCTTTAAGGACTGGGAGGCACTACTTATTCTTGCACTTCTGTCGCAGGTGGCTACACGGCGTGGGTGGAGCCACAAGTCCTCAGGCCCCTGATGTTGGTAGGTTAGGATACTGCTTAATGGACAGAGTGGTATCAAATGTCAGGAATCTGTCACTCCACCATATAGCTGATACAGTGAAGTTAGGCTTCAGGTATATACCCTGTTGTCTTGTGGTAATGAGGGCCTATGCTGTTGAAATGGGCCCACACAGGTCTATGCAGGGGTGAAATGCATTCAAAGTCTGTGGATCCCTTATGCTTGTGCCTACGCAAAGGAGCTGTGCCTGCTCTGAGTTCCCGGCTTAGGGGAACTGGTAGATTATTTATTCCTGTTTGTTAATTTGTTCCCTTTTCAAGGACAGGAGAATGGCTCAGGATGTGTGATGGGTCCTACTTCCAGCCCAGGGGACTCAGCAATAACTGAAGTTGGCCAGGGACCTGGTGCAAAGAGGGAGGAAGAAGGTAAATAAGAGAGAGGTTCTTCCTAAATAGGGTGTTTTTTGATCTGTGCAGTAGGTTAAACATATGTACTTATCTTTTGCAGATTGAGCACCGCTTTTCAGTGGCTCTGGAGGTCTGAGGAGACTCTGCTGCTCTGTCTCTCCCTAACTGGAAAATGCGTCCCGAATGCCACTACTTGCCTCACTGTGCACGCCAGCTTATCTGGCCTGCAGGGCACTGGCTCCCACCAGGTCAGTTCTGGCAACTCCTCACTGCTTCTAAACTGTCTCTCCTTCCCCTTGCCACTCAGTCCAATTCCTCAACTTTGCCTTTGATGTTCAGGGCTCCGAGATTGTCATATATAATAGATTCACTTATGTTTTTGGGTCTTTGTTGTAAGAGGGACCACTGGAACATCTGACTACTCTGTCATCTTGGCCTTGCCTCCTTAAAAAAATATTTTATCAAACATTTTCAATTGCTTTTAATGGAGTGTTATTCAGGTTATATAGTAGGCTATAGCATTTGGAAATAGAAGTTCTTGGCCTAATCTTTGCTTCATACGTTTAGGTAATGGTACTACTTTTTATTGCTGATACATCTTTCCCACTTGCCTGATTCAATACCTTTGTTCTTGCTGTTCCTTTCTACCGGAATCCCCTTCCCCTACCTCAGTATCTTCCAACCCTACTCATTATTCAAGTTGCAGCTCACATAAAACTCCTCCATGAGATCTTCCTTAATTCCACTAGGAAGAAGAAATCTTTTCGTTTCTTTGAATTCCCATTATACTTTATGTACCTCATTTATGATACTTATTGCCTTCTATTTTAGATTATAATGATTTGATGAAAGTTTTTTTCTTAAGCGTCTTGAAGATGAGCTTCTCATCTTCAAATACATAAAGTTTCTCAATAGTTTTTGTGTGTGTGTGTGTGTGTGAATAAATCAGTGATTTATCTTGAAGAAACTTAGTGGTATAGAGATAGAACATTGATATTGCTAATCAAATTCTCATACTGAGTCCACATTTCCTCTTTCCCAAAGTGATGAGACATCTGAAGGATAGAGTATTCTCATTAATCACGTCTCCTCATTAAATAGTGAAGTGTTCCTTCCATAAGCTCAAGTCCTGTCCCCTGGTGATTTTCTTTTTGGTCCAGACTACAAGTACTAGTTGCAGTCAAGTATATTCCTACTCATGGCAACCCCATGTGTGTCAGAATAGAACTGTGCTCCATAGGGATTTCAGTAGCTGATTTTTCAGAAGTAGATTGTCAGAACTTTCTTCTGAGACACCTCTGGGTGGACTTGAACTGCCAATCTTTTGATCAGCAGCCAAGCCCTTAACCATTTGCACCACACTTGTAGTGTGTAAATAGCTCCCAAAGAGCCCATAATTCTACTGTTTTCTGAAGGTAGTTAGTTCCTATTAATATAATTTGTTAGTCAAGCCTCATAAACCTTGATTATCTACCCACAAAGAAGCAATTACATCTTTAATAATTACCTACCCACAACTTCCTTATACACAGAACAAGGTACCTGTAACAAGGAAGCTGTAGTATTCATTTTGAATCTGTAGCCCAGCCATGTGCTTACAACACAAGCCATTTGTGAGAGAAAGCTTCAGCCAGCTGGACTTAGACCAAAAAAAAACCCATGATTCCCTGCTGGCTTGGCAGACTGTCCTGTGAGTTTAGTGTCAAACGAAAACTGAAATCATGTAGCATCCAATAGTGATCTTGCTGGAAGAAATAAAATTTAGCAAATGAGCCTGGGAAAAACAGTGTCCTAAGTAAGTCTAGACTTGCACTAAGTAAGTCTAGACTTGCAGACGTTTGGGTCTAGGTCTACATTCCACAAGGTCTGGCTCTGAAATAATAACTTTTCCCATAAAATTAAATAAGATGGGAATCTCTCCCAAATTATAGTAAATTTCTTCATAGGACCTTTGCCAGACACTCTCAATGGGCTATGTGGCAGCATTATGTGCACTATAACTTTCTAAATGAAAGCTTCTTCCTTGGAATGGAGGGTGAGGAGCTAGGATGGCCACTGGAAGTATCAAGAAAAGAAAGAAGGGAATGAATGCAAGTGAAAGAAAAGCAAAAACAAAGCAGGCATGGAGAACAGAAATCAAGGAAGGGACAATATAAGTGGCCTTAAAGAATGTGGACTTACACTAGAGATTTATTGAATCTGAGGGTATATAAAATTCAATTTATTCAAACAAGTATTTGTTCCATTTCTTTCACCATGTGCCAGACACTGTGCAAAGTGTTCTAGGATTCTGAGAGAAGTAGAAATGCAGCAGAATAATATAGTTGGTATAAAACACCCGAGATTTGGAATCAATGGAGACTTGAGTTCAAGTTGGGACACTACCACCACTTATCAGCTGTGTCGTTTGGTTAATTACTAAACTGTAGCCCCCTCCCCTCATATACTCTCCCTCCCATTGCCATCCTTATAAGTTGTTTTTCATTGCGGTCAAGTTGGCTCCAACTCATTACAACCTTATATATAAAACAGAACAAAATGTTGCCTAGTCCTGCACCATCTTCATGATCACTGGTATGTTCGAGCCCACTGTTGTAGCTACTGTGTCAACCCGTCTCACTGGGGCTTTCCCTCATTAGGGATTGGTCTTTCCTGGTGATGTGAATCTTCATAAATAGGGGTAATGAAGCCTACCTCACTGGATTGTTGTGAGGATTACATGAAGCTCCAAGCACAGTTCACAATTCATGACATTTGAAGGCGTTTAATAATTTTTAGTTACTATCTGTGCAAACCACAGTCTCTGTGCTATAGGATCTTATTATTTCACAGAAGCAAAGACATAAGAGCCTCTAAAGGAAGTAGAGAAAGATACAAGTTTATGGTTTTGCAAGCAAAATGAATAAGATAAGTGGAGCATCTTGCACTATTAACAAACAGTGACAACTTCATGACCTGTATGAAGTGCCAGGACTGTAGCTTTTTATTACTGAAAATGTTACAGACTTAAAGTTAAAAAAAAAAAGACAACAAAAAAGCTGACTTTGCTTTACAGATGAAGAACTAAGGTTTACAGTAGTGACTATGAGCTTATAACTAAAATTGTTTTCTCTTCTTTCTTGAACTCCCAATCACGCTTGCAGTTAGGTGTGGCCATGTGGCTGAGTTCTAACCAATGGAACGTGAAGTGTGGCCCATTCTACTTGAAGTTCTCTATGCTCTTCTCCTATCTGCTGGCTGGATATTGACCTCAAGCGCCAGTTGGGAGCCTTCTTCAGCCTGGGTCTTTAAGCAACTCTATGGAATAGAGCCTTTTCCTCCTCCTTTGTTACCAATAAGAAACATCTGTTTGGGCTACAGTAGCAAGAAATGCAAGTATTTTAAGTCACTGAGATCCAGGGATTTTTCTTTTACAGCAGCTAACATTGTTTTACTAATATACTTGGTGAGAATAAGAAATTGATTATACACAGAGCCACTTACCAAGTTTATAATTTCAGAGCACCAAGGAATAATACCACAAATCTACCTTCTTCTTTTTCATATTTTCTGTCTTAGTCTGGAAGTGCTGTAGTAACCTGTTTAGCATCATAGCAACACGCAAGCCTCCACTGACAGACAGGTGGTGGCTATACATGAGGTACATTGGCCAGGAATAGAACCCAGGTCTCCTGCATGGAAGGTAAAAATTCTACCACTGAACCACCACTGCCCTCTCCCTACCTCATCTGACTTAATTGAGAACAAAAGAAAAACCCTATTTCCAAGTAAGTTCCTGTTCACAGGTGCAGGGGATGCATATCCTTTTGGGGACACAAATTAATCTATAACAGTGGATGAGGTTTGTCTTTGGTGCCAACAGGATTCTTCTCTTTACTCCTTCATGCTCATCATTTCCTCATTATCTCACTTCTTATTCCTATCAAATCATGTGTATTGGCCACCATCATCTATTGCCTGAATTGATTTAACTTCCTGCTAACATGTCTCCCTGCCACCAATTATGTCCCTTCCAGTCCTGTCTCTATCTTGCAACCAAGATGTACTTCCAAAAATAAAAATTTGATAATGCCTCTTCTTGGCTTAAAACATTTGGATGACTTTCTATTGCCCTCAGGAGTTAACATGGTGTGGCATAGCATAGATTGCTAATTGCCTTTAATATCTTTTTCTCCTTGTTTCTTACTAAAATAATCCTGATTTTGTTAGGAAAATCAATTGTGCTCATCCAAGAAACTGTATTTCCCAACATCTCTTGCAGATGAGAATGGCTGTATGACTAAGTTCTGGCCAATGAGATACAAGCGAAAGTTTTGAGCGCGGCATCCAGAAAAGCTCTGTAATAAGGAGGTTGCCTCAGGGGAACTGTAACCTTCTCTTCTTCCATCTCCTTGCCTGGAAGGAATATTAGCTAAAGTTGAAGTGGTCATCTTGAGACCATAAAGTGGTCTTATGGAGAGAAGACTTGCATTAAAGATGTCAGAACTGAAAACTAGAATGAGCTAGGATCTTTGATGGTTTCTACATCATGGAGGTAGGCTGGACTGCCTACTCCTGGACTTCTTTTATATGAGGGAAAAATAAATCTCTATATTATTTATTTATTGTTTTGGTGGTTCCTGTTTCTCATAGACACAAATTTCTAAATATTACCCATGGCTTCATGGCCTGGTTCCTGCCTATCTAGTTAGCCTCATCTTCCACCATGCTTTCCCAGTTTTGCCCTCAATCCTCAAATACCTACATCTCAAGCAGAATAAATTATTTTCAACTCCACAAACTTCTTGCTGTATTCGCTCTGCCTGAAATATTTTTTTCTTTACCTTTGGCTGGCTGCTTACTTTTCTTTCTAGTCTTAATTACTGCTACTCCAGGAAGGCTTCCTTTTTACTCTAAATCTGGAAAGATATCCTTCCTGTATAATCCCATAAAACGTCCTGTACTTTATGTCTTGTCTGATATCAATTGAAGTTTTTCTATTTACTTATCTGCTTTCTTCACTAGGTCTTAAGTTTGGTGAGGGCAAATGCTGTGACTTGCCCACAACTTTATCCCTAACATTCAGCAGGAATCCTGGCACCAACAGTCATTCTGTAAATGTGTGTTGACAAATGAATGGATGAATGAATGAATGAATGAATGAAAGGGTGCATAAATTCACACCAAAGTGAAAATGATAGATTCATCCTAATAAGCTGCTTCTAACTGGGCCATTGTGCCTATAAAAAGGAGTCACAATTTAGCTCCTATGAAAGAGATGGATTGCCCTTTTGATTCTCTTGATATTGCATGACACAGCCTCCTATTCCTCCAAAGCAGGTGAAGGTGGCAGATTTCCACTTTCTTCTGTGATTTGCCTTTATCAATATCCACTCCTCACTCTTCCTCCTGTTCCTCCTCCTGATTTTCTCCCACACACCATGGCTTAGAGGGAAATTCAATCAAGGATGAGTATTTCTTCAGAGAAAACATCATCTCTAATTTAAATCAAACAAAACCCAACAGTCTGACCTTTCCAAGGTTGAGTAATGGGTCTGGAGGAAGTGGATTGTCCTGAGCCAGATGCTCGCTGATATCACCGAATCTTTGCGCAAGTTTGACTTTTTTCCAGTTTGCTGTTGTTACTCATTCTTTCATGCTCTTCATTTCCTTTCTAAAGAAATCATAATTTGTCAAATAATAGTAATTTCTCTTGGGGTCTGTGTCTAGGGAGGGACTGAAATATTTGTTGTTCCCGAGGAATCTATACTGCTAATGATTTACTTGGATGATTTTGTGAGTTTAACGTATAAAATTGTTACTTAAAATACAGGACCTAGAATTTCCAATGATTCTTAGGATTTGACCAAGAAATGAAATGCCCACCCTCAATGACTGATCAAACAAAATAGTTACGTTTCAAGAGTTTGAAAAATCAGTTCTTCATTTCCCTGACTTTATGTTCTGTTACCAAATAAAAGAATACTTCCTAAACTTTCCCCTTTTAAGGTACTCAGATGAAATTCTAAAATTTTAAAATTTAAATTTGGAACTGACAACCAGAGAATCTGCGTAATTAAAAACTTATATATCAGTTTTTACTCATGTTTCTTTAAGAATTACTGAAGATGTACATATTGAAAAACTTTTATCAATAGTCACCCACTCCTATCCTCCTAGACAATGTCAGAAAAGACTGACATAGAAATAAAGTTTATCATGTGCCTTGATTCTTTTGGAGCTGTAGCAAATTTGGTCAAAGTCAGCCAAATCTTTTAAAAGTTGTTGTGGAACAATAGGCAGAAATGCCAAATTGAAAAGTAGGTTGTACTTCTTTTCATCAGATATACCAAATACACTTGAGTCCTATACCCACTGATGGTAACTTGACCTGATAATGAGGAGATATGGAGGCAGGGTGAGTGGGAAACAATAGGTTTAAGTGTCTCAGACTGTCACCATGCCCTGTCCTGCATGGCAGACATTGCTGATCAGACATTGCTGCTGTGCCCAAGTTAGCTTCATAATACTTGTTAACCTAGTGCTCCAGGTAGATGCTAATAACTTATTGGCATTAGTAAGTTAAAGAAGAGCTCTTTGTAACTAAAGTATTATAGAGGGAGACACTGGGGATACTGAAAACTTCAAAAAAATTTAGCTGTGGAGACAGACTTAAATTAGGAGTTTTAGTCAACATGGTTGAGGGATTAATTTAGTTGAAATGTGAGTCCTCTAGGGAGGATAGTTGTTCTAGTGGGAAGGGGGGCTTTTGACTCTGTGTGCATTCTGAGCATTCTGTGACCTACACATATGCTATAAAGTGCACAGACACCATGTCCTTCATTTACGGCCGTGTGACTTTGCATAAGCCACTAAACCTCTCTGAACTGCACTGTCTCATTTGTAAAACTTCATGACATAATTGATGTGAGAATTAAATGAAATACTCAAAAGAGTTTTGTAAATTATAAAGCATAGTGAAAACCAAAGATTAAGGGACTATTGATTTGTAATAAACACTAGTCAGATAAACAGAGATAGTTACTACATTCAGTGGGCATGAAATTTTAAGAAATATTGGAAGGATAACATGCATACTAGATCCAATCTGCAGAGAAGCCCATCCTCATAAACCAAAACATATGCAGGATAAAATAACTGTGGAGGTAAGAGTGGTGGTGGGGCCGCTAAGCCTAGAGTCTGCAGATACAAGAAGTGGGAGGGTATGCTGGAGTCTTCATCAGGGTCACGAATCAAGTTGCTATATTTGGAGTAATTAGGCTGCTGTGCTAAGCAGTGGGCAGCAGTGACATTTGCCTACAGGTAAAGCAGTGTGTGTGCTGGAGGCAGAGAAGCAAGGCAAGGTCGGAACACATGTTCTGCTCTTCTCCCACAATCACCCGAGCAAGTGAAGGCTACTAGAATAGTCAGACTAAAAACCAAGTTCCCAAATACCAAGATGAGCAAACATTTAAGGGAAATCCACACTACGAAAAAGAGGCACCGTACTCAGCAAACAGAGTAACTATTCCCTCTGGTTAGGAAGGAGTCCCTGGATGGTACAAACAGTTAACATGCTCAGCTGCTAACCAAATATTGGAGGTTCGAGTCCACCCAGAGGTACCTCAGAAGAAAGGCCTGGCAATCTACATCTGAAAAACCAGTGATTGAGAACCCTATGGAGAACTGTTTTGCTCTGACACACATGGGATTGCCGTGAGTCAGAGCCAACTCAATGACAATTTGTTTTTATACTAGAGAAATTCATATGAGGAAGAAGACACTGATTTACAGAGGAAGGGGTCATTGATGCTAGTCCAGACCTGGTTGTTTGTGATGGTTTACCTTAGTTGCGGGAGATCCTCAGAACCACCATCCTATAACCTATGCCATAAGTTGTGTCAGCAACTCATTTTTGACACATTCTCATTACTTACACTTTGGTGTTACAGAATCTTTCTTCAGGAAATTGTGAACAAGAACTTGGAAGCCAGAGCTTCTAGGATTGGCATTGGAGTGGGCAGTGACTCAGAGACGTGGGAGTGGCGAGCAAACACTGAGCTGGGTACATTCTGTGGGCCAGCTCCTAGTAAGGCAGTAGGCAGAAGTGGGTACACGCTAAGAAAGTAGCAAGGCTTGCAACACATGACTTTGGATTGTTTTTCAGAAACTTACTGTCCAGTGGTGCCCTAATTTCAAATGTGATAATTGCACAAATGTTTGCTGAAAGAGCATGTATCAATAATGGGAGGTTGTTATGGATTGATTTGTGCCCCCCCAAAATGTGTGTCAACTTGGCTAGGCCATGATTCTCAGTATTGTGTGGTTGTCTTCCATTTTGTGATTTAATGTGATTTTCCTATGTGTTGTAAATCCTACCTGAATGATGTTAATGAGGCAGGATTAGAGGTAATTATGTTAATGAGGCAGGACTCAATCTACAGGATTAGGTTGTATCTTGAGTCAATCTCTTTTGAGATATAAAAGAGAGAAGTGAGCAGCGAAGAGAAGGACCTCAAACCACTGAGTAAGAACTGCCAGGAGCAGAGCGTGTCCTTTGGATATGGGGTCCTTGTGCTGAGAAGCTCCTAGACCAGGGGAAGACTGATGACAAGGACCTTCCCCCAGGATCGACAGAGAGAGAAAGCCTTCCCCTGGAGCTGGCACCCTGAATTTGGATTTCTAGCCTCCTAGACTGTGAGAGAATAAATTTCTGTTTGCTAAAGCCACCCACTTGTGGTATTTCTGTTATAGCAGCATTAGATAACTAAGACAGAATTTAGTACCAGGAGTGGGGTACCACTCTAACAGATACTTAAAATGTAGAAGCAGTTTTGAAACTGTGAATGAATAGAGGCTGGGAGAGTTTAAAGTGCCTAATAGTAAAAGCCTAGATTGCCTTGAAGAGACTGTTGATGGAATTATGGATATCAAAGACAATTCTGGTGAGGACTCCAAAGTAAGTGAGGAGAGCTGTTACACTGGAGATGGTGCAGACAGCAAGAAGCAGCAGCAGAGAAATGGCAGCAGCAGAACCAGGAGACCGGTGCAAGACAGCACTGGAGCTAAGAATGGAGCGAGAGAGCTGAGTGTTTTTTCACAGGAGGCTTCCTTGTGGAGTGGGGTGCCCTGGGCACTTATCATTGGAGCTAAGCTTGCTGACCCATAAAGCAAGAGAGCTGAGTGCCTTCTGGCCAAAGTTTACTGGTGGAGTGCGGTGCCTCCAGGCAGTTAACAGTGAAGCTAAAGAGCTTTGAAACACTTGCCCCAGCAGGGCAGACACGGGTGATGAGGCCTGAGGGGTTGAGAGGCCAAGGAACTAGGAAGCAGAATCTGAAGAGACGAGGAACTCAGGAAGCAGAGCTGCCTCAGTTTCAAAGGGTAGTTCCACAACCTCTGGGGTCTCAAGGGTGGAGACATGGTGTTTGAAGTGTCTAAGGGTGAGGCCACAGCCTCCTAGGTTTCAAAGAGTCAGATCTTCATCAACTCGGTCCCAGAGTGTGGGGTGCCTTTCATGAGTGCCAGCAGGATGGGGCCAGATCTGCTACCCAAAGCTGAGGGGGCAGGGCTGCCATGCCCAAGGGGCAGAATAAAAGGGATTGCTGGGGCCAAGGGGGTGAGTTGCCACTCAGACGGACTAGGAGAATGGGGCTGCCCAAAGCTGAGGGAGCAGAGTTGCCATTCTAGTGGGCCTGGAAGGTGGAGCTGAAGCCCAGGGCCGAGGGGCCTCTACCCAAAATCCAGAAAGTGTGGCCAACACCCAGAGTCTGGAGGGCAGGGCCATTACCTAAATGGTCTCAGAGAACAGAGGATTATTTTCAAGTCTTGAGAGCTAACATAATGTATTCTGCTGACTTGCTTCATGCCTGTTATCCCTTCTTTCCTTCTAATTTCTCCCATTTGTAATGGAAATGTCTAGCTTGTGACAGTTCTATCATTGTACTTTGGAAGCAGATAACTTTTATTCTAGATTTCACAGATGAAGAGGAATTTTTGGAGTTTGGATTTGGAGTTGATTTAAGACTTTTACTATGATATAATGGGGTGAAAATTTTTCATGTTGCAAGGACGTAAATTTTGGGGTGCCAAAGGGTGGAATGTTATGGATTGAAGTTTGTCCCCCCAAAATGTGTGTCAACTTGTCTAGGTCATGATTCCCAGTATAGTGTGGTTGTCCTCCATTTTGTGATTTGATATGATTTTTCTATGTGTTGTAAATCCTACCTGAATGATGTTAATGAGCAGGATTAGAGGCAGTTATGTTAATGAGGCAGGACTCAATCTACAGGATTAGGTAGTATCTTGAGTCAATCTCTTTTTAGATATAAAAGAGAGAAACAAGCAGAGAAGAGAAGGACTTCATACCACTGAGTAAGATGTGCCAGGAACAGAGCATGTCCTTTGGACCCAGGGTCCCTGTGCTGAGAAGCTCCTAGGCCAGGGGAAGATTGATGACAAGGACCTCCCCCCAGAACTGACAGAGACAGAATGCCTTCCCCTGGAGCTGGCACCCAGAATTTGGACTTCTAGCTTCCTAGACTGTGAGAGAATAAATTTCTGTTTGTTAAAGCCATCCACTTGTGGTATTTATGTTCTAGCAGCACTAGATAAATAAGACAGAGGTATATGTATGAATATCTATGACAAATAACCCGGATAAAGTACTCTCACTCCACTTGAGCCACGTTTACAAACAATATAATGGTTAAATAACAATACTGTGAAAGATGATACACGTGCAGAAGAAGGGTACAGACCTTAATCGCTCTATTATTAAAAAAAGAAGAGGTCATCGTGAGTTGCAATTTCCTGAGAAGATTTCGTGGATGTGGTGACTCACAGTTGAACTTTAAGATTTCTGATTGAGTAGTAGTCAAAGTAAAAATATCAGGCAGCCAGGCCTGCAATTTGCTTTCTTTGTGCATTCTCAACATTCACGTAGCTCTTATTGCCAAGAAGAGCTACAATAATCAGACATTCCTCATTAGGCTTTGGAAAAAAGGCAAGAAACGCCCAGCAGTGCAATGAACAGAAACAGAAACCAGAGTGAAGTTCCCACTAAGTAGTTACATGCCGTGAATAGAGGACATCCGTCATTTGTGGCTGTCTAACATCTTTTGAATATATTCTATGTTTTGATCATTCCGCTATTATAATTCTCACTTTTTTGGCTACCGGCATGTAATCTTGGTTCCACCAACCAGCCATACAACTTTGTAGCGAGTTATGTGAGGGAATAAGCTGGGTGCAGGTGGCAGTAGTTTGGTTCTGGGATTAATGGTGGAAGCATTGTTCTGTGGGATTCTGTTCCATGGTGAAGTTCTGGAAGCTGGTTTTAGAAATTGTCATGGATTGACTTATGTCCCCCCAAAAATGTATCAGTTCGGCTGGGCCATGATTCCCGGTATTTCGTGATTTTCCTACATGTTGTAAATCCTACCTCTATGATGTTAATGAAGGAGGATGGGCGGCAGTTGTGTTGGTGAGGCAGAACTCAGTCTACAAGACTGGATTGTGTTTGGAGGCAATGTCTTGAGATATAAAAGACAGAAGTGAGCAGAGAGGAGAGGGGAACCTCATACCATCAAGAAAACAGTGCCAGGAGCAGAGCGTGTCCTTTGGACCAGTCCCTGGGCTGAGAAGCTCCTAGTCCGGGGGAACACTGATGAGAAGGCCAAGAGAGAAAGCCTTCTCCTGGAGCTGACACCCTAAATTTGGACTTTAAGCCTACTTTACTGTAAGGAAATAAATTTCTCTTTGTTAAAGCCATCCACTTGTGGTATTTCTGTTGTAGCAGCACTAAATGACTAAGACAGAATTGTAGCCCTAAACTTATTTCTACAGCTCCTTGACCTACCTAATATCCCATAACAAATTCCTTTTCTGCTTAAATTAGCTAGAGTAATTTTTTTTAAATAACTAAAAGGCACAGCTGATATTCTATTGGCTTTACATAATCTTTGTAGATCTTGGCTTTGCACCTGCCCTTCATCCGTCACTGGTTATTGAGTAGATTACATGATGTCTAAGCAGTTGAGTGTTATTGTTGTTAGATGCTGTCAAGTCAATTCCAACTCACAGCAATACCACGTAAAACAGAATGAAACGCTGCCTGGTCCTGCACCAGCCTCACAATTGTTGCTATGTTTGAGCCCATTGCTGCAGCCACTGTGTCAATCCATCTCATTGAGGGTCTTTCTCTTTTACACTGACCTTCCACTTTACAAAGCATGATGTCCATCTCTGGGGACTGATCCCTCCTGATAACATGTCCAAAGTATGTGAGACGAAGTCTTGCCATCCTCATTTCTAAGGAGCAGTCTGGCTATAATTCTTCCAAGACAGACGTGTTCATTCTTCTGGCTGTCTGTGGTATATTCAATATTCTTAGTCAACACCATAATTCAAAGGTATTGATTCTTCTTTGGCCTTCCTTATTCATTGTCCAGCTTTCGCTTGTGTATGAGGCTACTGCAAATACCATGGCTTGGGTTAGGCACACCGTAGTCCTCAAAGTGACATCTTTGCTTTTTAACACTTTAAGGAGGTCTTTTGCTGTAAATTTGCCCAATGCAATATGTCGTTTGACTTCTTTTTTTGTTTATTGTTGTAGTTTAAGTGAAAGTTTACATTTCAAGTTAGTCTCTTATACAAAAATTTATACATTGTTATG
>NW_004443957.1:9711262-9724497 GCF_000243295.1 Trichechus manatus latirostris | reverse complement strand
GCTGCTCGTGTGCACTAGTTTGATTTTTGACACCTTTTGATCTCTAATGTCCTGTCACCAGGTAGTTGGTCCTGTAACTAAGTATGTCCATGCCGGAGTTCGTTAAAATTTCCTATATGGGACTAGCTTGGGTGTGCATGCAGTTGATCTCCAAGTGTGTGATGCAGGCTCTCACCCCCAGTCCTAGAGAGGCATGGGTGATTGGTGCAGACACTGGACTCTGGCTGTGGTAGGGGATCACGTGCTGAGCCAGGCAGGGGGTCGACCACTGCCCCTGAGAGTCTGAAAGAAAAGCATGTCCCTATTCTCTACGGTGAATAGGTAGGTGAGTTTTGCAGCTGGGCTAAGAGCGCCCCACTAGGTTGGCTGCAAAGACTCCACTTTTTCTTGAACTCCTGAAACAGGTGACTAGGCACTTTGGGAACTATCACCAGTCGGCTGAGGAGATTTCTAAGCAAGATCTTAAAGAGTCGCATCGTTTCTACTTGCTGCTTACAGTCAAATGTGAGAGGAAAGAGATGGACTTAAAAATGAACGGTGCAAAATGAAAATAGAACTTAAAGATTTGGAAAATTCTGTTGTACAAATTAAGGACACATGTCCTAGAATGCTCGCCAAAGATGTGGGTACACAATCTTTTGTAAAAGAGATTAAGCCTAGGACTGATGGATCTAATCAACGACCACAGCAGAAAACCTATCAGCTTAGACTGAAGAAGACAGAGAAAGAACAAAAGGAAAGAACACTGTCTGCCTCTTGGACTTCTACAGGCAAGAAGCAGGCCAAAGGAGTTACATTTTTGTCCTGCAAGAAGAGAAAAGAACCATCCCTAGGGTAGCTCGGAGATCCGTAGAACTGTTGGAAGGTGCACAGGAAGCAAAACCTTCTCGGTTTCAAAGAGTGGGGTCACAGTCTCTTGGATCTCAAAGGGTGGGGTCACAGCCTCCTAAGTTTCAAAAAGTTGGATTTCACCAACTCAGTTCCAGCGTGTGGGGCTACCATTAAGGTGTACCGGGGGATGGGGTCACCACCCACAGCTGAGGGGATGGGGCTGCCATGACCAAGAGGCAGAAGAATGGAATCTACCAGGGCTGAGGGGGTGGGGTCGCCACTTAGAAGGACTAGGAGAGTGGGGCTGCCTAAAGTCGGGGGAGCCAAGTTGCCATTCCAGAGGGCCTGAAAGGTGGAGCTGAAGCCCAGGACTGAGGAGTCTCCACCCAGAATCTAGAGAACATGGCCAACAACCAGAGTCTGGAGGGCAAGGCCATTGCTCAGATGTTCTGAGAGAAGAGGGGATTGTTTTCAAGGTTGAAGGCTAATGTAATTTGTTTTGCTGGGTTTTGGACTGACTTGGTGCTTGTTACTCCTTATTTTCCCCCAATTTCTCCCATTTGTAATGGAAACAAACCTTGAGCTTGTTCCACCATTGTACTTTGGAAACAGATAATTTGTATTCTAGATTTCACAGGTTTCCCCAGGATAGAATATGCCTAAATTCTTACCCATATTTGATTTAGATGGTTCAGAAAATATGGTTTTGGACTTGGAATTGATTTAAGACTTTTGGGATGATGTGATGGGGTGAATGTGTTTTGCATGTAGCAAGGACATGAATTTGGGGGGGCAACGAGTGAAATGTTATGAATTGAATTATGTCCTCCCAAAATTTGTGTTGTAAATCCTAACCTTCATGACTGTGGACCTTCCTCCATAGCCCACAGAGATAGAAAGACTTTCCTAGAGCTGGTACCCTGAATTCAAACTTCTAGCCTTCTAAACTGTGAGAAAATAAATTTGTATATGTTAAAGCCACTCATTTGTGGTGTTTCTGTTATAACAGCACTGTATAACTAAGACAAGTAATATTTTTAAGAGAAAGTAAACCACATTAGTTCAATGGAAATTGTCTTGACATATGAGATTGTCAGGGAAATAGGGGAAAATTTGGAAGTTGAGAGATGACTATGTTAGGAATTTGGCTCACTGAGGAGGGAGTTTCCTTCAGTTTGCTGCAGAGCAGTTTAGATTGTGACGTCTTGTCTCGAGGATACACTTCAAGTGACATCTGGGAGGCTCATGGCTCGAGTTGTTTGGCTGAGAATATCAGCGAATACAAAAAAAAACTTTTGCTTCTTTAAAATTCTTCCTGGGTGGGAAAAATTCAAGCACTACAATTATCTTCTAGGAAAGTAATTACAAGTAGTCTCTGACTTCCGATGTATTTGAATTACGATGAACTGCACTTACCACCATCCATTTTTTTTTGTACATCTTATTGTTAGTAATATGTAACTACATACAATGTTGCAGCATGTAATTTGCTGATATTATCATTATCTTTAAGTTTATATGTAATGTTTCCAACCCCCAAAGACAAATAAAGATTGGATTTATAAAGATTCTAATAATAAAAGGCAATAACAATGAAAGTTAAAAAAAAAAAAAAAAGGAGTATTCAATTTATGTCAGAACTGACTTAACAATGGAGTCGTCAGAATGAAATCCCGTCATAAGTCAGGGACTACCTGTATAGGTTATTTTCCTTGAATCATAGTCTCAGGATCCTGGGGTCAGAAAGCCATCTAGTAGAACACTTAAATGTTACATTAACCCCAACTAGACCAGAGGCTTCGGTATACATTACTGTGGGAGGGTGAGTGTGGATGGAGGGGCCAGAGGTGAGAATGGTGGGAAATCCTGTGGGGAAATCCTGTGAAGAAATCATGGCATGCTGGATTTACTCAGGTCTTTAAAATAATCAAAGGGCATACTCTTTATTTTATTGTTTTCCATACAAAATACCTGCAAGATAGGTAGAGACTAGGATTGCAATTAAAAAAAAAGTCTCTTAATGAATCAACAGTAAATCTCATGCCTACTGGCCCCAAGTCCACAGCATCTGCAAGAGGCCCTATAAACAAGCGACACCACGTGCATGAATCACCGAGGATTACACATAAAAATTCCCACCTCTCTTTGTTATCCTCTCCAACTGGAATCATACAATTTCAGTATCAAAGTTTTAAAGCAAAATTCATCAAAGGGAATAAAGGGAATGTTATGGATTGTATTGTGTTTCAAAAATGTGTGTCAATTTGGTTAGGCCATAGTTCCCAGTTTTGTGTGGTTGTCCACCATTTTGTGATCTGATGTGATTATCCTATGTGCTGTAAATCCTAACCTCTATGATGTTAATGAGGCAAGATTAGAGGTAGTTATGTTAATGAGGCAGGATTCAACCTACAAGATTAGGTCATATCTTGAGTCAATCTCTTTTGAGACATAAAAGAGAATGGAGCAGAAAGGAAATGGACTTCATTACTACCAAGCAAGAAGAGCTGGGAGCAGAGTGTATCCTTTGGACTTGGGGTCCCTGCACGGAGAAGCTCCTAGATCCAGGACAATATTAATGAAAAAGACCTTCCCCCAGAGCCCACAGAAAGAGAAAGCCTTTCCCTGGAGCTGAAACCCTGAATTTGGACTTCTAGCCTCTTAAACTATGAGGGAATAAACTTCTGTTTGTTAAAGCCATCCACTTGTGGTATTTCTGTTATAGCAGCACTGGATAACTAAGATGGAGTAATTGCAAAAGGCAACATTAGCATCAAAGATAAAAATACTGAATGTTTGGTACAGATTAACAGATGAACAAAATACGTAAGAGAAAAATTAACAGAAATTCAAAAAGAAAGTTGAGAAAATACAGTCAGAGTGAGAAATTTTAGACCCCACAAGCAGTCTACAACATATAAAGCATGAAAGAAAAATAACCTGAGGCTTAGTTTCCTCATCTGTGAAACGGGGTTGATATCTGCTAACTTGTAGGAGTGTTGCGAACATTAGGAAAAATAAATGTTAAGGCACCAAGAGCAACAGCTGCCGCAAGTGTATGCTCACTATATGGTGGCTTTAAAAAAGGCAGAAATCACAGCAGTGTATAGAAATCTGTACCCTAAACATATAGTTTGCTTTCTTTCAGATAACTATAAAACATACACAAAAATTAATCATAAAAGAAAATCTCAATAATTAACAACAGAAGAAATTGTCCAGGTTATGTTCTTTGATCATAGAGGATCAAAATGAAAAATTACCGTTAGTAATACTTTATTGTTATTACTATTATCAATATAAGATTTCAAATAAATAACAAAACCAACAGTATGGAAAATATTTAAAACTTTTCAATATAATCATTAGTGAAAAGTTTTCAACCTTTCAACTGGATGCTACTGAATAATGTGTTGTTGGGTGCTGCCAAGTCAATTTTGACCCATAACAACCCATGTGATAGAGGAGAACTGCCTCATAGGTTTTTCTTGGCTGAGCTCTGGTGGTGAAGTGGTTAAGCACTAGGCTGCTAACTGAAAGGTTAGTAGTTCGAACCCACCAGACACTCTGTGGGAGAAAGATGTGGCAGCTTGTTCCTGTAAAGATTATGGCTTTGGAAACCCTATGGGGGCAGTTCTACTCTATTCTATAGGTTCACTCTGAGTCGGAATCCATTCGATGGCAATGGGTTTGGTTTTTTGGGGCTTGATCTTTACAGAAGCAGATCGCCAGGTCTTTCTTTCGCACTGAATAATACACATAATAAAAATGGTCCTGAGGTAAATGCTAATGTAGGTTTTATTGTATGCTTAGTTCCCATCACTCTCTTTAGCACTGAGAGTTTACCAAAGAACAAAAGCAAGAAGCCTTGGGACCATGGAGTTTACAAGGCTGCTCTTAATTTTTTTTGCAGATGTTCTAAGGCTGAGTCACACTTGCTGGCATGTGGTTAACTATCAGATCCAGCAAGGATGCTTTTGGACAGTCTTTGGTTAAAGCAAAATTTCTTAGAATAATTGATGTACAAGATATGTCAAAGTTTATTGCTCATTAAAGAGGAAACTAGCAAGCAGATAATGGAATGTTAGTCCTCAATGGCATGGGAGAAAGAAGGGTTTATATGCATCAGCTTTAACCTTATCACTGGTAGGTTAAATCAGTGACATAAATGAGTCAGAGCCCTCTTCCCAGAGTTGCCAGACACAAACAAAACAACAAATAATATGCTTGAGAAGTAAACAATAAGCAAACTGAGCTGTAGCAATTAAATGATAGCAAACAAGTTTTATTCTAGAAGAGGTCAAATTAGTAAAGAGGTGCAAAACAGTTTCAAATAGATGTCACTTAAGCAGAGACACTTCTGCAGCGGTTCTCAAACTTGAAACCAAAGACAAAAATAAATCTCTGACATGCATTCTCCCTCAACTAACAGAGGATGGAGAGAGTCTGGCAAAAAATCTTTCTTGGGAGCAGAATCCACAAATAATCTCTCTTTTTACTCTAGACCAGGGATAAGTGTGTTTCGTTGGATTCCGTCCGTTGAAGTAAAAGGGCTCTTGATCTTGCCCCAGCTGAAAGCTGGGGCCCAGTTGGCTGCTGCTCTGTGCCTGATTCTTGTCTCAGGCATTGATGTGTAAAGGAACCCCTGCAGTTCATGGGTGCAGACATATAGCTGCACTGACTCAATCCACTCCAGATCACCACTTCCACATTCTGGTGCATTTATTAAAATGTGTTCTCATCTTGCCACTATCATGCTTAAATCATTCGATGCCCCCTTATTACCCTCAAAGTAAAACCCAAATGTTTTAGGACGTTGTATAAGACCATTTAGGATCTGAACTACTCGCTAGTTCCCCACTGCAGTCATTCAAAATATTTTGGTTTTCCAAGAACATATCACATTGTTCCAAATCTCTGGTCAGAGGAGAACATCCCCTGGTCCTCCTAAACTGAATCAACGAATTCTTTGCCCAGGGACTTTGGATTTGGGAAGAGAGTGGGAGAGAGAAGAGACAGACAGACAGAGAGAGAGAGAGACAAAGAGACAGAGACACACACAGAGAAAGATTAGTCAGTCCATCTCTGGTGGTAGAAGTTGCAAGAGGTCAAACTCAAGAGTTGTTGGTGACCATGTTTTACCCCAGTGTGGAGGAAGTCACTCAGCAGAAAAAGAAGATGAGGGCCATATGCATAGAAAGAAGAAAGAGACTGAAAGAGAGTCCTGGCAACATTGAGTCTTAGTTCCAACTGAGTTTCATTATATCGTTGACTGGCTAACTCTTACTTATCCCTTAAGAAATATGCCTTAGATATTACACAAAAGTAAGGAAATGAGTTCCTGGTCTCCAGTGAGTATACTATACAGAACATTTCCTACATTAGTCTGCTTGGAATAGCAGATAACTATGAAGGACCTGGGTGGTGCAAATGGTTTAGGGCTTGGCTACTAACTGTAAGTTTGGTGGTTCAATCCTACTCAGAGACATCTCGGAAGAAAGGCCTGGTGATCTGCTTTCAAAAGGTCACTGCCATGGAAACCCTATGGAGCACAATTCTACTCTGAAACACATGGGTGGCCATGACTTGGAGTTGACTTGCTGGCAACTGGTTTGGATTTTTTCGTGAAGGATTGTAGACATCCATTTATTTCCAGCTTTGTTCCTGACTCATCAAGGGCCCGAAGAAAGTTTTTTTTTTTTCTTTGAGACTAATTCTTCTCAGCAATTAAGATAGGAATCTTGCTTTCTGAGTTTTATAAAAATGTATTAGTTGAATTTACAAAAGATAATATGTTTGGAGCATTCAATGGAAGAAATACAGTTATTAAATATTATTTTTCCTTCTGCAAACTGCTCCTCATGTATAAATCCGGGCTAGCAATGTTCCGAATGCAAGAAAGAATCCAAGGAATTATGTTGGAACACAGTGATTACCTGCAAAACATTCCCTTTAGGCTTCAGGTTTGAGTAAGCTTGTGCTATTTAAAGTTGGGTTGTGGAAACTTAAAGAAATTATTAGCACAAGCTAATAATACCCGGGAAGCCGCTTGGGAAAGGTGCAGTGGGGTGTAGCTTGTGATGATTCCTTCCTTTTCTTTTGCAAGTACCCAGCGGGCTTTCACCACCCCTTGGCAGTGACTGAGGAGTCTTTACAAAGCCAGCAAACAGCTCCACAGGCTGCAGCCAAGAATGGTACCAAAACCAAAAGAGAAGGGGGTAAAGGTACAGCTGAGAAGCTGGGGCTCTGAATCAGCATAACAACATTTACATCCTGGGTCTTCAAACTGGGGTAACTCTCACTCTGCAGGCACAGCAAAGATTAAGGAATATGTGGTATCTTAGGCTGGGTTCTCTAGAGAAGTAAAACCAGTAAAGTGTATAAATATATATATATATATAGAGAGAGAGATTATATCAAGGAAACAGCTCACGTGATTGTAGAGGTTAGAATGTCCCAAATCCGTGGATCAGGGTAGAGGTCTCTCCCAAGTCGCACAGCTGCAGAAGCTGTCAAGCCCAAGATCGGCAGGTCAGCGAGCAGGGCTCCCGCTCACAGGCTGTGCAGATCAACGAATCCCAGGTTCGGCAGATAAGCTGACAGCTCAAGTCCTAACAACGGGAGATGAGACAACAGGAAGCAGCCGCAGAATCCAGAGAGAGCAAAAAGCCAGAAGGTCTGCTTATATACAGATGGAGGCCACACCCCCAAGGAGACTCCCTTTCATCTGATTGGCTACTCACAGTATATTCAATCATGGGAGTGATTACATTAAGACACGGAGAATCATGGCCCAGCCGGGTTGACACACAATCTTAACCATCACATGTGGCCACATGTAGTTTTAGGGAAATCGTAAATTTCCCTAAAACCCTTCTTGAAAACATGGTGGGCTGTCCTTTCCACCCTTCCCTTAAAAGAAAAAAATCCTTCTCCCACTTCACATAAGAAGGAGCTCAAAAAAAGGAGGAGGGTGGATTTGAAATATTGGTATCTGCAAAGCCTCCCTCAGTGTCTCACTTGTATATTTTACATGATTTCAAGAAGAAATATGCTGAATATTATATTCTTTGCAACTATTTAAATTTATGGTGAAAATTTTAGACATTTACTTATAAATATGTGAAGCAATAAGGGCAGTCTTGCTTTGCACAGTAGTGCAGAGCCATAAAAATAACCATGCAATTTGAAACTGCAAAACAATCTCGATAATCAGTGGGAAAAATTACAATTATTCCATGACGTTTAAATATTAAATATTTTTGTCAAAATATTAAAAACTCTTTTATTGTCCAATTATAAATACATAGGGATATGAAAAAAAGGTAAAACTAATATTGATTTAGTACACCATAATTTAAAATGCTAGAAACAGAGAGAATTTAAAACAGGGAGATGTAAAAACATATCAAGGGATTTGAACAGTGCCTTCTTTTTTTTCCTCGTATAACTTACAAAATGGAGTGAAGATCTTTTCCCTGCCTTGGTGAACTGTTGTGTTGCTTTCTAAGTTTGGATCAGCTTCCAACATCTTATCTTTGTGCTTTCAGTGCTGTGAAATATCTCTGAGAGTTCCTTTAATGTGAAGCTTTCTGGTGGTGTCGCTTCCTCTGGTACGTTCTCACCCTTTCCATCACAACCACTTTTCCTGCTTTATGTTGACAAGTTTACCTTCCCTAAGTTCCTCTGGCTGCATATCGAGAGTCTCTCCCGTGGCAGTAGTGCCAACATTCCTATGGTGAACTGGTTCTTCTGCAAGTTCTTCCACAATTCTTTCAGAAGACATTGAGGTATTCCCCCATAAAGAGGGATGAAGTTCTAATACATGCTACAACATGACTGAATATTGAAAATATTATGCTAAGTGAAATCAGCCCAACACAGAAGGACAAATATTGCATGATCCTATTTATATGAAATATCTAGAACAGATAAATGCAGAGACAGAAAGTAGATTAGTGACCACCATGAGTTGAGGGGCTGGTGTGGAGTAAACAGGGAGTTTGCCTAATAGGTGAAGAGTTTCTGTTTGGCGTCATGAAAAAATTTTGCAAACAAATAGTGGTGATGGCTGCATAATATTGTGAGTGTGATTAATGCTACTAGATTGAACACTTGAAAATGGTTAAAATGGCAAATCTTACGTTGTGTATATTTTACCACAATAAAAAAATATTTTTAAAGGGGGGGAAAACAGGCATTGGAGTAAAATGTTTGAAGGCCACTGGTCTACAGGGAAACCAGCATAAACAATCTTGATGAGGATATTTCTTGAAGTTATCTATTAAGTGCTCAAGGAGCCCTGGTGGTGCAATGGTTAAGCACCTATCCAAAAGTCAGTGGTTTGAACCCACCAGCAGCTCCGTGGGAGAAAACACCTGTTGATCTACTCCCTTAAAGATTACAGTCTGGCAAACCCTATGGAGCAGTTCTACTCTGTTGTATAGGGTCACTTCTGAGTTGGAATTGATTTGACTGCACACAACAACATCAAGTGCTTCGATTTGTGCTTTGTTTTATGGTAGAGATTACAGTAAAAAACATAAACCTCCTTCAAAAGTGTAAATCTCACTGAAAAAGCAATGCACACAAAACAGTGAACAATAACAGCACTGTAGAATTTCAGAGCAGGAAGGAGCGCAGATTTAGTCCAAGTGACCCTGTGGATGCTTGACTTGTGAAGCTGCTTAGTTTAAACCTTGGCATTTTATAACTAAGAAAGCAAGACCTTCTTTAGCTCACACAACTAGTAAGTGTCAGAATCTGGGTAGAAGCCAGGTCTCTGAGGATGGTCCAGTACATCATTCTGCCAAAAAGTAAATATTGTGGTATAGGTTCTATGCTAGAAGGAAGTGGGGTACTAAGATTTTTACTATATACCACATTTTCTACAAAAAGAATATTCTACATATTGTACATCCTCAAGGAATTGTTCAATTTCTTTACATGGAGATACATAAATATTCTGATAAAATATAAATGTAATATTCTGATAAATGCCCTTTATTGCTTTCTTGGAAGATGAATTTAGAAACATACTCATTGTTGCAAAATAAAAACATATTTTGCATGATAAATATTGAATTTTACGTTCCTTTAATGTGCTTAATATCTAATTTATTAGCATATATAAATATCAAGCACTGTGTCTTGTGCAACAGATAATAAAAAATGAAACTCACTTGATGCATAAATTTAAACTTTTTGTTAGATAAATATTAATATTTCCAGTATTTTTTGACATTTGCTATGTTAGTATCATATTAAATTATTACCTGTGTTAGCATTATATTAAATGTATGCGAATTGCATCTGCGTGTATGCCAAACATATTTTAAAATTAAAGTTATAAATATTATTGTTTACAAAACTTAGGACATAACTCTGTACGTAAATGTTATACAGTTAAAAAATAACTTGATTGAATTCATTGCAGTGGTCTACTTATTTGAGTTCCCTCGCTTTTGCTTGTCGTTTGGGGCTGGGGTTCCCATTGACTGTTTACCGACCAGGACACTCGCAAGAGCATACCCCTGTGTTTGTATCATGGCAAAGAGCATTACTGATTCCCCTGGCTGGAGTTGCTGGATCAGCAGACGTGAATGTACAAGATGGTTCTCTGGAAATGAATCAGAGAGCCGTCATCAATTAATACAATCCATCCTTGCCCAGTAACTGCTCATGTTGGACCCAGTTGCGTATTGGGTGAATGTAGCAAGAGCTAGGCTCAACAGCCCAACCTCACCTCTTGTTCATTAGAAAGACATATTATACCCCCAAGAGACTTGCTGAGATACAGAGTTTCAATTACATGGGAGGGGACTGTAGGAGACAGATGTCAGCAAAGGTGCTGAAGTGATAGGCGCCTCATAGCTTAAACAACCTTGCTCGTGGGCACCTTCGTGACCCTGTGTGAACATTATTTCTGGCCGGCACATCCTCATGCACTGGAGCTGGTGTCAGTTGCATTTAGTGCTCTGCCAGTTCCTTTCCACTGCAGTGCTCGCTTTTCCTTGTGTCCTGTCTCTTTGGCATTTAGGAGTTTTTGCTTTGGACAACTGGTGCTACTGTTTTGTTGATGCCCTAAGCACGTGCTTACCTTGCTTACTGGGTAATCTGTCTTCACCTATGGGGCAGTTCTACTCTCTCTCGGGGTCACTATGAGTTGGAAATGGACTCCACAGCTCCTACCAACAACAACAATCTAATGAAAGCAGATCACCAGTCCTTTTCTTCCGTGATATCGCTATGTGAATTCGAACGACCAAAGTTCAGGTTAGCAGTCAGTGCAAACAGTTTCGTATTTAACTCTCAATACGTAAGGCACCAGGGTATAGGATGTTGCAGTGATAAATAAGAGATCATCTCTTCAGAAGAAATGCAGGAGGTGCAGCAGTAGCCAAATGAAAGAACTCAGGATTGATGAAGTTCAAAAGAGTCATGCCTGGGGGAGAAAGGATAAGGAGTGAGGAAGTGGGACTCCAAGGCACCTGGGAGTAGCATGATTTTTTCAGGTTCTCTCAGGTTCTCCAAAGGAAGAGGTGGGAAGAGATAAGCCAGGGTCCGTTGTCTGACACTTCTAACCCTTCCTCACAGTACACGTGACCAGTTAACACATTTAGAATGATGGTGGTCTTTCAGTATCTTGGCCACTGGTCTCATAGTCTACGGGTGTCAGGTCCCATCTCCATGGGTGCCAGGGTCACTTTTGGACCTAATCCTCAGCCCCTCCAGTGTCTACAGGGGCAGGAACCAGTCTGTTGTTGTGTGCCCCCCAGCTGATTTCAACTCACAGTGACCCTATAGAATACTAGTAGAACTGCCCCATAGGGTTTTCTAGGCTGTAATTTTTGTGGGAGCATATCACCAGGTCTTTTTCCCAAGGAACCCCTGGGTGAGTTCAAACCGCCCACTTTTGGTTTAGCAGCCCAGTGCTTAACCATTGCGCAACCAGGGCTTCTAGGAACCAGCCCCACTCTCCTTATTTGGGTATTATGGGGGCGGGACTTCCTCGGATCACTGAAGAACCAGGTGGTTGAGTAAATTAAAGTCAGGGTTAACAAGGATTTCAAGGGTGGAACGGGGCTCTATAAAACCCGAAAGGAGGAAGCTGTCTATCACTGCTGAGCCCCAAGGCTCTCTCCTTCACTTGGCTAGTAGCTGCAGCTTTTTGGGAATCTGCTGAGTGATGGGAGCAGGCTGTTGGTTTCACTTTTAAAAGTAATAACAACCCAGAGAAACTGGCAGAGAAAAGCTTCCCCAGGTTTTATGCTTCCCTATGATGCAACTGGGGGAGGGAGGGGCCAGAGGGACAGCTGTGATGCAAATAGCCTGGGCCAGCCCAGGAGGAATCTCTAGTGGGTGGAACAGTCAGAGGGGATTTTCTTTCAGTTAGGACAAACACTAGCATCCTTGCCCAGTGGGAGGAGAAAGCAGCTAAGACTTGCTTTCTTGAATCCGCCAACTGAATGGAGACACAGCCTCAGGGGATGAAATCCATGTTCCTGTTCACTCTGCCTGGCTGATTTTTATTTTGAGCAAATAATTTTTAATGGTTTTTTTTTTCTTTCATGAATATAGCGGAGGATTATGCCCTGCTGCCAACAGTGGACACAATTCTAGGCCACAAGACTGCACACTCCTTTGCAACTGGTCCTTTGATGGCAGAACCTTTCATTTCGCCTTTATTGTTTACTATGACCTCCTGCATTATCTTCAAAATAAAGAAACACGCCGTCTTTTCTCTGGTCTGACTCTCCTTTTTAAATTATCACTGCTGGATGGACCTTCTTTCTGAGATCTAGTTTGCCTTACTGGACTGTGGCCCACCATGTCACCCACACCAGCCATGGGAGGTCTGTTCAGCCATCCCTTGGTCCCTTTCACAGGGATGATATACAGATTTTTGGCTTCTAGGTTGTCAGTACAGTTGGTCATGGCTGCTAACAGAAGATCCAGGAGAATCCAGAATCGTGCCCCAGAGGACCCACGACGTCACTTTGACATCATTGACATCTTTGGCATATGGGCAAGGTCCCACATGCCTCTCTGATTTAAGAAGCAGGTATTTTTCTCTATGGAAGGGGTGTTGCCTTTGGCCACTTTAAACAAAGAAATTACTCTCAAGACCTGGGCTAGCACCTATTTTTACAGAGCATATTTCTGACTGATCAGCAAATTAGAAAGCTGCAGATCACAACAGGCCTGAAATTACAGAAAGTAGAAGGCAGACCAGAATAAATAAATGCTGCCCTTAACTGGAAGTGCAGGAACTGGAGGACTGACTTCCGCAGGAGGATACATTGTCTCTCTGTGGCAAGACAGAACACTGCTGACTTGGGTGTAAAGGATATGTACTTTGCAAGAACATTTCTGGGAATGACAGATTTATGAAGATCCACAGA
>NW_004443957.1:9691849-9693696 GCF_000243295.1 Trichechus manatus latirostris | reverse complement strand
GCTGCTTCTCACTGGTTCTGGGTGGCTGAGTAGACTCTCTGGTGCTGGGTCTCTCCCAGTGCAGGAAATGCGCCTCCCAAGCACTGCTGCTTGCCTGCCTCACTGCTCACCCATGAGCTGCTCAGGCCTGAAGGGCTCAGGCTCTCGCCGGGTCAGTTCTGGCAACTCTTGGTTGCTTCTGAACTGTCTCTCCATGCCACTGCCACTCAGTATGCTTCCTCCAGTTTGCATTAGATGTTTAGGGCTCCTAGATTGTCATATATATTTGATTCACTTGTTTTTTTTGGGTCTTTGTTGTAAGAGGGTCCACTGGAAGCGTCTGACTACTCCGCCATCTTGGACCCGCCCCCAGGCCTTGCTCTTTACCATTATGCTATACTCCTCTGATAAGAGAGTCAACCACATAATACTCACTTCTACAGCCTCAGTGCCCAACTTATACACTAAACACTTCAGCACATCATTCTGTGGGGCACTTAGTTTAATAGCTGTAGATTTTAAACTATATTCCAAAGGAACATAGAGTTTCAAAGAGATACATTGGGAGTAGTCCTCAGAGGGAGGAGGAACTGCTTGGGTGAGCTCTGGATTCACTCATTTTCAATTTAAAGACTAATTCCCCTTTTAACCGTTTTCCATATCATTGTTCCACATAGGATTTATTTGGAAAAAGGATTCTATTATTAATAGTTTGAAAGACTTTGTAGCCCAGACAACAATGACATACTGAATATGCCAGTAGCAGAACTTTGACTTACGTTCCTAATTTAATTACAAGCACCAAGGGCTTGGAGGAGGACAGGAAGAGAAGCTGATCAAATACGAACCTGACTCAAAGTTGGGATATATATGGAGTAAATTGAATGATAAAGTGGGGATCCAAAAAGAACTCTAAAGGCTGAGATTGTGGACTGCCTGAACAAGTTGAATAACAATAATACATGCAAATTTATAGATTTAGAACCAAAAGTAAAACAAAAGCAGATGCATAGGCTGGAGGCATCATGGCTTAGTAGGGGCACATGTAAACAATATTAGGAACTAAGTATTTAAGTCAACTGTCTTTGAGCTCAGTGTGATGTCCCTATAAAGGAAGTGGAACACTCTGCGCAGTGCTGCCCAGACTGTCTGTGGCACTTTCGCTTCTGAGACAAAACTTTAGAAGGGATACAGACAACTTAAGTTTATGCAGAAGAAGATGATTACAGTATTGACAGTACCTGACACCAAGTCACATGAGGCATGGCTGAGGAACTAGGAGCACTTACCCAGAGAAGAGACAGCTTTAGGGGAAAGGCATGAGAGCCAGCTCTCAGTATGGGTAGACAAGTCATGTGAAAGAGGGAGGGCCTTATTGTATCTGGCTCTAGAATGCTGAACTAACATGTGAAAATAACAGGAAGGTGGTGGTGTTGTTAGCAGCTGAGTCAGTTCCAACTTATGGTGACCCCGAGCACAATAAAACAAAACATTGCCTGATTCTGCACCATCTTCAAGATCATTCATATCCTTGAGTCCATTTATGCAGCTGCTGTGTATTTTGAGTACCTTCCAATCTAGGGTGCTCACATTTCAGCACTACATTGGACAATATTCTGTTGTGGTTCATAGGGTTTTCACTGGCTAATTTTCAGGAGTAGACCCCCCCAGGTCTTTCTTCCTAGTCTGTCTTCATTTGGAAGTTCTGCTGAAACCTGTTCCCCATGGATGACCCTGTTGATATTTGAAATACTGGTGGCACAGCTTCCAGCATCATAGCAACATGTAAGCCAGCACAATATGATAAATTAACAGATTGATGACTGAATTCACTTACTCCTACCCACCAAAAATGGTTGGGCTTTTCA
>NW_004443957.1:9688811-9690932 GCF_000243295.1 Trichechus manatus latirostris | reverse complement strand
AGATTGATAGATAATAGATAGATAGATAGACAGATAGATAGATAGACAGATACCACAAGGTGAGGAGTATAAGAGTCCTAGGGGATGTGCTTACCTAGAACCTGGCCCCCTCTTGGAGACCTCTCTCCAGGTATCCAGGATTTCCTTCCCAAATGGCCCCAAATCCTTTTCCAGGGCCTGCAGGGGCCTCTTTCCCTGCATCTGTCTTCCTGTCTTCCTAAAGAAAGACTTACCTGTAGGTCCAAGGGAAGACTAAGGAGTGGCTATTTTTAAGGGTATGGACAGAACTTGGATGGGAAGGCTGAAGTGTCCACACAAATGTGTTTATGGCTCATCACATTGCCAAGCAGAGACAAGGATGGAAAGGGAGAGCAGGCTGTGGGCTGGGGTCCTAGGAGCCAGCTCTCCCATGCTGCCATATTAAAGCGTAGAACTCTGAGGAGTTTGCAAATTCTGAATTTGAACTTGGTCTTCCAAATCATTACAATCAATGGAAGAGAAGAAAACATATTTCACACTCTTCTAGCTTGATTTATAACTAAAATAGACATACATGTGAATTTCCATTTATTTTTCACACCTGGACCTGAGAATGTTGTAGGAACAGACCTACTTAGAATAAAATTTTTGCAATGGATATGCTTCTCTTGTTTCTGAATAAAGGGCTGGTGAATGTTTCATCATACAATTCACTGTCTGAGGTTAGGATAGAGAAGACTTGCAAACCTGACCACTGGTTGATCTTTATTTTCTTGCTAGTTTAAGGCAAAAGGGTCTTATATAGCTTTCCAATAAGGCTTCACCTTGCACCTGCCTTTCTATGTTTTCTGAGATCCTTCCTGAAACTTGCCCCTATCTTGGATGTGTTTTAAAATTAGCAGAGAAGGATAAAGTCCTCTGTATTCTACCCTCTGTTTTCACTACTCCAACCTTGAAAACACATGTGCACACATGTACACGGTCACAAGATTCCTGTAAAAACTGGAACCTCCATTCTTACCACTAAGGTTTTTTGGAGCTTCCTTCCTCCTCTTACTGCCCTAGGGCATTTTCCACTCAGAATCATTTATTTATTTATTCTCATGAGGTATTTTATTTATTTATTTTATTGTGCTTTAGGTGAAGGTTTACAGAGCAAATTAGTTTCCCACTCAATAGTTTATACACAAATTGTTCCGTGACATTGGTTGCAATCCCTGCAATGTGGCAGCACTCTCCCATTACCACCCTGAGTTCCCCATTTCCATTTGTCTGGTTTTACTGCCCCTTCCTGCCTTCTCATCTTTGCTTTTCGGCATATGTTGTCCTTTTGGTCTCATGTAGATGATTGTTCTAAGAAGCACTTTCGTCATGGGTGTTATTGTTTCATTCTGGACTTGTCTATTATTTGGCTGAAAGGTGATCTCCAGGAATGGTTTCAGTTCCAAGTTGGAAGGGTCTCTAAAGGCTATAGTCATCGGTGTTCCTCCAGTCTCTCTCAGACCAGTAAATCTGGTCTTTTTTTATGAATTTGAAATTTGTTCTACATTTTTCCCCCCCACTCTAACTGGAAACTTCTACTGTGATCCTAGTCCGAGCGGTTGGTAGTGGTAGCCAGGCACCATCTTGTTCTTCTTGTCTCAGGCTAGTGGAGGCTGTGGTTCCTGTGGTCCATTAATCCTCTGGACTAATTGTTTCCTTGTGTCTTTTGTTTTCTTCACGCTCCTTTGTTCCAGATGGAAAGGGATCAATAGTTGTAACAAAGGAAGGGGAAGGATTCTTGTCAGAACATGAAAAAAAGATTCTAAAAATAACTCATACTTCCCTACAGACATGATGCAAGCATTATCAAGTTCAGGAACTGCTGACACCAATTACTTGATTTCTGATCCTTATTTTTCTCTTCCTTCTTTCCCATCAATGTTTTCTGAAACCCAGGTCTGGGCAGTGCCTCTTGAATGGACTCTCAGAAAGAAATACCAACAGCTATCTCTGGGAAAACGCTAGAGCCATGGCCCTTTTTAAACTTGCATTTGTGTTTGTATAGAGATATATAATGTTTAAATAGCTCTTTAAATTTTCCTGCTGTGCAAAGGGGGTTGGAGGAGATAGGGAAGGGATAAATGTAATAAGGAGCAGATC